>NC_044985.1:69385123-69985123 GCF_008728515.1 Papio anubis | reverse complement strand
GCTGGGATTACAGGCTTGAGCCACCGCGCCCGGCTCATGGCCCCCTTAAACCAAAAGAAATACCTAACAGTTGTATTAAGTATTTTACTTCAAATCACTTAATACTTATCTCTATTCTAACAAGCTAGCAGCAGCCATTTGAAGAACTAATATATATAAATTAACAAAAAACTATTTTAATTTCAGTCTTTACCAACCAAAATTACCTATTAGAAGTTAGTGATGTGAATGTGACATAACTTTAAAAAAAAAATTTTAAGTTCAGGGGTACATGTGCAGGTGTGTTACCTAGGTAAACTTGCGCCATGGAGGTTTGTTGTACTGGTTATATCATCACCCAGGTATTAAGCCTAGTACTCATTAGTATTATTCCTGATCTACTGCCTCCTCCCTCACTCTGCCTTCAAGTAGGCCCCAGTGTATGTTGTTTGCCTCTATGTGTTCATGTGTTCTCATCATTTAGCTCCCACTTGTAAGTGAGAACATGCGGTGTTTGGTTTTCTGTTCCTGTGTTAGTTTGCTAAGGATAATGGCCTCCAGCTCCATCTGTGTCCCTGCAAACGACATGGTCTTGTTCTTTTTTGTGGCCGTGTGGTAGTCCATGGTGTATTATATGTACCACATTTTCTTTATCCATTCTATCATTGATGGACATTTAGGTTGATTCTTTGTCTTTGCTATTGTGAATAGTGCTGCAATGAACATACACGTGGGTGTGTCTTTATAGTAGAATGTCTAATATTTCTTTGGGTTTGGGCCCAGTAATGGGATTCTGCATCAAATGATATTTCTGTCTTTATGTCTTCGAGGAATCACCACACTGTCTTCCACAATAGGTGACCTAATTTATACTCCCACCAACAGTGTATAAGGCATTCTTTTTCTCAACAACCTCACCAGCATCTGTTATCTTTTGACTTTTTAATAATAGCTGTTCTGACTAGTGTGATTTGCATTTCTTCATGATCAGTAATGTGGAGCTTTTCTCATATGTTTTTTGGCCACATGTATATTGTTTTTGGAATAGATGGTCCTTTGGTGCACAACTTTTCAAGTCTTGGAATCAGATTGGACACCACTATCCTCATAAGCTGTTCTATATTGATTTTAACATAGTACTTGCATTTTTTATACAACAATATTCACTAAAAATGCAGTTTTCCTGAGATACATCATTTCACACCAGTAAAAGCAAATGTTAAAACTGAATTTTCTCAAGCTAGTAGTTCACTCAGTGTCTGATTAAATGTTGAATATTAGTATGTTTTCCTCAAATATTTAAAATATCCTGTCACCACCTCTCCTTCCCCATGAATTTGCTAGGGCACCATGAGGCAACATGACACAGAGTTTTGATGCTATGAGTATAAGGAAAAACTTCTGGGTGAAATGTCAGGGAATATTTGGAAATGGTCCATACTCAGCTAGCATGTACCTTTTGCTTTTTGCCCATCATCCTTCCCCTTCTTCCTGCTTGGAATGTGATATGTCTTAAAATGGAATAGCCATCTTAAAATCATAAGAATAGAAGCCTCGGCTGGGCTCGGTGGCTCACGCCTGTAATCCCAGCACTTTGGGAGGCCGAGGTGGGTGGATCATGAGATTAGGAGATTGAGGCCAGCTTGACCAACATGGTGAAACCCCATCTCTACTAAAAATACAAAAATTAGCCGGGTGTGGTGGTGAGTGCCTATAATCCCAGCTACTTGGGAGGCTGAGGCAGGAGAATCGCTTGAACCTGGGAGGCGGAGGTTGCAGAGGGCCAAGATTGCCCCAGCCTGGGCGACAGAGCAAAACTCCGTCTCAAAAAAAAAAAAAAAAAAGAAGCCTCATCCTAAGGATAATATAACAGTAAGTTATAAGGAAACTGAGTCCTCAGTGACTCCTCAGCCTTATTGGTCCTGAATTGCTCACCAATGAACCTTTTGTTACAAATGAGTAATACCACAGTAAAGTTCCTATTAAATGCAGCTGACAGCAGTCTTAACTGACTTAGTCTAAGGTTTTATTTATTCCCCCATTAAGCATCAGTCTAAACTTGACACTTCCATATATGTTATTGCCATTTTAAAGGAGCAATCAATATTTACAAGAATGGGAGGTACCTGAAGGCCTGAACAAGTTTATGATGCTTTAATATTCTCCAGGTACAGAAAATGCACCAACTTTCTGAATCATGGTAGTGAGTTGGCAAAGTAGTAAAGTATTGCTGCAAAAAGATGTAAATTTTGTAGCTGAGCTTGGGAACTTTTGTTTAAATAAATGCACATTTAATGAACAGTCTAGCCCTATTTACAGCAACTTTTCCAGACTTTCTATGTTAAGACATGAAATTGTAAGAACATCAGGTTATTGCCATTGAAGTAAATGATAATGCCAGGACCCATCCATTCAATATTAGCAATCTTGCTTATTTTCAGTTTCACTTTATATCCTCTTTCCATGCTTTCTTGCTATCACCCAATATACGAGGTTCAAGGACAAATACTTTCACTGTTACTTTAACATAGAGCCTTGAGTTTGACTTGTAAATTAACTGCAAAAGAATACTTAACTTATTTGCTGGAGACAGAGAATTCTTTTGGAACTGTGGGTGATAAGGGAACAAGAGTCAACTAACAGAAACACAAAAGCTCTATTCACAGTTTATCAAAGTATTTTAACATTAAACATATGTGCAGAAGTTCTTAAATTCTTGCCTTTTCAACCCTAGATTCCAAAGAACATTTTGTGTCCTTACACCTTACCTGCCACTCCTACCTGTCTACTAATAATAGATGTGTATTTCAATTACAAGGAGGAGAGAAGAACTCAGTTTGTGATGGGTTTGACTTAAATATCTTCTCCTATTATTTAGATCCTTTTTTCTTTGTCATTGAAATTAGGTATGAGAACAATAATCCTCACAAGTCAAAGAAGGACATTAGTGTATATTGATGCTTCTTAGCCACTATGTACTATGTTCTAGAAAGTGTTTTCATATATATTATTTAAGATTTCAGTTATTTCAACAAAAATTGAGACTATGTAGGGCAAGGTGGTATCGTGGGAGGCTTAGGAGTCCAACAGATTGAGTTTGCAGCACAGTTTTGTCACTTAGTGGCTATTTGACTTTGTACGATACTTCAATAGAGATATTTTTCCATGTTAAAGATAAGAAGACCAAATCTGAGGAGCTTTACAAGTCTCAACCGTTTATGCTTTAACAGATCAGCTAAAAGTTTGAGGAAAACAATCTCAACTGGCTTTGACGACTCAAAAACGTCACAGACACCAGCAGCCTAACATGGTCTTCTGTAGTACTAGTTTTCTCTAAGACTTAAAAATAAGCTTAGAGGCTGGGCGTGGTGGTTCATGCCTGTAATCCAGCACTTTGGGAGGCCGAGGCGGGTGGATCGTGAGGTCAAGAGATCGAGACCATCCTGGCCAACATGGTGAAACTCCGTCTCTACCAAAAAAAAAAAAAAAAAAGGCTGGGCATGGTGATGTGCACCTGTAGTCTCAGCTACTTGGGAGGCTGAGGCAGGAGAATGACTTGAACCTGGGAGGTGGAGGTTGCAGTGAGCTAAGATCACACCACTGCACTCCAGCTTGGCTATTGAGCAAGACTCTGTCTCAAAAAAAAAAAAATCACTTAGAAATTCTGTTCTTACCATTGGAAAATTGAGACCATGTGCATTCACACAGCTAAACATTTGGAAGTAAGAAATGAGATCACATGTGTCAACATGACTAAATATTTGTTCCAAAAAATTCTTGCCTGGGAAGAGATTTGCTGCTTGGGCAAACAGCAAACATAATAAAAAGTTAGTTGACTTATGAAGATGTGCTTCGTCTTCACAGGAAGAGCACATTGTGAGCACATGTCCACAAATCCTAATCTATATCATGGACTTCGCCCAATTCAAATCAGTTTCCTACCTTGAAAGACCAGCCTTAAACTACTTGATCTCAGACCCTAAAACTATATATATTAGGTCAGTGCAATAGTCCCTTACTATGTTAAGTCTAATACATTTAGCTTTGCTAGGTAACATTTTTCCTAGTGGTCTTTTGAGGAGTTGTCAGCCAACACTACTGATGATTGTTTTGTACTCTATCACTTGAAAGGTGCTGTGTAGTGTAGGGGTCAAGAGCCTTGGCCCTCTGAAGAGTCACTGAAAATCACTGACACAAGGCAGATTAATAAGAGGAAAAAGCATATAAATTTATTTAAGAAATGTACACAATGTGTCCACGGGGAGAATCACAGAGTGAGTGCCCATCCCCCAAATGGTTCAGAAGCTTTTATACCATCCTGGCAAAACAGGTTATGGGAGTAGGGAGAAGAAAAGTTCTGTTGAGAGGATTACTGGGGAGATTGAATGGATCCTGGAAGAGAGATTAACTTGTGAATAGTTCTCTTTGACAATTAAAGGGTCTGTTCTTGGTTGTAAAGGAAGGAGAAGAAGAAACAGTTATTTCTTTTTGTGAGTCTAGAGCTTAGGCAGATAAAGGTTTTGGGAAAGATGGTGGTGGGAAGAAGGTCAGAACACTTGAGACTTCTTCTTTGGTTCACCATGTCAACATGCCATATTTTGGAGTATTGGTCCCTGAACCACATTACTAAAGAATTAATCATACCTAAAGAAAAATATAACCTTTGTTCTTTGTTCCTGGAAGGTAATCTCTAAGCCTTGGATTGACCTGCCTGAAAAGAGTATCTGTTTAGTTAAAGGCCTTGGATCACATTGGATAATCTCACAATGTGATAAATAATGTGGATTTTGGATCATGTAGTATCAACTCAACTTCTGGAAGGGCTAGAGACTAAAGGTCAGTCATATGGTGGTCGACCATATCTATCTTAACAAGCGCCAATAGAAACTCTGAATATCAAGGCTTACTTGAGCTTCTCTAATCAGCAGTACTCCTTGAGTATGGTAACACATGATAGCCTGGAGAAGGTAGCACTATCTGTAACCTCACTGAGAGAGAACACCTGGAAATTCCACATGTGGAACTTGTTTGTACTCTTTTTTGCCACCTCCCATGACTGATTTTAAACTGTATCCTTTCACTGTGATAAACCATGACTATTAGTACAACAGCTTTCACAGTGAATTCCAGCAAACTGTTGAGACTAAGGGTGGTCTGGAGGACCCCTGAACTTGTAATAGGTACCAGAGTGAGGATTATGGGGGAACATGGAACTTGGCATTTGGTGTCAGAATGACAGTAGTCTTGGGAATGCTTCAACTTTGCAAATAGAATAACTCAACAAGGAGCATGACACACTGCTTTTTAAATTATATTTATTTTTTATAATTTCAAATTTTATTTTCGATTCTGGGGTATACATACAGGTTTGTTACATGGGTACATTGCATGATGCTGAAGTTTGGGGTAGTATTGATCCCATCACCCAGGTAATGTGCATAGTACCCAGGAAGTTTTTCAATTCTTGCCCCCCTCCCTTTCTCCCACCTCTTGTGGTTTCCAGTGTCTGTTGTTGCCATCTTTATGTCCATGAGTTCCAACGTTAACTGCCACTTATAAGTGAGAACGTGGCATTTGGTTTTCTGGTTCTGCATTAATTTGCTTAGGATGATGGCCTCCAGCCATCCATAATGCTGCAAAGGATGTGACTTTGTACTTTTTAAATAGCTGCATAGTATTCTATAGTGTATATGGACCACATTTTCTTTATTTAATCCACCATTGATGGGTACATAGGTTGATTTCATTTTTGCTATTGTGAATAGTGCGGTAATGAACATGAGTACATGTTTCTTTTTGGTAGAATGATTTATATTCCTTTGGCTACATACCCAGTAATAGAATTGCTGGGTCAAACAGTAGTTCTGTTCCTTGAAAAATATTTAAACTGCTTTCCACAGTGGCTGAATTGATTTACATTCCCACCAACAATGTAGAAGTATTCCTTGTTCCCTGCTGCCTTGTCACAATCTGTTGCTTTTTTGACTTTTTTAGTAATAGCCATTCTGATAGGTGTGATAAGAGATCTCACTGTGGTTTTGATTTGCATTTCTTTGATGGTTAGTGATGATGTGTGTCTTTTTTACGTTTGTTGCTGGTTTCTATGTCTTCTTTTGAGAAGTGTCTGTTCATATCTTTTGCCCACTTTTTAATTGGATTGTTTGTTTTTTGCTTGGTGAATTAAGTTTCTTATAGATTCTGGATAATAGACCTTTGTTGAATTCATAGTTTGCAAAAATTTTCTACCCGTCTGTAGGTTGTCAGTTTACTCTTAGTTTCTTTTGCTGTACAAAAGCTCTTTAGTTTAATTAGGTCCCAATTGTCTTCTTTTTTTTTTTTTTTGGTAATTGCTTTTGAGGACTTAGTATAACTTCTTTCCTAAGGCCAATATCCAGAATGGTGCTTCCTAGATTTTCTTCTATGATTCCTATAGTTCAGAGTCTTACATTTAAATCTTTAATTCCTTCTCCTCAATTTTTGGAATAGTTTCTTAGATTTGGTCCCATGCCTTTTTTTTTTTTAAATATATCTAGTAGAATTTGGCTGTGAATCCTCCTGATCTGGTAGTGTTTTTCGTTTTTCTTAAGTGGAGTATTCATCACCTCACACTTTTATCATTTCTTTATATTACAAACATTCCAATTATACTCTTTTATTTATGTTAAAATGTGTAATACATTATTGCTTATTTTAGTCAAAATTTCCCTTTTCCTCACCCTCACTGTCATAATCACTATTCTACTCTCTGTTTCTATGAATTTGACTGTATTTAAGATTTCACATATACGTGTAACTATGCAGTCTTTTTGTTTCTGGCTTTTACTTAGCATAATATCTTTCAGGTTCATGTATGTTGTCACAAATTGCAGGATTTATTTTCTTTAAAATTTTTTCATTTTTAGTTTTTATGGATATACAGTAGGTGTATATATGTATGGGCTACATGAAATATTTTGGTGCAGGTATACAATATATAATAATCACATCAGGGAAAATGGGGTATCATTCACCTCAAGCATTCATCCTTTCTTTGCATTATGAGCTTTCCAATTGTACTCACTCAGTTATTCTTAGATGTACAACAAATTATTGCTGACTGTAGTCATCTTGTGCTATCGAATGATAGATCTTATTCATTCTAAGTATATTTTTGTATCTATTAACCCTCCCCATTCCCCATGCTTCACCTTTCCCAGACTCTAGTAACCTTTATTCTACTCTCTATCTCCATGAGTTCAATTGTCTTAATTTTTAGGTTCCACAGATGAATGAAAAATTGTAAAGATTGTCTTTCTGTGCCTGGCTAATTTCACTTAAAATAATCTTGTCAAATTCCATTTATATTACTGAAGTCAACAGGCTTTCATTATTTTAATAGCTGAATAGTACTCCATTGTGTATATATACCACATTTTATTTATTCTTCTGTTGATAGACACTTAGGTTGATTCTAAATCTTGGCTTTTGTGAATAGTGCTGCAATAAACATATAAGTACAGGTATCTATATGATGTACTGATCTTTTGGGGATGTACCTAGTAGTGGGATTCCTGGAGCACACGGGAGTTTATTTTTTAGGTTTTTGAAGAATTTTCGTACTGTTCTTTATAGTGGCTATACTAATTTACATTCCTACCAACGGTGAATGAGTACTCATCTTTCTCCACGTCTTCGCCAGCATTCATTATTGCCTGTCTTTTGGATAAAAACAATTTTAACTGGGATCAGATGATATCTCATTGTAGTTTTGATTTGCATTTACCTGATTGTCAGTGTTGTTGAGCACCTTTTGATATACCTGTTTGCCATTTGTAAGTCTTCTTTTGAGAAGTGTTTATTAAGATCTTTGCCCGTCTTTTAATAGGATTATTGGACTTTTAAAAATTGAATTGTTTGAGCTCCTTCTATTTTTTTATATATATCCTTATATATATATATCCTTATATATCTATATATATATACACACACACACACATGTATATATCCTGTCAGATGAATAGTTTGCAAATATTTTCTTCCATTATGTTGTCTGTCTCTGCATTTTGTTGATTGTTTTCTTTGTTGTGCAGAGTTTTTTTAACTTGATGTAATCTCATTTGTTTATTTGAGGTTTGATTGTCTGTGGTTGTGAGGTATTACTCAAGAAATCTTTGCCCAACCCAATGTCTTGGAGATTTTTCCCAATGTTTTCCTGTAGTAGTTTCATAATTTGAGGACTTAGATTTTAGTCTTTAATCCATTCTGATTTGATATTTATATATGGTGAGATGTAGGGGTCTAGTTTTATTTTTCTGCATACAGATATCTAGTTTTTCCAGCAAAATTTATAGAAAAAGTTATTTTTTCCTTATTCTATGTTTTTCACACCTTTGTCAAAAATGATTTCATCATAGGTATATGGATTTATTTCTGGATTCTCTACTCTGTTCCAGTAGTCTTTGTATTAGTTCTTTCTCATACTGCTATACGGAAACATCTGAGATTCAGTGATTTATAAAGAAAAGAAGTTTAATTAGCTCATGGCTCCACGTGCTGTACTTGAAGTATGACATCTGCTTCATGGAGGCCTCAGGAGACTTACAAATACAGCAGAAGGCAAGTAGAAGCAGGAACATCTTACATGGCTGGAACAGTAGGAAGAAAGAGAGAGAGAGAGAAGAGGTGCTATACAATTTTAAACAACCAGATCACACAAGAGCTCACTCACTATTGCAACACAGTACCAAAGGCAAATCCACTCCCATCATCCTATTACATCCCACCAGGCCCCACCTCCAGCACTGGGGATTAAATTTCAACTTGAGATTAAGTGGGGACACACATTTAGTGGCCCCTCCCAAATCTCATGTTCTTCTCACATTTCAAAATACAATCATGCCCTCCCAACAGTCTACCAAAGTCTTAACTCATTCCAGCATTAGCTAAAATGTCCACAGCCTAAAGTCTCATCTGAAATAAAGATAGTCCCTGCTGCCAAAGAGCCTGTAACAACAACAACAAAACAAGTTAGTTGCTTCCAAGATACAATGGGCATATGGGCATTGCACAAATACTCCCATTCCAAAAGTGAGAAATCAGCCAAAAAAAATGAGCTACAGGTCCCATGCAAATCTGAAACCCAGCAGGGCAGTCATTACATCTTAAAGGTCCCAAATAATCTCCTTCAACTCCATGTCCCACATCCAGGGCATGCTGATTCAAAGGGTGGGCTCCCATGGTCTTGGGCAGCTCTGCCCCTGTGACTTTGCAGGGTTCATTCCCCACTGCTGCTCTCATGGACTGGCTTTGAATGCCTATGGCTTTTTCCAGGTACAGGATGCAAGCTGCCAGTGGCTGTACCATATGGAGTCAAGGAGATTGTGACCTTCTGCTCATAGCTCCAGTAGGCAGTGCCCCAGTGGGGACTCTCTGTGTGGGATCCAACCCCACATTTCCCCTCTGCATTGCCCTAATAGAGGTCCTCCTTGAGGACTCTGCCCTTGTAGCAGGCTTGTGCCTAGACATCCAGGCTTTTCCATACATCTGCTGAAATCTAGGTGGAGACTCCCAAGCCTCAACACTCGCACTCTGTGCACCTGCAGGCTTAACACCATGTGGGAGCCACCAAGGCTTATGGCCTGCAACCTCCAAAGCAGCAGTGTGAGCTGTGCCTGGGCCCCTTTTAGCTATGGTTGGAGCTGGAGTGACTGGGAAGGAGCCAGCAGTGTCCCAAGGCTGTAAGGGCAGTGGGGCCCCGACCTGGCCCATGAAGCCATTCTTTCCTCCTAAACCTCCAGACCTGTGATGTGAAGGGTATCCCTGAAAATCTCTAAATGCCTTCAAGACATTTTTTTCCATTGTCTCTGATATTAGCATTTGACTCCTCTTTTTTTTTTTTCCTACCAACATGGCCAGGGTGCAAATTTTATAAGGTTTTATGCTCTGTTTGCCTTTTAAATATAAGTTCCAGTTTCAGGTCATTTCTTTGCTTATGCATAGGATCATATGCTATTAGAAGCAGACAGGCCACATCTTCAACACTTTGCTCTTTAGAAATTTCTTCTGCCAGATGTCCCAAATCATCATTCTCAAGTACAAAGTTCCACAGATATCTAGGTTAGAGGCACAGTGCAGCCAACTTCTTTGCTAATGCATAACAAAATTTACCTTTGCTCAAGTGCCCAATAAGTTCCTCATCTCCATCTAAGACCTCCTCAGCTTGAATTTCATTGTCCATATCACAGTCAGCATTTTGGTCACAACAATTTAACAAGTCTCTAGGAAGGTTCAAACTTTCCCTCATCTGCTTGTTACCCAGTTCCAAAGCTGCTTCCACATTTTTGGGTATCTTTATAGCTATGCCCTACTCATGGGTACCAATTTTCTGTCTTAGTCCATTCTCACAGTATTATAAAGAAATACCGAAGACTCAGTGATTTATAAAGAAAAGAAGTTTAAATGGCTCACAGTTCTGCAGGCTGTACAGGAAGCACGGCAGGACTTGCTTCAGGGAGGCCTCAGAAAACCTACAATCATGGCAAAAGGTAAAGGGGAAGCAGGCATGAGGCACTACACATTTTTAAACAACTATGTCTCATGAGAACTCATTATTTTGACACAATGCCAAGAAGGGAATCTACATCCCTGATCCAACCACATCCCACCAGGCCCCACCTCCAGCATGGAAGATTACATTTCAACATGAGATTTGGGTGAAGACACAGATCCTAACCATGTTAGTCAATGTGTCTGTGTTTGGACCAGTGCCATGCTGTTTTTGTTACTATAGCTTTGTAGTATAATCTGAAGTCAGTAATGTGATTCCTCCAGTTTTGTTCTATTTGCTCAGGATGACTTTGACTATTCTGGCTGAGTCTTTTGTGGTTCTATATAAATTATATGGTTATTTTTTCTATTTCTGTGAAGAATGTCAGTGGTATTTTGATAGAGATTGCATTGAATCTATTGATGTCTTTGGTTAGTATGGATATTTTCACAATGTTGATTCTTCCAATCAATAAGTATGAAATATCTTTTAATTTTTGTGTGTCCTCTATTTTTTGTCTCATTGTTTTATAGTTTTTGTTGTAGAGATCTTTCACTTCTTAGTCCAAGCTTATTCCTAGGTATCTTATTTTATTTTTAGCTATTGTAAGTGGGATTATTTCTTGATTTTCTTTTCAGATTGTTCACTGTGGGCATTTAGAAATGCTACTGATTTTTATATGTTGATTTTGTATCCTGTAACTTCATTTAATTCATTTATCAGTTCTAATAGTCCTTTAGTGGAGTTGTTAGGTTTTTCCAAAAATAAGATCATTTGGTCTGCAAACAAGAATAAGTTGATTTCTTCCTTTCCTATTTACATGCCCTTTGTTTATTTCTCTTGTTTGATTGCTCTAGCTAGAACTTCCAATATTATGCTGAATACAAGTACTGAAAGAGGGCATCCTTGTCTTCCTCCATATCTTAGAGGAAATTCTCTTTGTTTTTCTCCATTCTGTATGACACTAGCAGTGCTTCTGTTATATATGACCTTTATTCTGTTGAAGTGTGTTCCTTCTATACTCAGCTTTTTGAAGTATTTTATGAAGGGATATTGAATTTTATGTAATGATTTTTCAGCATCAGTTGAAATGATCATATGTTTTTTGTTCTTCATTCTGTTGATATGATGTATCACATTGATTTGCATATGTTGAACCATTCTCGCATCCCTGGGCTAAATCCCAGTTGGTCATGATGACTGTTCTTTTTAATGCATTGTTGAATTCAGTTTGCTAGTATTTTGTTGAGGATTTTGGCATCAATATTTATCATGGATATTGTTCTGTAGTTTTTTTTTATGTGTCTTTATCTTATTTTGGTATCAGTAATACGGGCCTCATGGAATGCATTTCAAAGTATTCCCTCCTTCTCTATTTTTCAGAATAGTTTGAGTAAGATTGGTATTAGTGCTTATGTTTGGTAAAATGTAGTAGTGAAGCCGTTGGGTCCCAGGCTTTTCTTTACTGGGAGACTTTACTACAGTTTTGTTTTGTTTTTTTTTTTTCCCTTGAGACAGAGTATCACTCTGTTGCCAAGGCTGGACTGCACTGGCATGATCTTGGCTCACTGCAGCCTCTGTCTCCCAGGCTCCAGTGATTCTCCGGCCTCAGCCTCCTAAACAGCTAGGATTATATGCAGGCACTACTATGCCTGGCTAATTTTTGTATTTTTAGTAGAGATAGAGTCTTGATCTCATTAGTTGCTATTGGTCTATTCACCTTTTGGATTTCTTCATGGTTCAATCTTGGTAGTTTGTATATGCCTAAGATTTTATCCATTTCTTCTAGATTTTCTAATTTATTGGCATATAATTGCTTATAGCAGTCTCAAATGATTCTTTGAATTTTTGTAGTTTCAGTTTTATTTTCTTTCTTTTCATCTCTGGTTTTATTAGCTCTTCTGTCCTTTTTTTCTTAGATAGTGTGGCTAATATTTTGTTGGTATTGTTTACCATTTCAAAATACCAATTTTTGTGTCATTAATCTTTTGTACTTTTTACTTCAATTTTATTCTGTTACGACTTTTTTCCTTTCTTCTACTAACTTGGGGTTTGGTTTGCTCTTGCTTTTCTAATTCTTTAAGATGCATCATTAGGTTGTTTATTTGTTCCATTCAAAATGAAAATGGAAATATGTTGAACCATTCTTGCATTTAGAAACTTCAAGAGTTTCAAAATTTCCTTCTTAACTTCTTCATTGACTAACTGGTCATTCAGGAGCATATTGTTTAATTTATATATGTTTGTATAGTTCCCAAAGTTCCTTTTGTTGTTGATTTCTAGTTTTATTCCATTGTGATTAGATAAGCTACTTGATATAATTTCAGTTTGTTTGATTTTTTTTTTTTTTTTTTTTTTTTGAGACAGAGTCCCACTTTGTTCCCAGGCTGGAGTGCAGTGGCACAATCTCAGCTCACTGCAACCCAGGTTCTCTCTGCCTCCCAGGTTCAAGCAATTATACTGCCTCAGCCTCCCCAGTAGCTGGGACTACAGGCACATGCCACCACGCCCAGCTAATAATTTTTGTGTTTTTAGTGGAGATGAGGTTTCACCATGTTGGCCAGGATGGTCTTGATCTTTTGACCTCATGTTCCACCCACCTTGGCCTCCCAAAGTGCTGGAATTACAGGCATGAGATACGACACCCAGTCTGTTTGAATTTTGGAAGACTTGTTTTGTGGTCTAACATATGGTTTATTCTTGAGAATAATCCATGTGCTGAGGAGAAGAAAGTATATTTTGCAACCTTTGAATGAAACATTATGTAAAAATCTGTTAGATCCATTTGATCTATAGTGCAGATTAAGTCTAATATGTCTTTGTTAATATTTTGCCTGGAAGATCCGTCCAGTGTTGAAAATGGCGGTACTGAAATCTCCAGCTATTATTGTATTGGGGTCTATTTTTTTCTTTAGTTCCATTAATAATTGCTTTTTAGATCTTGGTGCTCTGATATTGGGTACATATATATTTACCATTGTTATATCTTCTTACTGATTTGACCCTTTTATCATTATATGGTGACCTTCTGTGTCTCTTCTCGTAGTTTTTGTCTTGAAATCTATTTTTTTTTTTTTTTCTGATATGAGTATAGCTACTCCTGCTCTTTTTTGGTTTCCATTGTCATGGAATATCTTTTACCGTCCCTTTATTTTCAGTCTCTACATGCCTTTGTAGGTAAAGCATGTTTCTGGTAGATAACAGATTATTAGGTCTTGGTTTTTATTGTCTATTTAGTTACACTACCTCTTTTGCTTGGAGAGTTTAGTCTGCTAACGTTCCATGTTATTATTGGTAAGTAAGGACTTATTACTGCTGTTTTGTAATTTGTTTCTTGGTTGTTTTGTGGCCTTCTCTTCCATCCTTTCCTTCCTGTATTCTTTTTGGTGTAGATAGTTTTCTCTGGTGGCATGTTTTAATTTCTTGCTTCTTATTTTTTTGTGTATCCATGTAGTTTTTGATTTGAGGTTACCATGAAGTTTGCAAATAATATAATACATTATTTTAAACAAATTTAAACTCATCACTGATTACAAAAACAAGCAAAGAGAGAACTAAAAGAAACTGTACAGTTTAACTTGGTCACCTCTTTTTAACTTTTTGTTGTTTCTATTTAAATCTCAGACTGTCTGTGTCTTGAGAAGTTGTTGTAGTTATTATTGTAGTTATTATTTTGATAGGTGTATCTTTTAGTTGTTCTACTTGAAGTATGAGTAGTTTGTACGACACAGTTACAGTGGTCTAATATTCTGTGTATTTCTGTGTACTTATTATCAGAGAGTTTGTACCTCCAGGTGATTTCTTGTTGTTCATTAATGTCCTTTTCTTTCAGATTGAAGAACTTCCTTTAGCACTTCTTGTTGGACAGGTCTGGTGTTGATGAAATTTCTCAGCTTTTGTCTGGGAAAGTATTCATTTCTTCTTTCTGTTTGAAGGATGTTTTTTCCAGATATACTATTCTTGGATAAAAATTTTTTTCCTTTGGCACTTTAAGTATGTCATGCCACTCTCTCCTGCCCTGTAAGGTTTCCTTAAGAATTCTGCTGCCAGATGTATTGGGGCTCATTTTATGTCATTTATTTTCTCTTACAGCTTTTTGGATCTTTTCTTTATCATTGACCTTTGGGAGCTTAATTATTAAATACCTTGAGATAGTCTTCTTTGGGTTAATCTGCTTGGTGTTCTATAATCTTCTTGTACTCCTTGCCCTACAGCAACCACTGTCTGACTACCACCAAGGTTCACTCAAGGTCCAAGGCCTCTTAAGTCAGCAGGTGGTGAATTCAGCCTGGCTAGTCTTCTACTTTTCATGGAATTCAGCTCCCTACTGGCCCATGGCAGTTCCCAGAATGCCATCCAGGAGCCAGGGCCTGGAGTCAGGAACCTACTTGTGCTTCATTTTACTGTGACTGAGCTAATACACAAGCTGCAAGACAAAGTCCTTCCCACTCCTTTCCTCATGCAGACAGAGTATCTCTCCATGGCCACCACTTCTCCAGGCCTTTGGCAATTACTACCTGACTATTGCCAATGTTCACTCAAGGCGCAGTTAGATTGTGAATGCTTCCAGGCCTAGATCTCTCTTCAGGTCAGTCGGCTCCCCTGTGGCCCAGGACACGACCAGAAGTGCCATCCAGGAGCCAGGGCCTGGAAACAATGACCCTCGGAGCCTGCTGGGTACTCTCTCACTGTGGCTGAGCTGGTACCCAAGCTGTAGAGGTAACAAGGTCCCCTTTACTCTTATTCTCCTTTCCTTGAGCAGAAGAAGTCTCTCCCCAGGGTCACCACAGCTGAGAATGTGCTGGGTTACACCTGAAGCCAGCGTGGCCTTGGGTCTCACCCAGGGCCTATGGTGAGAACTGCCTGGGTACCACTGATGTTTATTTAAAACCCAAGGATTCTTTAGTCAGCAGGTAATAAACCCTGCCAGAACTGGGTCATTTCCATCAAGGCAGTGGGTTCCCTTCTGGCCCAAGGTAGGTCTAGCAATGTCAACTAGGAGCTACGACCTGCAATGAGGGCCTCAAAACTGGTACTCTGTTTTACTGTAGCTGAACTGCAATCCATGTTGTAAGTAAGATAAAGTCTCCTTTACTCTCTCCTCTCTTCTCCTCAAGCAGAAAGAAAGAGTTTCTCCTGGAGCTGTCAGCTACCTGGGGTTAGGGGAGGGATAACACAAGCACTCCCTTTGCTGCCCTAACTGGTATCTCATTAGGTCATATGCACTCCAAGTCCGCTGGCTCCAAGCCCATCACAGCACCAGGACTTAACCAGAAATTACAGTCCTTGTGGCCTAGGCTGCCTTTCAAGTTTATTTAGGATCGCAGAGTACTTTAGCTTGTGGCGGGGCTAACTAGAACTCAGGTTCTGCTGGGATTGGTGATGCCCACCTGGCTAGGGCTGGTCTAAATGCTCCCTGGATGGGCACCTTCAGATTCTACCCTTTGGTGTTTTCCAGTGTGATGGGGCAGCACTGAGTTCCAATGCAAAGTCTCGCAATCACTGTGCTCTCTCTCCCCTAAGCACACAGATTTTATCTCTGTGCCATGTAGCCACTGCTGGGGGGGATAGGGGAGGGGCGGTGTCAGCAATTCAAGACTATCTTTCCTACCCTCCTTAGTGCCTCTTTCTTTGATATGATGTTAAAACTAGGTCCTGTGATTGCTTGCCTGATTTTTGGTTCATATGAAGGTGTTTTGTTGGATGGATAATTGTTCAATTTGATATTCCTGTGGAGGTGACAATCACTGGAGGCTTCTATTTTGCCACTTTCTTCTACATTCCTGTTGGTTAATTGGTAGCTTTTTATTACTGGTTCAATTTAAGAACTTGATATTGGTCTGTTTAGGCTTTCAGCTTCTTCATGATTGAATTTTGGGAGGTTGGGCACACTGTATTTTGAATAAGATATTCAGGGATAATGCTAATACTTACTAATTTTTCTTCTCTTGCATAGTAAAGCAAAAAGTGGAGAAATATTAAGTAGTAAGAACCTCTGGTTATAGCCTTGCTCTACTGGGATATAAATCAGTTCATTCTATCTATTCGAAGTCTGTAGAGTAGAAGAAATAATAAATTCTAGTAATATTGCTGTATTACATTTGCACCTATCTAATTTCCCAATGTTTCTGTGAGAAATCTTTACTTCATGAATGAAGAAATGGTAGCCTAGAGAGATTAGGTACTTTTTTCAGATCCATGACAATAATAAAGCTCTTATATTAGGGTTTTCTGATGAAAAATTCAGGATTCTTTCTTTTAGGATATGCTGTGTCTTATTCCAGTTATACCCCTAAAAATCTACAGGGGCACATACATTCTATGAAATAATAGTCTCTGAAACACATTGTTCTGTAATCTCAGCAATATATTTTTGTGACAGAAAAATTTTTGGCATATTCATATGCATTTTCTTTTGGTATTTTCTCATTATCCATATCCCATTGAATAAGTTAATTCTGTCATTTTTCTGGCAAGGTAAAAGTAGATGTTGTATTCCAGTTATTTCTCTTGTTTTCTGGCTTTGGTTTCCAAAGACCGTAGTTCATTTAAGACAATAGAGTTTAATGGAAGAGACCATCCAGAGCCTATAGAATTTCCAAAGGCTACTGAGAGTGATTTTCCACAGACAACAAAGATTTTTCTTTTTTTTTTTTTTTTTTTTTTGCTAGAGATATGAAAGAATGATCTGTGCCATGCACCACAGAGACCTACACCCTGTGCCCTGGCAGTGATATTCATATATGGCAGTCATAAAAGGATATGGCCATGGCATACACTAGGAAAAGAATCCTAATATTATTAAAGACTCAAGACCCAAGGTGTGCCACAAAAATGATGAAACGAATGACAGATTTGAAAGAGCCATATGGGTAGAAAAATGAGGGACTAAATGATAATCATTATGAAAAAATAATGACTAAATTAGACCCCCACCCCCAATATCCTAGTGCTGAATAACATCCAAGACCTTACCTTAATCCTAAAGGGATCTTCCAAGAATAGCTGTGGTCTGAATTTTATTATAGCTTCAGAGGATATGGGCTTGGAGTTAAAATTAAATAAATTTACAGAAAAACAGTAATGCATCATCTTAAAAATTTCTTATAAATCTAGTTTGTGAACTCAATTTATATCTGTTTCATCATTCCTGTTCTTCATTCTTCCTAATAAAGATTTCTCTAGTGTATCTCAGACATTTGTTTATTTCAATGTTTTGTAAAAGTTTAGGTGCATCTCTCAGGAACACATATTTCTAGATTTGTAGCAAATTGGAAGGCATCTGTATTTTTATAGTTATTTATAACCCATTTTTATTTTCAATGACAATTAATATACCTGGTTCTATTTGTGTCATATTGTTACCACATTAATATATCTTTTAATTTTGAATTTTTCTTTACTAGTAGAATTTTCAATTTTTTTATTAGAGGTTTGGGTTTGCTTTTTGAAATACACAGTACATTATATTTCCACATATTCAAAATTATCTTTACTTTTAAAGGAACATGTAATATTTTCTTTGTTCAATATTGAGCTTTGATCTGTATCTGTCTATGACTATGGTGGCCAAAAAGATGTGTTTCTCAATATCAGAGAATATGCAGAGAGTATTGTTGACTAATGCCCCCAATTGTGGTGCTCAGAAATTCGTCATCATTTTTGCAATGAAGCTATATCCCTGGGGTAGGTGACTGAGGCCAACAGGGATACTAAGTAAGGCTTATTCTTAGGAGTTGTGGGACTCCTCTGACAGGTAATGATTTTGGTTAAAAGACTCCGCAATGTACTCTTATATGCTTGTACTGCAGTCTAAGACACTTCCTGCCAATCTTCCTTCTTTCCTCTTTCCTTCAATCAGTCAAACCTACACCATGGTCTGATCGTTCTCTCAGCCTCTCCTGGCTCCCTCCCCATTTTACGTCTCACTGGACTTGCTTTTCATAAATCTCTTATACAGCTAATTCCAACTTGGCATCTGCTTATGAGAGGAGCATGCCAACACATCTCCTCCAAAGTAAAAAGACAATTGCCACATATTATTTTCTGTTAAGAAGCAGGGACAGTGGTTGTAAGAGCTGGAATGGTCATGAAGATGCATCGGTTAGATTTCTGACTGTAGGGAGCATAATTGACCAATGGCCCCACCTGCCATGCTCTGTACTGTATCACCAATCTGAACTGTATCACTTCCCATGATTTCTAACGACACTGTGATTTTCTTTATATGTCTTAATTTTTAAATATTTCTTCTGTCATTCCAATAGGATTTTAGGAGGATGGAACCAAAGTATTAGTGTCCTTTGGCTCTCTACTTCTTCATGTTCTGTACTGATACCAGTTTATAATAGTGAGTGAGAACCTGTTCAGAGATCCAGGTTCTAACTACTGCCTATGTGACTCTGGGCTGAGGGCTGATTACTTAACTCAGGACCTGGGATGAAATGCCAAATCAAGTTGTTTCTAATCCCAGACATTAGGGGGGTTCTAAGTAATTTGTTTTTAATTTACATCCAAATTGCTTGATTATGCACTATTTTTCCAAGCCTCTGCTTCTCTGGTTCTGGAACTTCCTATGTGTTGCATTGGAGAAATCTACCATAATTTTTCAGGAAGTTCCCTTTTTTGCCTGTGCTGAATCTTAGGCTGATGTATCATATTATCACATCTCTTACTCTAAATCCATTTGTCTCCAATATTCCTAAAATTCCTGAAGCACTGTGGTTGGTTGAGGTACATTCTCACTGTGTGTGCATGTGTGTTTTACGGAAAACAGATAACAAAGAAAGTCATTATTACATTTATTTCCTTAATTTAAAGATAGTTTAGAGGTAGAAGTAATCCTAGCATTTTCTTAAAACTACTTAAATTGAATTTTGGACAAGGGAATACGATCTACAGGATTGGTAAGGATGAGAAGGATGTATGAGTAGTCAACTGTTCTCAAAACATTTAGTTTTTAACATTTTAATAAATATTACTTCTTTGACTCACATCCAAATTTCCTACATGCATTACATACATTTTAAGGTGATACAATACCTGAAATACTTTAGTAGTTTTTAAATGTTAGCTTTAAGAAATCATCGTATCACAATGTTTGGAAACAATTTTCTTGGTACAAATGCAGCCTAAATTTGTCCCAGTTGAGCTTACTATTTAATGACTTAGATTTCAACTAGATTGACTACATTTAAAAGAATGGCATGTGAAGTATTTAATGATCCATTGGTAAGTTAAAAGTCAAATTAAAGACCTGCAAATCCAGTCATCTGTAACAATGACTTTATTCACCTCTTAGAAGAACTGGCTAGGAATTCAAACTTACCTAGTTCAGGTTAAAACCTTCTTACAGTAAATGAGAATGTCAGAAAAATGATTGATAATACAGAAGGAAGCTTTAAGAATAAATATATCACATCTGTGTTTTCTCATCAGAAATCAGATACAGGATATACTTTTGTTTTCCACTTGTTTAAAAAAGGTTTTCATATGTGAAAAAGTAAATGAAACAGTTTATTCATAAAAAAAAGGTTTTGGCGAAAATAACTTTCCATTTTAGTAAAAATGGTATATAATGAGTAGGATAAATGAGGATGCTAATACTTAGTGTGAATTTAATTTTTCTGTTTCTATTTAAATAAATGAGATTATTTCATTTTTATTTAGTCTATTTGTTCTATCTATCTATCTATCTATCTATCTATCTATCTATCTATCTATCATCTATTTATCTATCTATCCATCCATCCTATCTGGCATAGGTGAAATTTACTTCACAAAACCAAAACTTCTATTGGTTATTGAAATAAAAGCTAGTATTTATTGAGGGCTTATTACCTGCCAGGCCCTTTCCAAAGTGTTGTACAAATATTATCTGAGTTAACCCTCACAGCATCTCTACAAGATAGGGTGTGTCATTATTTTAATTTCATGATTAAAGAAATAGAAGCATAACTCTTTTGTTGATGTTCCCAAAGCTAGCAAATGTTTGAGTATTAGAATCAGACAGTTACACTGCTAAGATCTTTGGTTCAGAAATATTTATTTTGCTTGGATTTTGGAATACAAAGGTCAAACTATATTGTCTCTGTCCTCAACAAATATCCAATCTGTTTCAATAGAAGGCAATTGTTATAAAGGGGATGATAAACTGGGTGAATAGAAGTATGAGCAGGAAAGTCTGCCTAGAGCAGTCCAGGAAGGTAGAATTTGAGCTGAATCTTCTAGAATGAGTGAGAATTTTGCAATCGCTAACGCAGGAGTTTGTACTGAGGTCGAAGAAATAGCGGGTGAAACTCTAACTCTTCTGAGAGTGCTGTATATCTGAGAAAGAAAAGTAATAGATATTAAGGTTTGGAAGCAGAATGGCTTCAAAATGTAAGTCTTGTAGTTTTGACAGATCGTTTTCCTTTTCTCTCTCTCAATTTTCTTTCTCTCTCTCTGTCTCTTTCTCTTTCTCTGTACCTGAGAAAAGGTATGATCTAGTCTCCTAAGTTCCTAAGAAATGACACCTGCATTTTTTCTACTGTTGACAGTTTGACATTTTTTTCCCCATTTCTGTTCAGCAAAATAATTTGATCTTTATTGGACAGCCCTAATGGTTTAGAGTCCAGATTCTGTTCAGCAGAGTGACTGCAGTTTTCTACCATTTTCACTTATTTCCATTCTTAAGAACACAATTACAAATAAATGGTGACTGCCCAGGCTATCTCTGACACTGATGTGTGGAGAAATATGACAGCAACCTGGCAGGCCTAAGCAGTTAAAACTGTGAATCACCTAAGGTAAGGAAGATCCAATTTCAGTTGATATAAGTAATGCACAATAACATTTTCAGTGAACGACTAAAGAAGTTTTGCCCTGGGAGAAAGCTAAACTATATTGTCAACAGATTATCTTTCCAGAGTTTCTTTGTCTTCTTTATAGTTGTAAGAAAATGTAAGACTAAAAAGAGGACTGATATACGTAAGTTTCTTATTTAGAAAAGCTCACAGTTGCGTAGCCTCAGTAATTAGAAAAATCATGAAACTATTGTGTGTATGCACTTTATCTCCAACTACATCCAAATAAATAAGATGTTCATGAACAATTAAAATTATTTGTTTTCTAGTACAAAATAAAAATATTATGAAAAAATCCATACAGAGTGGAAGAAAAGAAGCCAAACAACATTTCTTATTGTCTTCTCTTCAGGAAAATTTTGTTAATGCTTGGTATTTCTTTTTAATATCTTTATGCATGATAATTAATGTTAATACTGCCATATTTCTTTGACTCTATAATAAATGGATTTATAGAATTACAATATGAATACATAGAATTATAATTATTACATTGACTGACAGAACTCTATATAAGTCTGCTTTGAGTATCTCCTTAGTCACCATCAAATATGTTGAATTTTTCCCATTAACCATCAAATTCTGATCCCACTGTGGTTCCTTGTAGTTAAATATCAAATGATGTCTCATGTTTTGATATGTAGCAAATATACATGTAGGTCCATTAGCATTTGGGGGCTATGAGAAATTTTTAGAAAGGTAATGTTGACTGATTATCAGCTGGGATCTCCCTGCCACCTCAGAGGTGGGTAGGCTGAGACTGACCCTCCATTTCAGACCCTTTGGTAGTCCACAGCCCTCTTGGGTATTTAAGTGAATTCCCCAGGTCTTATATTCTTCAGTAAAGAATATAAGTCACTCGCTCTAAGCCTCTGGATCTGATAATTTGCTTCAGGTTAGGTATTATCTCACCTGCCCAAACAGGGTACTCAGGTTACTGTCACTATTGACTCAGGCCTGAAATTTATCCTTGTTTCATGATTTACATAAAGTAAATGTACAAACTAACAAACAAGCAAAACTCCCACTCAGGCCATTTACCTGCTTAAGATTAGGTGGGATGTATGTGTCAGCATGAGTTTGGGGTTTGATATTCTTACAATGTAACCAACTTTAAAATTTCTGTCTCAGAAGGTCTTTAGCCTCTCTACAGGTGAGAATTTTTCACTGGCCATCTCACATCATGCATCACTGCTGCCTCACACTGGTTTGCTAACTTATTTCTCCTTTGTCATGTTTCTACTTTTCTTCATTGTTCCTTTTTCTGCATTGCCCTGAGTAACACCAACTTATTCTCATTTTTGCAGGGAAATAAATTAATGTTTTTTCATCCCCTAATTTCAAAACGTTGCATATCCAGACTCATTAAAAAGCTCACAGAAGAATGATGCCTTTTATTTATTAATTCTTAGATTGCAGCACCATAAATAGATAAATAGCCAACTTTTTTTTCAGTAATACTAGCTTTTTAATAGGTTCTCATTTTTTTTTTCACAAAATATTGGCAAAGCCAAATACCTAGATCTAGCAATTAGAAAATCAGTAATTGCAACTTTTCTTCTTTTTCCTGTTTCTTCTTTTATTTTTCTTTGTCTTATTTTTAGTTTTCTTAAATAATTGTATAAAGATATTTATCTTTTAAGTCATTTTAATGTCTTTTGAAATTTGGAGTTTTGAAATACAATGTAGATAAAATCACATGGATTTCTTAAAAACTGGAACCATTGCTAACTAGTGTATCACATGATACGAAACATTGTGTATGGTATAATATTTATTTCATATGTATTTTATACTTATGGATGAAATAGTTTAAAGTGTGTTAAAGTCAGAATGTACAAATTTTAGATTCAGAGGCAAATTGGGAACTAGCAGAAATGTGAAATTATTTTAGCTATAATAAAGACAGCCAAAGTTAGCATACATTGGATGATCATCAGGCCTCTGCATTTCCTCGGAATTCCATTATTTTGTAATATATCATGCAGAACATTGTATTTATTCACCAGCAACTTGCACTATATGAATTTTTAGTTTTTTCATTTAGAAATACAATAAACAAGTCTTGGGCTTCTAAAAATCTGAGATACAATAGAGAATTCAGGGAAGTTCAAGTGGTTCAGTATGGCTGAGTGTAGAATTGGAATAGCAACATGGCAAGTCAAAATTGAAGATACGGGCAGGATCCAGATGAGAGAATATCCAGGTCATAGAGTGGAGAGGTAATTATAAACTTGATTGGAGTGTGTGGTCTATTCTATAGACAATGAGGTATAGAAAAGTTTAAGTTGAAAGCCATATATTCATCTTTGTGTTTTATATTTGCTGGTAACAATATGATACTGTTTCTCAAGCACAGTATTTGGAAGTTGATATGGTTTGGGTGTGTCTCCACCCAAATCTCATCTTGAATTGTAGTTTCCGTAACCCCATGTGTCACGGGACAGACCTGATGGGAGGTAATTTAATCACAGGGTGGTTACCCTCATTCTGTTCTCTTGATAGTGAGTTCTCATGAGATCTGATGATTTTATAAGGGCCTTTTCCTCCTTTTGCTTATTCTTCTCCTTCCTGCTTCCAGGTGAAGGACATGTTTGCTTCCCCTTCCACCATGATTGTCAGTTTCCTGAGGCCTCCCTAGCCATGCTGAACTGTGAGTCAATTAAACCTCTTTCTTTTATAAATTATCCAGTCTCAGGTATGTCTTTATTAGCAGTGTGAGAATGGACTAATACAGAGGCGTACTTTATTAATAATGCTACTCATAGGCCGGGCGCGGTGGCTCAAGCCTGTAATCCCAGCACTTTGGGAGGCCGAGACGGGCGGATCACGAGGTCAGGAGATCGAGACCATCCTGGCTAACACGGTGAAACCCCGTCTCTACTAAAAAATACAAAAAACTAGCCGGGCGAGGTGGCGGGCGCCTGTAGTCCCAGCTACTCGGGAGGCTGAGGCAGGAGAATGGCGGGAACCCGGGAGGCGGAGCTTGCAGTGAGCTGAGATCCGGCCACTGCACTCCAGCCTGGGCGCCAGAGCGAGACTCCGTCTCAAAAAAAAAAAAAAAAAAAAAAAAAAATAATGCTACTCATTTGTTTCCTAATTTGTTTTAATAGAGAAGAGCAGTTTCCTTGGCCTGGAATTGTACAAAACTCATGGCTTATCTTTTCATGGCTTGGCCTATCGAAAGTGACCTCTATTGAGATACTATTAATAGTTATAGCTACGAATTAAATTAGTTTAATACTTTGCCCGCTACCTTTTTTTCTTGGTTTCATTAAAACCTGGTTGTGCACTTGGGAATATCTTCCATTATATTTCCCAGAAGCAAAACAGATTGAGAATGACTAATGGAAAGAATGTGGAAAGAGGCAAATAAGAATACGAGTTGGAGATGATCTCAATCATCTTCATGAAAGGTCATGTGGACTTAGGCAATATTTTTGTAGATGAGAAGAGGACAAGGATATGGAAAGGTTAAGTGATAAAATTAATAGAGCATGATCATCAATAGGATGTGGGAAATGAGGAAGAGAGAGATAAATACTAATAACCTTTTTTGTGTGACTCGTTATATACCGATATTTATAAAAATTTAATTTCAGGATTAGATTTTGGTAGAAGACTGTGTGGAGTGGGGTGGGCAAAAGTTAGTGTAAATATTCTTTTTCTTAAAATAACTATTGAGTACTAGGCTTAGCACTTGGGTGACTAAACAATATGTACAGCAAACTCCTATGACATGCATTTACTTATATAATAAACCTACATGTATACCCCTGGACCTAAAATAAAAGTTAAAATTCTTGTTCTTGATGTACAGGGTAAAGGGTTTCAGAACCCTTTACTACTTGTTTGAAATTTTTGTTGGATTTGCACTGGAAAGGGTAATTTCATCTTTACAATGTATAATACCAAAGACAAACTGATGTCTGTGGTAATATACAAGATAATTGCAACAAAATAAGAATAGCCTCCAACTAACCCATGCTGCTCAGTGACAGCTGGAAAGACTTTGGCCTATTCCTTCATTTATCCTTCATTAATTCTTAATTCCTACCACCATTGTATTTGTTAAGGAATGAGACTTTTACATCTATCTTAAGGGAAGTAGATGAGAAAACTTAGGATTAACTACGTAGCTAATACACTCAAAGTCGCATCTTAGAGGTGGTAAAGAGGGCATTTGATCTAAATCTGCCAAACACCCAGGCTCTTTTTTGTATGCCGCACTACCTTACAGTTTAAACCATACTGTTTAAAAATGCTTTCATAGGTTCCATTATCTATGAAGGCAAGCATTGAACTTTTAAACACATCAGGCCTGGGTCCTAAAAAGGCTTTGTTACTATCATTAAGGAAATCATAGTATATGGGAATATGGACAATATGTGGAATACATGACAAATTACTGTAGTAGATATAGTTGTATGTGCACGTGTGCACGTGTGTGTGTGCGTAGGAGTGATCAATTCTGCCTGGAGATTCATTCTTTACTTCCTGGAAGAGATGAGGTTACAACTGACACTAAATGAAAGAGTGTTGACCAAGGGTGTCTAAGGGGAAAGGCAAAGTACTTGCAAAGAAAAGGTAGCATTATCTTGCCTAGCTCTCTTCTTTTTTCACTCTTCTTTTTTTTCTCGCCTTCCTCCTCCCCTTCCCCCAGGCTCTTGTATATGCTTTGCTTTTTAATTTCCCTTCTCTAGTCTCTCTAGGCCTTCCTCTAGACTTCTGAAAATTCACAGGTATCTTTGTACTAATTATTAAGAAGATGTCAATTCCATGGGCATGCAAGATGCAGGGAATTAGTCAGCAAACCAACCAAAAGCTTATTTCCAGTCCCTACTTTCCAGGGGCCCTGGGAAGGATACACCATGTATCACCTGATGAGATGGCTTTAGCCTCTCTCTAGGTGCAAGTTTCTTTCTTTCCTTTAACATCTTAGTATATCTTTCTTTTCTCCTTTCTATTCTTTTTATTTCTGATTTTTCTCTTAATCTCTTCTTATCTTTACTTCTGTTATGAATAATATGAAACAGGTAGACAGTTTTAGATTTGTATTTACTTACTAAAAATAAATGAAAGTTCAATTCTTTTGTTCAACACACAAAATCTACTTAAGTAAATTTACTTTTGTACGTGTTCCTGGAAAAAAAAAAAGTTTCTTACATTGATTTTTCTATAGAAAAAGTACTTTCTCTATTTGTAGCTACTGACACTACTAGAATGGCTAGTTTTCTGCCTGACAGCAAATGTGCTGTCATTTGTTATAAGTCATAGAAAATCTGCAAGCAATGGCGTTGAGTCAGTGGAAAGGCTTTCCTTCAGATTGCTAGAGTCATCAAAGTGAAACTTGTACTGCTTGTCAACTGGACTCTGAGATAACATTTTGTAAGTCAAGGCAGCAATGAAATACATTATAGCAAAAGTCAGAAATGATCTAGGTAGGGCTTTTTAAGTAGCTTGGACCTAGAATGGGAATGATGAGAAATCAGTAATCTGGTAGTAATCAGCAAAAACAGAACAATGTCTCTGTAAGTGTTCTGAAAAAGGGCAAATTGAAATGATCAAGCAATGTATACTTTATCAGTAAAAAGGTCTACATGAAATTCTGAACATGAGGCAATTATTAAAATGTTGAGAAAGAGGACTTCTGGGTTCTGGTCCAGTATGTACAAAGCTTGTAAGTTGCCACTCTGGCCTAACAAGTGAAAAGCTGAATAAACTAAAAAGCAACAACTTCCCTTAGATCAGTAGGAGAAGTATGGTCACAGGGCAAGCCACTGATTCAAAAACTGGAGAGACTGCAAGCAAATACAGAGAATCCCAACTTACAAAAGCAGAAACTCATGAGCTGAAACCTTCACAGGAACCAGTTTTGGGGTAGGGAAACTTAAACTGTAATTAAACACTTTTTGGAGGTTCAATGTGGACAAGTCTGAGAAAAAAAATTCCAGGGGGACCCAGTCATTAGGGTCCCTCACATTTTTGTGAGTTTTACTTTCTGGAGTTCTCCCAGGTCCTCACAGTGAATATTAGAGAAAAATCCCCTTGTGCTTTGGCAGGGTGAGGAGAAAAAAATTTTGAAATATGTCAGAGCATTCTGTTTTTCTTAACAGAATTTGTACTTAGGAGAAACTATTAAACCAAAGCCCAACCTGTTGGAGTTCTATCACAGCCTGACTTGGTGGAAAGGAAATACCCAACTCCAGCCACCTATAAACTTCCACATGGGAGAAGGGAAATACTTCATCCAGCCTACTCTAACCGTCTCATCCCACCTATTAGGTGTAAAAAACCTGTGAAGAATATGTGCTGTTCATAGGCCAGAGGCACAGACTAACGAGAAGACTCAGACTTAATCATAGGGCTACAGAATGATTCCCCTACGTCTGACCACCACGTTATTAAAGGCCTATTTACTGCAGTTTCTTTTACTCAATATATTATATCTGGCTATTGAAAAAAAATTAGAAGATATATTAAAAGACAAAAAACAAAGTTTGAAAAGACAGAGCAACGTCAGAACCAGAACAAAGAACGTGAAAGAATAAATGGCCAATGTAAGCAGACAGATGGAGATTATAAGATGTGATGGTTAATATTGTGTGTCATCTTGATTGGATTGAAGGATGCAAAGTATTGTTCTTGGGTGTGTTTGTGGGGTGTTGACAAAGGAGATTAACATTTGAGTCAGTGGACTGGGAGAGGCAGACCCACCCTCAATCTGGGCGAGCACATCTAATCAGCTGCCAGTGCAGCTAGAATAAAACAGGCAGAAGTTGGAAAAACTTGACTGACAGAGTTTTCCATCCTTCTTTCTCCCGTGCTGGATGCTTCAAGCCCTTGAATATCAGAGTCCAGGTTCTTCAGCTTTTGGACTCTTGGACTTACACCAGTGGTTTTCCAGGGGCTCTCGGGCCTTTGGCCACAGTCTGTAGGCTGCACTGTCGGCTTCCCTACTTTTGAGGTTTTGGGACTTAGACTGGCTTCCTTGCTCCTCAGCTTGCAGATGGCCTATTTTGGGATTTCACTTTTATTGTGTGAGTCAATATTCCTTAATAAACTCCCCTTCATCCCCATCTCCTATTAGTTCTATCCTGGAGAACCCTAATATATAAGAAAAAATACTGTAGTAGAAATAAAGAATACCTTTGATAGGCTTATCAGTAGCTGGATATTGCTGGAAAAACACTTTCTGAGTTTGAGGATATCTCAATAGAAACCTCCAAACCTGAAAAGCCAGCAGGAAAAATACGGGAGAAAAACAAACAAGCAAGCAAACAAACAAACAAAAAAAGAATATCCAAAAACTGGAAAAAATGCATTTGACAAAATTCAATGCTCATTCATGATAAAAAACATATAGTAAACTATGAATAGAAGGGAACTTCTTCAGCTTTCTAAAGAATATCTACAAAAATTCTGCAGCTAACATTATGCTTAATAGAAACCTGAAGCTTTCTCAAAATCTCAGAAACAAGGCATGAATGGCCCCTCTAACCGCTGCTCTTCAACAGTGTACTGGATGTCTTAGCTAATACAATAACATACAAAATTAAAATAAAAGATATAGTGATTGGGAAGGAAGAAATAAAACTCTTTTCAAAATGACATGATTATCCATGTAGAAAGCCCCCTAAAATTGTCAGAAAAACGCCTGAAACTGAGAAATAATTATAGTAAGCTTGAAAATACAAAGTCAATGTACACAAGTCAATTGCTTTTCTGCATATCAACAATAAGACAGTGGAATTTGGAGTGAGAAACACAATATCATTTATATTAGCATCTCCCAAAATGAAACATTAGATATAAATCTAACCAAATATGTATGACATCTATATGAGAAAAATAAAACAAACTGGTGAAATAAATGGAGAGATATTATATGCTCATGGAATGGAAGGCTCAATTTTATCAAGATTTCAGTTAATTCCAACTTTATTTCTAGATTCAATGCAATCCCATTCAAAATTTCAGTGAGTTATTTTATGTATATTGACAAACTGATTCTAAAGTTTGATATAAAAAGGCAAAGGCCACAGAATAATGAACACAATTATATAGGAGAAGAAAAAAGTTGGAGGACTGACAGCATAGAACTTTTACGATAAAGGTACAGTAATCAAGGCAGTGTGATATTGGTGAAAGAATACACAAATAGAACAATGGAACAGAACAGAGAGCCCAGAAACAGGCCCAGATCAATATAACCAACTGATCTTTGACAAAGGAGCAAAGGCCTTACAAGGGGGCAAGGACAGTTTTTTCGACAAATTGTTTTGGAATAATCGAACATGCACTCCGTGCCCAAAATGAATCTAGATAGATACCTTACACTCCTGACAAAACTTACTCAAAATGGATCACAGACCTAAATGTAAAACAAAACTAAAACAAAAAAACTTAGAATATAATATTGCGGAAATCTAGATGATTTGGGTTTGACTATATCCTCCTAGTTACACCACCAAAAGCATAATCAATGAAAGAAAAAATAACCTGAATATCATTAAAATTTAAAAAAAAAATCTGTGCTGGGAAATACACTGTCAAGAGAATGAAAAGACAAGCCACAGACTGGGGGAAAATATTTGCAAAAGATATATCTGATAAAAGACGGTTAATTAAAATATACAAAGAACTTTTAAAATTCAACAATAAGAAAACAAATGTGATGTTAAAAATGGGTCAAAGACCTTAATGTACACCTCACCAAAGAAGATATAAAGATGACAAATATGCATTTGAAAATTATATGTCATCAGAGAAATACAAATTACAACAAGAAGGAGACACCATTACATACTTACTATAAGGTCCAAGATCCAGACCTCTGATAACATCAAATGCCATGAGAATGTGGTGCAATGGGAACTCTCATTTATTGATTGCTGATGAGTGCAAAATGGCACAGTCACTTCAGAAGACAGTTTGCCAGTTTCTTACAAAACTACATATTCTTACCATATGATGTAGCAATCACAACTCTGTAGTGTTTGCCTAAAGGAGTTGAAAACTTATGTCCACACAAATACCTAAACAAGGATGTTTATAGCAGCTTTATTCATGATTGCTAAAACTTGAAAGCAACCAAAATGCCTTTCAGTAGGTCAATGTATAAGCAAAGTCTGGTATATTTAGACAGTGAAATATTCTTCAGAGACAAAAATAATGAGCTATTAAGGCATGAAAAGACATGAAGGAAACTTAAATGCATATTACTAAGTGACAGAAGCCAGTGTGAAAAGGCTACATAATATACGATTTCAATTATATGACATTTTGCAAATGAAAAACTGTGAAGATGGTAAAAAGATCTGTGGTTGCTTGAGGTTAAGGGGAAAGGAGAAATCAATAGGTGATGTGGAGAGGATTTTTAGGGGAGTGAAAGTACTGTGTACAATACTATAATGGTGAAAAAATACATGCCATTACAAATTTGTCCAAACTCTTAGAATATACAACAACGAAAGTGACCCCTAAAGTAAAGTGTGGTTCTAGATGATAATGATATGTCAGTGTAGGCTCATCAATTGTAACATGCACCATTCTGGTGGGGGATATTTGTATGGGGGAAGCCATGCATGTGTAGGGGCAGAGAGATTCAGGAAATCCCTGTACCTTCTGCTCAGGTTTGCTGTGAACCTAAAACTATTCTAAAAAATTAATTTTGTTAAGAAAAAATAAGTTGGGAAGGAGCATTTCACAGAGAAAGTGCAGAAATCCATAAGTAAATGTTATGTTGGATTTGTGGGTTACAACTTAATTGTAGCTGCACATTAGAATTATTTGGAGTAATACCAAGTAATATGAATGCCAATAAGGGGTCTGGACAAGTTTTGTTTTGTTTGTTCCCCAAAGAATTTTAAGATTTTAATTACTTTATAAGGATGAGAACCACAGTGGTATATGACTAGTCCACAAAATTATTTCCTTTTTTTTTTCTTTTAGTGGGGGGCCAAAAACTACTAGATTGCTTCTTCTACATTACCTTTTACAAAATTACTGGAATTAATGAAGAAAATAAAAAAAATACTACAATTTAACTATAATGCACCTCATGCCTCCTAAGCTTCATTATTTTTTAACCAGAGAGGGAAGAAATTTTGGAATAGACTCTCTAATTATACTGATGGTGAGAAGAATTAGTTTTTAAATTCATTTTATGGCATTCCAGGAGGTATTGTAAAAACTATTAGTAGCATATAATTGTAAAAGTTATTATTCCTTAAAAAATTTAAAATATAGTTATTGAAATATTATTTTGAAGAGGCATATGCAGGAATAAGCATGCATGCAAGTTTTGAATGGTAAGTGGAAAACCACAAATCAAACTTGTAATTGTCTTGTGTTGATGTTCATATTAGTTGTCTAATCTCTGTAAGGGGAGGACAGTTTCCATATTTCCATTAAGAGATATGTGGTTCTGAGTCTGGGAACAGAGTTGGTGCTCTGTAAATGTTTGATGAACAAATAAAACATCCTAGAAAGGATGGGAAAAGTGGATGGTAGGTAACTGATATGGTTTCACTCAGTGTCTCAACCCAAATATCATCTTAAATTGTAATCCTCCTAATTCCCACATGTTGAGGGAGGAATCAGGTGGGAGGTGATTGGATCATGGGGCCATTTTTCCCCATGCTGTTCTCATAACAATGAGTGAGTTCTCATGAGATCTAATGGTTTTATATGGCAATTTTTCCTGCTCTTGCATGGAAGAAGACATGTACGATGTGCCTCTTCTCCTTCTGCCATTACTGTAAGTTTCCTGAAACCTTCCTAAACATGCAGAACTGCAAGTCAAATTCTTTTCTTTATAAATTACCAAGTGTCGGGTATATTGTTATAGGAGTGTGAAAACAGATAAATACAGTAAGCTATTAAAGGAGACATTAGAACACCAGATATGTTCAAGATTTTTGAAAATGAAAAAACCTTGTGTCTGATGTAACAATATTCAATGTCATGGAGTTGACCACCCCCCTCCATCCCAGTCTTGGTAACAGGAGAGGGATATAACCGTGGCAGGCTGGGTGTTGGCAATGTGCTGTATATATTATTTTAAGAATCAGGCTGAGGCCTGGAACTAATTCTTTGGGTTTCAGCTCCTTAATAAGTGCGAGAAGCTAAGGCCCAAGAGCTGACAGCCCATGACTGATAGAAGCCACTATTATTTCACCATTTTCTTGTAGTATTTATTTTAAGGTAGAAAATATCCCAAGGGAATACTCTGCCTCACAATGAAGGATAAGAGAATTGTGAGGGAGAGAAAGTTAAAGTTCTCCTTATAGCATTGTTTTAAGAGTGAAGATTTATTTAAATCTATGTGACTTGGTTAGGATAGATGTCGATGAGCTTTTTCTGTTTTCTTTTAATTTTTCCAGTTAAGGTAAGAGAATATCTATGACCACATGTCATGTAGACAAAATGACACCTTCATTTCTTTCATACATTTCATTTGTATTATATTGTGTTATAATACATTAATTGTATTACATTATATATAAAGTTGGAATTAGATTTATTTCATCTCTCTTGTATAATTCATTTTTAAATAGACTTTCTCTCTTCAGCAACACAGGGTAGGAGTAAATAGGAAGGGCAACAACAGACTTAACAAAAGTTGCTTAGCAAACCCACACAAAATCTCATAATATAAATATAGGAAACGAAAAATAAAAATGATAAATTAAAATAACAAAAAAGTTAACATTTTTTATCACAGAGCCCTATCATATTAAACATCCACTCTGATATTTACAGACATCATTGTTTTGTACTTATAGCCGTAGGCTTACATTTTCTTGAGAGATGACTGATATGATGAAGATATCAACATTTTTTCATTTTCAAAATTCTGATAAAACTTTTGTAAAAATTCATGAAGAGATAAAAAGTAAGTTATTAAGCCGTATTAGAAAATTATTTAATAGTAGAGTCAAATAAGCACTAATGCTCAGCAGTTAACTTTATCCAAGTTGTGCATATGTAACTCAGTAAATCTAATAGTCTGGAAGTGAAATAGTAGAGACCCTAAAGGACAAGCTGTACATTTTTTTAAAAGTCTTGACCCGGCCGGGCGCGGTGGCTCACGCCTGTAATCCCAGCACTTTGGGAGGCCGAGGCGGGTGGATCACAAGGTCAGGAGATCGAGACCACGGTGAAACCCCGTCTCTACTAAAAATACAAAAAATTAGCCGGGCGCGGTAGTGGGCGCCTGTAGTCCCAGCTACTCAGGAGGCTGAGGCAGGAGAATGGCGTGAACCCAGGAGGCGGAGTTTGCAGTGAGCCGAGGTCGCGCCACTGCACTCCAGCCTGGGGGACACAGTGAGACTCCCTCTCCAAAAAAAAAAAAAAAAAAAAAAAAAAGTCTTGACCCAAACTTGAACTCATTTGATTCAAATGTAAAATCTCATGAAATTCAAGCCAATAGAAATTCCACTTCTTTCCTGGCCAACATAGTAGCACCATGGAACAGTTGAAAACCACATTTTCTTGTGTTTGTAATTTATTTCTTTTCTACCATCTGCATGTGGCAAACAATTCATCACAGATGCAAGCTATAGTTTTGCCAGCTGATTGACAAAATAGAGAGTAAACTTAACTCTTTAAAAACATTTGTGTTCATTGGTTGTGCTGATGTACCATATATATTGTGGCTGTCATTCTCATTGGTCATCTAGAATTTTGCCACTGTATAAGTGGAAGGGATGCTGTTGGCTCAGACAATTGGCATTGTATTGAGATAATAGCCAGTATTTGAACTGTCACTTAAAACTACTAAAAATAAAGGGAAAAGATGAGCAAACCTATTTTAAGTTCCTCTGTGTACTTGAGTAGCTGGGACAGTTGTAAGAAGGGAGTGGCTCAGATGAATAAGTGAACAGACCTTAGAGTACTGTATACTTAGATTCTAATCCTTGTTCTTCCTCTTTCTAGCAGTGTAACTTAGAAGCAAGTTTTATTATCTCTAAGTTCCACTTTTTGTATCTATAATGGAAGAATGTTTTTACCCCTCAAATAAATATTTATTGAGCCTTTTTTATATATTACACACTAGGTGGGTTCCAGGAGTACAATGGTAAACAAAACAGGTATGATTGTTTACCTATGGAAGATTATAACATTGAGATGAAAACGAGTACTTAGAATAACAATAAATAAATCCATTATTTTCAAATAGGAAAAATCCTAGCAAAGTATTATAATTATGAGAGATTATAACATCATAACGGAATTTAAATAGAATAGTGAAACCTTCTCTAAAGATGTTCTGTTTCATTTGAGATTGAAATAATAAATGGGAAATAATTTGTAAAAAGATTGAAGGAAAGAAGGAGTAAATGCATTTTAGTAACAGCAACAGCATGTGCAAAGGTGCAACACTTTCAAGGAATGAACTATAGAGAAGAGTGAGAATGATGTGAGTTAAGACTGGAGATAGAGATTATAGAGAGACATAGCCATACTAATGTTTGGAATTTCCTCTGAAAAGCAATGCAAATCTATTAAAGAAGGGTTACAAGCAGAAGACTGGCATGTGAAAAGATTTACCTTTTTAAAAGTCAGCTTGTGATGTTGAGCAGTTTTTCATGTCACTGTTGGCTGTCTTGAGAAATGTCTGTTCAGATCTTTTGCCCCTTTTAAAAGCAGTTTATTATTATTAATATTATTATTATTATCATTATTATTTTGCTCTTAAGTTGTTTGAGCTCCTTATATATTCCAGTTATTAATCTTGTCAGATAGCTTATAAGTATTTTCTTCCATTTTGCAGGTTGTCTCTTCACTCCATTGATTGTTTCCTTTGCTGTGCAGAAGCTTTTTAGCTGAATATAATCTCATTTGTCTATTTTTGCTGTAGTTCTCTGTACTTTTGAAGTCTTACATTAAGTATCTTTGCCCAGACCAATGTCCTGAAGCATTTACTCAATGTTGTCTCCTATGGTTTTGTATTTTCTGATCTTAGATTTGAGTTTTTAATTCATTTTGATTTGATTTTTGTGTATAATGAGAGATAGACATGTGGTTTTATTCTTCTGCAGATGGTTGTACAGTTATGCTAGCACAATTCATTGAAGAGATTTCCTTTTCCTGTTGTATGTTCTTGACAACTTTGTAAAAAATGAGTTGGCTGTAAATGCATGCATTTATATCTAAGTTATGTATTGTGTTCCATTGGTCACATGTCTGTTTTTGTGCCAGTGCCATGCTTATTTGGTTACTATAGATTTGTAGTATATAGATTTGTAGTATATTTTGAAGTCAGGTAGTGCGATGCCTCTAGCTTTGTTCTTTTTGCTTAGGATTGCTTGACTATTTGGAGTCTTTTGTGGTTTCATATAAATTTTAAAGTTATTTCTATTTCTGTGAAGAAATATTTAATAGAGATTCATTGAATCTATATTTTGCTTTTGGTAGTTGTTCATTTTAACAATATTCTTTCAATGTACAAGCATAGAATATCTTTCCACTTTTTGTGACCTGGTCAATTTTTTTTTATCATTGTTTTATAGTTTTCCTTGCATAGATATTTTACTTCTTTGGCTAAGTTAATTCTATGTATTTTATGTTTGTGGCTATTTTAAATGGGACTGTTTTCTTGATTTCTTTTTCAGGTTATTTGCTGTTTATGTATATAAATATTACTAATTTTTGTATGTTAATTTCATATCTTGCAACTTTACCGAATTTATTTATCAGCTCAACAGTTTTTTGATATAATCTTTCAGGTTTTCTAAATATAAGATGATGTCATCTAAAAACAAAGATCATTTGACTTCTTCTTTCTCAATTTGGATGCCCTTTATGTCTTTCACTTGTTTGATTGCTCTGACTGGGACTTCCAGTATTGTGTGCTACAAAAGTGATGAAAGTGAGCATCCTTGTTGTGTTCCAGATATTAGAGGAAGCACTTTCATTTCTTTACTATTCATTATGGTGTTAGCTGTGGGTTTGTCATATTTAGCCTTTATTATGTACCCGATTTGCCAGAAGTTTTTATCATAAAGCTATGTTATTATACATTTTCTCAAATGCTTTTTCTGCATCTATTGAAATGATTTTTGGTTTTGTTCTTGGTTCTGTTAATGTGATGTCTCATATTGATTTGCATGTGTTGAACCACTTTTAGCTGCCTGAGATGAGTCTCATTTGATCATGGTGAATGATTTTTTTTTTTTTTTTTTGATGTGTCGTTGAATTTGGTTTGCTAGTATTTTGTTGAGGATTTTTGAATCTATGTTCATCAGTGATCTGGGCCTATAGTTTTCTTTTTCAGTTGTGTCCCTGTCTGGTTTTGGTATCAGGTTAATTCTGGCCTTACAGAATGAGTTTGGAAGTATCCCCTCCTCTTTAATTTTTTTGCAGAGTTTGAGTAGAATTGGTATTATTTTTTAAGTGTTTGGTAGATTTTAGCAGTGAAATGAATTCCATTTATTTTGTACTTTTTTCTTTTTTTTTTCTAGTTCCTTGAGGTACATTTTTAGGTTGCTTATTTGAAGTCTTAAACTTTTTGATGTATGGGCTTATTGCTATGAACTTTTAGTACTGTTTTTGCTACATCTCATGGATTTTGGTATGTTGTATTTCCATTTTCATTTGTTTCAAGAGAGTTTAAAATTTTATTCTTAATTTCTTTATTCAGCTTTTGGTTGTTCAGAAGCATGTTGTTTAATTTCCATATTTTTGTATAGTTTTCATGGTCACTCTGAGTATTGATTTCTAGTTTTATTCCATTGTGGTCAGAAAAGATATTTGATATGATAGCTACTCTTTTGAATTTGTTGAGACTTGTTTTGTAGCCCCACATATGGTCTTTTTTGGTGAATGTTTCATGTGCTGATGAAATGAATGTGTATCCTGTGACCCTTGGGTGAAATCTTCTGTAAATGTAAGTTAGGCCTATTTTATCTAGTATGTAATGTAACTCCAATATTTATGAATTTTCTGTCTGGATGATCTGTCCATTATTGAGCTTGGGGTGTTGAAATCCCCTGCCATTATTGTAGTGTAATCTAGACCTCCTTTTAGGTTGATTAATGTTTGCTTTATATAAATGGGAACTCTGATGTTTGGTGTATAGTTATTTATAATTGTTATATCCTCTTGCTGAGTTGGCCACTTTATTATTTTGTAATAACCCTTTTCTTTTTCACTTTTTGCAATCTTTGACATTTAGTCTATTTTATCTTATGTAAGTATAGCTACTCTTGCTGTTTTATGGTTTCCACTTGCATCAAATGTATTTTCCCATCCCTTCACCTTCAATCTTTGTCTGTCTTTGTAAGGGTTTCTTGTATGTACCATAGAGTTGGGTCTTGACTCTATCTGTTTAACCACTCTGCTTTTAATTGAATAATTTAGTCTATTTACATGTTACTTAGTTCATGTGCATTTTACATGCTATCAATACTATTGATAAATACTAACTTAAAACTGCCATTTTGTTGCTTAATTGTCGTTTGTTTTGAAGGGTTATTTATTTTCTTCTTATAGAATTTTGAGAGTTTGTTTACATATTTTAAATATAAGTTCTTTAGTATGCGACTTACAGACATTTTCTCTGTTTACATGGCTTGTCTTCTTATTTTCTTAACAATGTCTTTTGCAAAGGAAAAGTTTTGAATTTTGATAATGTCTTAGTTATTCATGTTGCTGTAACAAAATACTATAAATTGTGTAGTTTATAAACAAAAGAAATTGCTTACTTACAGTTCTAGAAGCTGGAAAGTTCAAGATAAAGATGAATGAAGATTTGGTGCTTGGTGACAGCTTGCTTCCTGACTCACAGATAGTGCCTTCTCACTGTGTCCTCACATAGTGAAAGGAGTGAACCAGATCCTTTGGGCTTACTTTACAACAGCACTAATCCCTCCCAAAATGTCTTGCCTTCTAGTATAACCACCTTAGGGTGTAGAATTCAACGTGTGAATTTTTGAGGAGACATAAACATTCAGACCATAGCAGATGATTTTGAATTTATCATTTTTGTCTTTTACGGGTCACACTTGCAATGTTTTATCTAAGAACTCATTTATCTAAGAAACCAAAGATCATTATTTCTCCACTGAATTGTTGTACCTTTTTTTTTAAAAAAAATTGTCCATTTACATATGGGTTTGTATTTGGATTCTCTATTGTATTCCATAGATTGATTTGTTAATCTTGAACTCAATAACACACTGTAGCATTATAATAAATTTTAAAATCAGGAAGTGTTAATCTTCCAACTTTGTTATACTTTATCAAAATTATTTTGACAATTCTAGGTTCTTTCAAATTCCATATAAACTTTATAATTTGTTCGTCAATTTCCAAATAAAGGACTGCTGGGATTTTGTTTGGGATTGGGATGAATTTCTAGAACAATTTGGGGAGAAATGAGAAAGGGAAAGCTTGAACATTGTGATAATCTTTTCTTCAATTGCTTCAAAGGAAAAAAGATAGCTATTCAAATGAAGAAGAAATGAAATTCACATTTTTCCTTCAATGGTTATGCCATTGTGTGTTCATGCTTAGGAATGGTAGGTGGAATAAAATGTGGAATGTGCTTTAAAACAAAACTAATTGTGAGAATAATTAGAAGATTAAAAGAATATTTCCTATAGAAATGAAAGTCCTGTTAGGATTAAATGAATGATTATTAGTTATTTTGGGTGCTATATGGGTGCAAGAGATTTTGAAGAGATATTGAATGATTCAGATTTGAGAGAAAGCATACTATATTTATTCATATAAAAGAAATATTAGGGACATCATGTTTGTCTTAGTGGAGGTAAAGCAGAGTAATTACTTTTGCTAAGTAGGGGACAGATATTACCAGAAAAACTGAATTAATTTTTGTGCACTGTAATTTCCATCTTAAAGTAACAGTAACCACTGTGATGCTATCCATTTCCCTAACTCAAATGTCTGTAATTAAGCACGGAATTCACCCATCCCTACTTATTATGACTGTCAGCGTTTTTAAAACTTTATAGCTTTCACAATGCTCTTCGACTGAGCAAAATTTAATAGAATAGAATAAAAATATCCCGGGGATATCCACGAGCTAATAAATACATGTCTTGTTTCCCAGCTCTATGTCTTTAGTAATAGATTAAAAGAGAGCTATATTAAGTGATTTCCCTTATAGACCTTAAAGTTACTGCTTTCTTACCATGTTTATTGCTTTTATTATTTTAAAACTAAATTCCATGCCAAATATTTAGCAAAGTGCCTTAGAGATATGAGATGGTATAGAGACTAAGAAATAAGGGATTAGTCAAGGAATTAGGAGGATGTCTTTTGTCATCAGTTCTGGACAATGAGATACACAAATAAAATCATTCCTTTATAACATAAACGTTTCAAAGCAGACTTTTTTGACTTACCAACACTTCCACCGTAATAACAAAATAGGAGTGACATTCCAAATGTTTAGTTTATAAAAGACACAAGTGACTAAGGTCAGATCTGACTCTGAGCAACATTAATTTCTTTGTTTCCCTGCATTTTGCATGTTCAATATGGTTACATGTAATAGTTAAAATCTAAGATTGAAATAAAGCAGAGTTTACACTCTGTAATAATCATTCTATAATTATGACTCATTTTCTGAAACAAAAAATTTTAAGATCTGACATTATCTTTTAATTAAGGGCTTAAAATTTTGTGAAAATCTGTAAACTCAAAGGGTAGATTTGATTTTACTTTCTAGAGAGTTAATCTTCCTGTATACCTTCCACTTGACGTCTCTACATCTAAGGACAGGGCTCTGAGGTATTTATTCCGTGTTTGTTTCACAGTATATTGAATAAACGATAGAACTGGGACTAGGATCTTAGTTTTTTAAATTATTTTTTCTCTATTCTAATTACTTTAAAAGTAAAATTTAAGCTCCAACAAATTAGACACAGTAAATACATTTTTCTACAAGAATCTGGTTTACAAGCGTTATTGAAAAAAATACTTTAGGTCTTACTGTCCTTAAAAGTTTCAAAAAGTAATTTAAAATATTCTGCTAAGACTCCAGCAACTGACAAGTTTCTTTCCTCTTATTTAGAATTGCTTCTGCATTGGCTTACTCTGACTCCAATATTGCATTAGCCTGCTTTACAAACCAGTAATGGGGAGATAAGGGGATTAAAACTTTTGGAGACATATTTGGCAATAAACAAAATTAAATCTTTCACCAGGCTACAGGCACCATTTGGACAACACACCGATCAAATTTTGAAGCATTTTGAGTCACAAAATTGAATTAAAGGGGCCAAGAAAGAATGTAAAATGAAGCTGTAGGTTTCAACACACCTGGGACTTCTTGGTATCTAAAAACATAAGTCTCTGCATTTTTACAATACAAAAATTCTGAATGTCAGCATCAAGACAATCTGGGAGCCTCGGATGATAGAATTAGTTATAGCACAGGAACTCATTAAAGAAAATATATTAATGCATTTTTTGAATTTTATTTTAGTCTGTATTTTCACAATTCTCAAAGGCCTTCAGGGCAATATCTGTCATCACAATTCTCAAGAGATGTTAACTAAAGTCTTTTAATTTTTTTGAATATACATGTGGAGAGGTTTTCAAATTCTATAAGATTATTACATTCACTCAGGAAGTGGTGGGTTTTGCTGTTAAGGTGTTGTATTTACCTTTATAATTGATTGAAAACATTTTAAAATAAATACCTACTCATAGTTTAAAATGTCAATGCTAAAAGTTACTAAAAATGGTCATGTCTGTCACCTTCCCCAAATCATCTTCTAGCTCATCATAGGTACCCCATTATCAAACTCTTTTGTTTGTTTCTTATGTTATTTGCCTCCATACGGCTATATATTTATATACTACAATATTTTGCTTGGTCATTTTTGGACATTATCTATGGACTTCTTTTTGTGGTAATTGTAAATATTACCTCTTATATTCTCCTTTCCTGCTTCCTTATGCATGGTGATATTAAATATTTTTGTTAAATTCATAGTCATTCTTTCAATTAGTAAGATTATATAAAAAGTATTTACATCTTGATTCTTGTGCATTTTATTTTTCATCTAATAATTATTACATTGTTTTCTGCTTTGAGAATTACCTCATTTTCTTTGTTGTTTCATTTGCCTAGTTTTCTTGAACCTGTGTTACCTTGGTTGGAATAATACTTCAAAATGTTTGCTGAGGGTGGGTTAATCATTGCTTCTGCATTGGCTCACTCTGATTATTAATGATTGGGCTTTGGATTCTTGTCACTGTTCAATTTGCTATTTGTAGGATCCTTAAGAGGTTCATTCCACCAATATTCAATATCTGAATTTATCCTTTGAAATACTTATATTAATAATAAAATAAATTAGAGAAGTAGAAATAACAGTCTGTTGCTCATGGCCAGGCTTGGGAAAAAACGTGAAGTACGTGAAGTTCATTTTCATTATCCTAATTTTAAACAAAAATAAAGTGTCTTCTTTATTCCTCAAGCCTAGGACTTTTGACTGAAAGCTCCTCTGCCTTATGGCTTAGGGTTTTATGTTCTGGGTCCCTTCCTTCTATCATTCTTCTGGATTCTTGCTCATAAATAATATCTTCTGAATCACAAAATATTTTTATCAGCTTAAAATATTATAAATAACACGTTGTATTAATGTAAAAAATTCACCTCTACCTAGTATTTGAGGAGTTTTGGCATTCTTATAGTAGGAATATTATTAATTCTACTGGTTCAAGATTCGTTTCTAAATGTTTCAAATCGTAACACATAATTTTCTATGTCTCAAGGAGTATTAGATTAGAAGTAATAAGATTACCATGAAGAAGACGTTGAAAAAGTTATTCAATTTTTCTAAAATAGCATAGATTCATTTTAAAATATAGATTATTCTATCATTTTAAAAATATAGATTGTTTTAACATGTTTATAAACAACATATTAATTAGTCATGTTAAGGATTACTATATATTTTATCTTAGCATGTGAAAAAAAAACTAAACTGCATTAATTTGTACACTTGTCCTGAGGAATTTGTGACTATGATGTATATTATCAGCAAATATCATGCAGAAGTGACCAAAATTGCTTTTTATTTCCTTGTAGTATCTTTATCATTTATCCTGATATTAAAATTAATGAATTCTTATAAAAATTCAAACAATATGGGTGATTTAGGCAGTGTGGAAACTATCCTTTCAGTTTTATGCATGCAAAATACCTATGTATAAATTTATTTATACATACTAAAGAATAATACTATACATAGTTCTTTATAACTTTATTTCATAGTTCTTTGAATTATAGGTGGTAATAAATTCTGTGGAGGGGAATAACATATTTTACATTATAGAATCTGATTTCATAGCCATATCCATAAAACTCTTGTTGGTTATAGAAATGTTACACCCTAATGAGTAAAAGAAATGCCTAATAAAATTTGTCACTGAGCCTGTAATTTATCTCTTTTGACAAGCATATTTTAATTTTAATCATTTCTGAGTTTAATAGCAAACTAGTGAATGTGAATAATATTTCTTAAAAATTATTACCTTAATATTTTAAGATCTTATATTTGTGTACTTTTTGATGAAATGTGGGAAAGAGCTTCAGGTGAAATTATTATACTGTGAACTAGTAAGAAATTGTTAGATGTGTGAGCACTGACGTAAATCCACAGTTTAAACCAGGATGTCTCTAGATTTTTGTAAAGAGGTATCATTTTCATTTTACCAAAGATTCATACTCCTGATAGGGATAAAATATTGTGAGCTAAAAATGAATGGCAAAGGAGGCGGTTATGCTACCTGTACACCATCCCACGGTTGGAAATGCTGGAAATCCACAGAGAAAACTGTGAAATTATCCAGGAGAGCTCAGTCTTTTGATTGGGATTCATGGCTGAGCAGGGGACTGATGACCAAGACCCTGTTCCTTCTGCCCTTGCTTCTCTAAGGATGATTCCTTTGAAGAGTTAGCAAAGCACATTTGAGAAGAAGCACACGTGTATGTTAAAATTTAAATCTTTTAGAAATATCTGGAAATTATTTCTCAGCTGCTAGTTTCTCTCACTTCTCCATCCAAATCTCCCTTCACCTGGCTCCATTCCCAGTGATGACAGATAAAGGACAGTATTTACTGGGAATAAATTTGCCAGAGGATTGTAGGGCATGTCTTCATGACTGTGTTCCATACTGGAGACACAGTTGCTATTGAGTTGACTCTAAGATTTGACTTCATGTTACTTCAATAACTTTTTTCATTATAATCCCCAAACCATGTGCATAGAATTGACGGGATATTTCACAGCTTGTAAACATCTCCAAACATATGCTGATGATCTGTGGATTGGCATTTTGGACCCTTATAGCTTCTAATCCTATATACTACTCAGAACTCTGTGGCAGGAGAGGTATGCGTATATATCAACCAGACAATGGTAAGTCAAAGTCAGGGTTGGCAATGATGCAGCATTCACATTTTTATTCATTTCCAGTTCTCCTATCTGTGTCCTACATTCCTAATTCATCATGGCACTCTTCTCACTGAGCTTAAATGTGATCTCAGAATTCTTTTTCACAGTGTGCAAGAAACTAGTGCCAATTTTTTGAGGTTTTTATGTGAAATAAAAATGAATTTAGTCTTGAGTTTAAAAAGATCAAACTCGAAAGAAATTAATACCAATCTCTTTGAATTCAATCATTTCCCTATGAAATTCCAGTTACTGTCTCTTTCTTGGATCATGATGCTATTCTCATGATCCCAGCCTCAAATTCTTTGTATTTCAGACTTTTTTGTATTTTGCTCTTTCTTTTTGTTCATGCTGTTGACCCAAGCATGCCTCTTTAGAGGCATAGTACTGTGCTAGTAGTTCACAAATGATTTAATAGGATTGAATACTGGCTCTGCCATTTATAGACTATGTTACTTAAGTCCTTCTTAAGGAAACTTCTGAAGTCCTGGTTTCCTTCTTTACAAAATAATTGTTGCTATGTGTAACATATGAATTAATCCATGTGAAAGTATGTTTCAATTTATAAAGCATTACATAAATGTTAAATATGCTTATTATGGACTAGGATTCCCTTTCAGTACTCAACAGAAAAAGTACACTGAAAAAACAGCATACATTGTGTTGAAAATTGTGAAATTATATTCATAGAAATACTGAGTGTACCTGGTCTTTTTGGTCAGGCAGGATAAATCTGAGATTATTCACCAAATATGATAGTGTGATCATTTTATGCTACATAAAACTACATCAAGACATACTAAAATTGCTTACTAAATTCAGTAAATCTTCTGTTAAAACAGCTGTCAATGTCTAAAGAGGCAATCTTCTGAATTCTTAGCCCTAATTGGTATACATTTATTTCGACAGCACTATAAATTTAATCCAGATAAAAATACTATGCAAGAATCACTGGAGGAATGGTCTCTCTTTTTTCTTAAACGATAAATTTGGGAAAGCTATAGTAAGTTAGCCTGATTCTTGCATGTCCAAAATCAAAGTGAATGTTCCAGCCAGTTTTGTAAGATTTATGTTGGTATTGCAGAAATCTGGTTGACTTGATTCCTAGGCAAAGTTTGTTGTAGCACGTCTTGTTAAAATAATCAAAGTAAATGTCTTTATATATGGCAAAATAAAGTTTTCAGTTAATACTTACACAATTTTTCTAGGTAATATATTTCACTCCGTCCCTTCTACCATTGTGGCTATTTTTATACTCAAGATTTCATCTCCCAGCCACAGTTCAATGGACTAGGAATGAAAATTGATGGTAAGAAAAGTGCAGCCAATAAAATGCTTAATAGCAGCCTGTGAGTTGTTCTGCAGTAAACAGGTGAAGTAGGTCAATCAGAATCTAACTCTTGGGAATTTGAACTGGAAAACCCAGAATCTGTTAGCATTAGGCATAGCAGCACAAAGGATACTGTTAAGTAGTTGGTACACTGAAGCCATGTGCAAACTGAAGCTATGAAGGAGCAAAAAACTGGATAAACAGAGGAAAATACATAGCAAAGATGAATGGTGCAGATAAGAAGAGAGAACAGAGATATTAAGAAAGCTGATTTGGCTGAGATGTTAGCCCTTGAAGCTGACTCTGGTCCAGTCTCTGTATCATTGCAACAAATACCCTTTAGTTGAAATAAATGAAATGGATCTCTTTTCCTTGCCTAACCTATCCATGTAATAATAAATATGACATAATTCAATTTTGTCTTGCAAATATGCTTTGTTCTCATACTTATTTTGAATACTCTCTTGGTAAGAAATGTGAAATTATGGACATAAAATTTTACTGGGATCTATGACTTTTAATACTGTACTGTCATATTACTAGATGATACATTTATGGTGGCCATCATGTCCAAGATATTAGAAAAATTATTTTTATTGTATTAAGAATGAACTCCAGAGAAGTTTTTCTGTAACAGGCCTTGAAAGTGTTGTGTACCAATTTCTGAAGTGAGCCTCTGGCAGATGTTTGGAATGTCACAACATGATGAGGAATATATATTCATTTAAGAATGGCACTAAGTCTGGATGAAAGGACATTAGAGCAATAACACATATGTGAGGAGAATATTCAAGATGTTGATGAGGTATTTTGAAATGTTGTTGGCTGACCATTTTCCCTTTTCTGTTTCATCAGGGAATTGCCATGACTTAGTGTAATTTTAGAATTATTTTCCAGAAAGAGTAATTTATTTTCCCTAAATAGCAAAGGTCAGAAATTGAAAATAGTAGATGTGTAGCATTTAGGATAGTTCCAAAAATATGTTACTTTTTTTTTTTTTACTTTAAAAATATATTGCAAAAAGGACTTTAAAAAATGGCAAACTGGCTTTTATTAAAACATGCATACATATGTGTAAAGGTGAGCAGTTATCGAGAGATATATTTTGGCTGTAATACCAGGAATGTGCATATATTTATATTTTTCAACATCTTGGTTATGATTTAAAGGATGTTATACACTGTAGTTTGAAAATGTAAATTGTTCTGTCTCCTCTAAAGATAGCTTATCTTTTCTAAAATGCTTCATTCTCAATATTTATTACTGATTTTATCATATCTGATTTATGTTATTTTCATAAATTGTTTCTTGGGGTAAAATTGTACTCAGTTAAATAGTAATTTAAAATCTGTCTTCCATGAATATAGCAGAACAGTACTGGCATGACATATTTTCAAAAAGTTTGTTTTACTTGAGGACTATCATATTTCTGGAACTGGCAGTTCTAAATGAAATAACTTTAAATTGCTTGCCAGTAGAGAGTTTACCTGGTAAGAAAAATACTGGAACTAGCCAAACAAGAAGGTGTTTTAGTTTATATTTCATTAGAGCTACAAAAATGCGTTTGTCTGTCTTAGGAATATTTCTTTTCTATACTACTTTCTCCAAAGTTGGAGTCACCTGCTCACTTTATAGGGTCATAACACTACAAAACTTTATGACCATTGAATCCCCTGTAACTGATGAAAATTGAGAAAGAGCAATGTATTAACTTGTTAAAATCACATGTTAATTGATAAAAAAAAAAAATCCAGATTAAAAAACAAATATACTATGGACACTGCTGCCTTAACAAAGGTATTAGAATAACAATATAATATTTTTTTGCTTTTATTCTTACTTAAATATAACAGTCAAAAGATAAGGAACTAATAAATTTCTGTAACTTATGTTATGAGAAAATTTAATAAAGTTATTTGACTTAAGAAAACACTTTTTTACCAAGTGAAACATTTGAGATTTGACTTGAGAGATATTTGACCATCCAGTGGCTTAAGGATCTACATTCTATTTTTAATAATTTTTTAAATAGCATGCATCAGGCCAATAACTTTTGCTTATAATATTTTAAATCAATTGGCTACTTATGGAAAGATGATTTCTTTTCAAAATAAAGATGTTTTTACATATATAGTTTTTGCCATATTATGTTTCTTGGTGATAAAGTTATGAAATTATTTTTTAAAACTCAGGAGCTTTTAAGAAGTATTGTGGAATGCTGGTGAAGAGTAGGATCTACTTTGGATTTTGCTTTACCCACTTTTTGATACAGATTTTATTTCCACTAACTTTTGACTATAAAGGAAAAAAATGGTTATATTTGTATTGATGGTATGGTACAAAGTTCTTTGAATAAATTATCTGATTTGATCATTAGAAAAACGTAATAGTAGGCAGTATATTCCCACTAGCTGAAATGTGAACAGTTATATTATCTACCCCCAAATTTGTGTGATACTCAAAAAACTAAACTAAACTGTTGGCAGTTCAGATCCAATGTCTAGTGAGTTCGGAATTCAGTGTCTCTTTACAAGAAATGAAGGCACATTCAGATATACTACTACTTATTTTCTTGGCTACACAATAATGGAAACAGAAAATGAACCAAGGACTCTCCAAAATTAAAGTGTTACCCATACAATGGGTGAGTTTGCTTGGTGAGTATCAACACGGTGACCACAACGAGGAATATTTAGCAAGGGGATTTTATTACTTATAACAAATAGGGAGAACCCTGGGTAAATTTCCCAAAGCAGTGTCTCCCTGAGCTGGCAGTTGGGTCAGGTTTTATATGCATAGGTTAATGAGGTGTGATCTGATTGGATCTTGCAATGAGATAATGTAAGGATGCATGATCTGACTGGATCTTGCCATGAGATGACACCAGGGCTTGATCTGATTTAATCCAGAATCCTGACATGCAGTCCATGCAGTGTCTACCTCTTATTTGTTTTGTTTTTGGAGGCACAGTCCCACTTTGTCACCCAGGCTGGAGTGCGGTGGCACCATTACTGATCACTGCAGCCTCAATCTCCCAGACTCAAGTGATCCTCTCATCTCAGCCTCTTAAGTATCTGGAAATACAGGTACTCCACCATGTATGGCTATTTTTTTTTTTTAAGAGATAAGATTTCTCCATCTTGCCCAGGCTGGTCTGGAACTCCTGAGCTCAAGCAGTCCACCTGCCTTAGTCTCCCAAAGTGCTGGGATTATAGATGTGAGCCACCACACCTGACCTGGCCCAGTAACTACTTCTTAATTCAGTTTGTTCTTCCTTTTCCTTTTCCTTTTCCTTCCTTCCTTCTTTCTTTTTCTCTTTCTTTTCTTTTCTCCCTTCCTTTCCCTCCCCTTTCTTTTCCTCCCCTCCCTTCCCTTCCCTTCCCCTTCCTTCCCCTTTCTTCCCTTCCTTCCCTTCCCCTTCCCTTCCCTTCCTTCCCTTCCCTTCCCCTTCCTTCCCCTTCCTTCCCCTTCCTTCCCCTTCCTTCCTTCCTTCTTCCTTCCTTTTCTTAACTGGAATCTCACTCTGTCACCCAGGCTGGAGTTCAGTGGTGCTATCTTGGCTCACTGCAACCCCCACCTCCTGGGTTCAAGCGATTCTCCCACCTCAGCCTCCCAAGTAGCTGGGATTACAGGTGCACAGCACCACGCCCAGCTAATTTTTGTAATTTTAGTAGAGACTGAGTCTCACTATGTTGAACTCCTGACCTTGAACTGCTGACCTCAAATGATACACCTTCCTCAGCCTCCCAAAGTGCTGGAATTACAGACGTGAGCCACCATGCCCTGCCCAGTCCCTTCTTCTCTGAGCACTGAGGTTCCTTCAGTGGTTGCATGTTTGGTTCATCTGGGCATGCTCAGGTTATGTGACCTAAGGGTACATAGTGACTGAAAAGCAACTCACAACTCTGTTACATAAAAGTTGAACCAGATTGGTCTGGTGTAGCTCCAAAAGGTGTTCTCCATGTCATTAAATATAAAATAGCAAGGTGGTACACATCACATGCCTTTATTTAGACTCATTCTTAAGTTGGTCAAGATTGGTTTCATAGTAGTCCCACATTATTACAAAAAATTAAAATGTCAGATGCACCACAGCAAATATTTGACTAAATATTGAAATTGTGTTGATGACTTACGGTACTTTGAAACTTTGGCCCTTTACAAGTAAAATCCTGAAAATTAACTGCTATTACCACTTCTATAGTCCCACACAGGGGAAGATGTAGGAGGCAGATGGGTTAAATTTTTCTTTTAATTGAGCAAAGTCTTTTATTTGCCATATATGTTTCTTAAGTTATAAGGCAAAAAGGTATCTTGAATAAGAATCCTGCTCTTTGATGAATTAGAGCATATTTAGTCAACAGAGAAGCAGTTCCAAAAAAAAATCTTCAGAGAAATTTATTTTTCGGGAACTCTTCTTGCTGTTAACAAGAATAATAAGGTTGAGTGAATCATATAATGCAATTGGAGCCTGGTCCTGGCAATTATGCAGCCATTTACCCCTCAGTGACAACTTGGGAGCTAGAGTTTCAGCACATTTTGGGTGTTGATTTCTTACAGGGACATGTTTATGTTGCAGATGAAGCACAGGCTGCTTGGAAGGCTTCAGATGGTGCTAGTGGGTTGAGGATTAATGAGGTTAAATTAACTCAGTCACTTAATGCACATTTTATTGAAGTTCAAGCTGTTCAGCCTGTTGCAGTTAATATGAGTAGCCCAGAATGTTGCCAGTTAAATGTAAGTTACACATCAGGGATGCTAGGGTCATTATCGACAGGAAGAAAGCAATTTTACTTGGTTATGGCATTTATCATACAGGCACTTTCATTTTTTTGAGATATCCATCTTTTTCTTCTCCAAAGTGTCCTTCATTTGGGGATTTGATTATTATCTAGGGCAGAATTTGATCTTAGCTGTAACTACTTTTGCCCTAAATTTGGAGAGTAAAATGCTGACTTAAAGACAAGTACAATGAATGAAATTTTTTTTCTCCCATGAGTAGTGCATATGAAGAAGATTTTGAGATAACTGTTTTTTCTTGAAACTTTACAATATCATAAAAACAATGTCCTGAAAAGTTCCCATGTTGAGAACATACAAATCAGATACATAAGGCAAAGCTCTGGCATCCATTTAATCACTAATTCGTTCATTCACTGCTCATTGAGCACCTAATATGTGCTACCTCTTATGCTAGTGCTGGGGATACAATAGTTCTAGCTCCCTTAGACTTAGTGTGTTTATCAGCTTTTGCATTTAAGTATGCATATCAAGGGTTTTGTGATTTCCTGTAGTGCATCTATTGATACAATACTGACTTTAAGAAAATAATTTCCAGATGCTCATAAAGTAAAAAAATTCCTAGGTGATAGAATCTAGTATTTATTTAAATTGTCTCACTTTTATTGTAGTTTGCAAAGGAGACCTAGAACCTCAGAAATGACAACATCCACCTCTACCAAAGTACCTTAAACACACACTTTGCTAACCTTTTGTGCAAGGTCCTATAGATTTCTTATAATGTATAGAATCTCATCACCTATACAATTTCCTATAGGTTCAACTATCAATTGAAATCTTCCTTTTACTTTTAGGTCAAGCATAATAACATTGGAAAAAATAATGTAGATTGCATTTCCAGAAAAGAAACACACATAGACCCTATACACACCCTATACACACACTGAATAAAAGGTTCATGGCAAGGCTCCAGAAGTTCATGTACATTCTTACCTTGTAAACTGCTGCACTGCACCTTAACATTTAACTCCAGCTACTAGCCCAGCTCTTCCCTGGTTTGGAAGTGGGGTTTTGTTATCCCTACTGAAAACAGGACACTGAGAAGTGGTTACTAGGGGGAAGAAACATTATAGTTGCCAACCACCACGTAGTTTTATTGTTCTCCTTGTGATTTCCACATAGTTATCTTCCAATAACCCTCCAGATTAAAGTTGCAAATGGTGTTTTTGTAATATAAGGTCTTATTAACTGCCAAGTGCTTTGTGAGCTCTTTAAAAAATGTACTTGAATGTGGCCCTTTAGGCATGTGGAGGTGGATGGAGGAGAGAGAGAAATTATAAATAATATTATAGTGATAAAAAGTGGTATTTGAGAGAAAAGAAGTGAAAAAAGTGAAAAAAATATCATTAGGAAAGACTTTAGGGAGGAAGAATTTGAGAAAGTCTTTGAAAAATGGTCACCATTTATATAGGAGAGGCCAGCTTGTACAAAGACAGTAGAAGAAAACTGGCTTATGTTTGGAAATAGTAAACAGAGTACCTAGAATGTGGGGATACATGGGAGACCTGAGACAACTGAGACTGGTTAGGTAGAGATTGTATTCAGTGGGAATTGGAGGGGCATTTTCATGGAGAGTACAACCAAAATTAATTAATTCTCAGTGCTTCAATCACTTCAGTTTATTTAAAATATCCAATTTTTAAAAATTGTGGTAAAAACACTTAACAAATTTTTATGTAATGATCATTTTAAGTGTACAGTTCAGTGGTGTTGAGTGTACATTCATGATCTGCAACAATCACTACTATCCATCTCCATAACCCTTTCTGTCTTGTAAAACTGAAACTTTATACCCATTAAACAACTAATCTTCAATCCTTCTCTTTTCCGTGGCAACCACCATTTTGCTTTCTATCTCTATTTTGACTACTCTTAAATATCTCATTTCACTTAGCATAATGTCCACATGGTTCATCCATGTTGTAGCATATGCCAGAATTCCCTCTCTTTTTAAGGCCAAATAATATCCCACTATATGTATATACCATATTTTGCTTATCCATTCATCCTTCAATGGACTTGGTTTGTTTCCACATTTTAGCTATTGTGAATAATGCTACTATGAACATGGTAGTAGAAATATCACTTTGAGACTCTGCTGTTAATTCTTTTGGGTATAGACTCAGAAGTAGAATTGCTAGATTATATAGTAATTCCATTTTTAATTTTTGAAGGAACTATCATGCTGTTTTCCACATTTGTTATACCATTTTACATTGGTTAGCAGTAGTACACAAGTGTTCTAATTTCTCCACATTCTTACCAGCCCCTGTTACTTTCTGTTTTTTTTTTTTTTTTTTTTTTTTTTTTAATAGTAGCCATTCTAATGGCTGTGAGGTGGTATCTAATTATAGTTTTGATTTGCATTTCCATAATGATTAGAAATTTTGAACATTTTTTCATATGTTTATTGTCTATTTGTACATTTTCTTTGGAGAAATATCTGTACAAGTGCATTTTTGAATTGGGTTGTTTTTTGTCATGAGTGTTAGGAGTTTTCTGTATATTCTAGATGTTAATCCTATACTCTAGATGTTAATCCCTTAACAGATGCAGGATTTGCACATGTTTTTCTCTCATTCTGTGGGTTGCCTTTTTACTCTATTATCTTCAATGCACAACTTAAAATATTTTTTCATGAAATCCTATTTGTTTATTTTTTCTTTTGTTGCCTGTGCCTTTGGTGTCATATCTAAGAAGCTATTGTCAAATCCAATGTCATGAAGTCTTTGCTCTGTATTTTCTTCTAAATGCTTTACAGTTTTAGGTCTTATATTTAGGTTTGTTATCTCTTTGACTTAATTTTTACATATAATATTAGGTAGGGGATCACCTTTATTTGTTTATTTTATATGTGGATATCCAGTTTTCCCAATATCATTTGTTGAAAAGACTTTCCTTCTTGTTGGACAGTGGCTGCAGCCCACGGAGTGTGAGCTGAAGCAGGGCAGGGCATTGCTTTACCTGGGAAGCACAAGGGGTCGGGGAATTCCTTTTCCTAGCCAAGGGAAGCCATGACAGATGGTACATGGAAAATCGGGACACTCCCATCCTAATACTGCACTTTTCCAATGGTCTTAGCAAACGGCACACCAGGAGATTATATCCCGTGCCTGGCTTGGAGAGTCCCATGCCCATGGAACCTCGCTCACTGCTAGCACAGCAGTCCAAGATTGAACTGCAAGGCAGCAGCAATACTGGGGGAGAGGCGTCCAACATTGCTGAGGCTTGAGTAGGTAAACAAAGTGGCCAGGAAGCTCGAACTAGGTGGAGCCCACCGCAGCCCGCCTCTGTGGACTCGAACTGGGTGGAGCCCACCACTGCCCAACTCTGTAGACTCCATCTCTGGGGGCAGCACATAGCTGAACAAAAGGCAGCAGAAGCTTCTGCAGACTTACACGTCCCTGTCTGATAGCTTTGAGGAGAGAAGTGGTTCTCCCAGCACAGAATTTGAGATCTGAGAATGGACAGACTGCCTCCTCAAGTGGGTCCCAGACCCCCGAGTAGCCTAACTGGGAGACACCTCCCAGTAGGGGCTGATTGACACCTCATACAGCTGGGTGCCGCTCTGAGATGAAGCTTCCAGAGGAAGGATCAGGGAGCACATTTGGTGTTCTTCAATATTTGTTATTCTGCAGCCTCTGCTGGTGATACCCAGGCAAACAGGGTCTGGAGTGGACCTCCAGCAAGCTCCAACAGACTTGCAGCTGAGGGTCCTGACTGTTGGAAGGAAAACTGACAAACAAAAAGGAAGAGCATCAACATCAATGAAAAGGACATCCACACCAAAATCCCATCTCTACGTCACCATCATCAAAGACCAAAGGTAGGTAAAACCACAAAGATGGGGAAAAAACAGCAGAAAAGCTGAAAATTCTAAAAATCAGAGTGCCTTTTCTCTTCCAAAGGAACACAACTCCTCGCCAGCAACGGAACACAGCTGGACGGAGAATCACTTTGATAAGTTGACAGAAGTAGGCTTCAGAAGATCAGTAACAACAAACTTCTCCGAGCTAAAGGAAGATGTTTGAACTCATGGCAAAGAAGCGAAAAACCTTGAAAAAAGATTAGATGAATGGCTAACTAGAATAAACAGTGTAGAGAAGACCTTAAATGACCTAATGGAGCTAAAAACCATGGCACAAGAACTACGTGATGCATGCACAAGCTTCAGTAGCCGATTTGATCAAGTGGAAGAAAGGGTATCAGTGATTGAAGATCAAAAGAATGAAATGAAGTGAGAAGTTTAGAGAGAAAAGAGTAAAAAGAAACAAACAAAGCCTCCAGGAAATATGGAACTATGTGAAAAGACCAAATCTATGTCTGATTGGTGTACCTGAAAGTGACGGGGAGAATGGAACCAAGCTGGAAAACACTCTTCAGGATATTATCCAGGAGAACTTCCCCAACCTAGCAAGGTAGGCCAACATTCAAATTCAGGAAATACAGAGAACACCACAAAGATACTCCTTGAGAAGAGCAACCCCAACGACACATACTTGTCAGATTCACCAAGGTTGAAATGAAGGAAAAAATGTTAAGGGCAGCCAGACAGAAAAGTCGGGTTACCCACAAAGGGAAGCCCATCAGACTAACAGTGGATATATCAGCAGAAACTCTACAAGCCAGAAAAGAGTGGAGACCAATTAAAGGGAAGAATTTTCAACCCAGAATTTAATATTTAGCCAAACTAAGCTTCATAAGTGAAGGAAAAATAAAATCCTTTACAGATAAGCAAATACTGAGAGATTTTTGTCACCACCAGGCCTGCCTTACAAGAGCTCCTGGAGGAAGCACTAAACATGGAAAGGAACAACCGGTACCAACCACTGCAAAAACATGCCAAATTGTAAAGACCATCAACACTATGAAGAAACTGCATCAACTAACGAACAAAATAACCAGCTAACATCATAACGACAGGATCGAATTCACACATAACAATATTAACCTTAAATATGAATGGGTTAAATGCTCCATTAAAAGACACAGACTGGCAAATTGGATAAAAAGTTAAGATCCATCAGTGTGCTGTATTCAGGAGAGCCAACTCACGTGCAGAGACACACATAGGCTCAAAATAAAGGGATGGAGGAAGATCTACCAAGCAAATAGAAGAAAAAAAAAAGCAGGGGTTGCAATCCTAGTCTCTGATAAAACAGACTTTAAACCAACAAAGATCAAAAGACACAAAGAAGGCCATTACATAGTGGTAAAAGGATCAATTCAACAGGAAGAGCTAACTATCCTAAATATATATGCACCCAATAAAGGAGCAACCAGATTAATAAAGCAAGTCCTTAGAGACCTAAAAAGAGACTTAGACTCCTGCACAATAATAATGGGAGACTTTAACACACCACTGTCAACTTTAGACAGATCAAGGAGACAGAAAGTTAACAAGGATATCCAGGAATTGAACTCAGCTCTGCACCAAGCAAACCTAATAGACATCTATGGAACTTTCCACCCCAAATCAACAGAATATACATTCTTCTCAGCATCGCATCACACTTATTCCAAAATTGACCACATAGTTGGAAATAAAGCACTCCTCAGAAAATGTAAAAGAAAAGAAATTATAACAAACTGTCTCTCAGACCACAGTGCAATCAAATTAGACCTTAAGATTAAGAAACTCACTCAAAACCGCTCAACTACATGGAAACTGAACAACCTGCTCCTGAATGACTATGGGTAAATAATAAAATGAAGGCAGAAATAAAGATGTTCTTTGAAACCAATGAGAACAAAGATACAACATACTAGAATCTCTGGGACACACTTAAAGCAATGTGTAGAGGGAAATTTAGAGCACTAAATGTCCACAAGAGAAAGCAGGAAAGATCTAAAATCAACACCCTAACATTACAATTAAAAGAACTAGAGAAGCAAGAGCAAACACATTCAAAAGCTACCAGAAGGCAAGAAATAACTAAGAGAAGAACTGAAGGAGATAGAGACACACAAAAGAAATCTTTCAAAAAATGAATCCAGGAACTATTTTTTTGAAAATATCAACAAAATTGATAGACTGCTAGCAAGACTAATGAATAAAAGAAGACTAAAATAGACACAATAAAAAACTGATAAAGGGGATATCACTAAAGATCCCACAGAAATACAAACTACCATCAGAGAATACTAGAAACACCTCTATGCAAATAAACTAGAAAATCCAAAAGAAGTGTATAAATTCCTGAACACATACAACCTCCTAAGACTAAACCAGGAAGAAGCTGAATCCCTGAGTATACCAATAACAGTCTCTGAAATTGAGGCAATAAAATAGCCTACCAACCAAAAAAAGTCCAAGACCAGACAGATTCACAGCCAAATTGTATCAGAGGTACAAAGAGGAGCTGGTATCATTCCCTCTGAAACTATTCCAACCCATAGAAAAAGAGGGAATCCTCCCTAACTCATTTAATAAGGCCAGCATCATCCTAGTACCAAAGTCTGGCAGAGATACAACCAAAAAAGAGAATTTTAGACCAATATCCCTTATGAACATTGATGCAAAAATCCTTAGTAAAATACTGGCAAACCGATTCCAGCAGCAAATCAAAAAGCTTATCCACCAAGATCAAGTGGACTTCATCCCTGGGATGCGAGGCTGGTTCAACATATGAAAATCAATAAAAGTAATCCATCACATAAACAGAACCAAAGACAAAAACCACATGATTATCTCAATAGAGGCAGAAAAGACCTTTGACAAAATTCAACAGCCCTTCATACTAAAAACTCAATAAACTACATATCAATGGAATGTAACTCAAAATAATAAGAGGTATTTATGACAAACCTACAGTCAGTATCATACTGAATGGGCAAAAACTGGAAGCATTCCGTTTGAAAACTGACACAAGACAGGGATGCCGTCTCTCACCACTCCTATTCAACATAGTGATGGAAGTTTTGACCAGGGCAATCAGGCAGGAGAAAAAAATAAAGAGTATTCAATTAGGAAAAGAGGAAGTCAAATTGTCCCTGTTTCCAGATGACATATTTAGAAAACCCCATCATCTCAGTCCAAAATCTCCTTAAGCTGATAAGCAACTTCAGCAAAGTCTCAGGATACAAAATCAATGTGCAAAATTCACAAGCATTCCTATACACCAATAACAGACAGAGACAGAGACAAGTCATGAGTGAACTCCCATTCACAATTGCTTCAAAGAGAATAAAATACCTAGGAATCCAACTTACAAGGGATGTGAAGGACCTCTTCAAGGAGAACTACAAACCACTGCTTAACGAAATAAAAGAGGACACAAACAAATGGAAGAACATTCCATGCTCATGAACAGGAAGAATCAATACTGTGAAAATGGCCATACTGCCCAAGGTAATTTATAGATTGAATGCTATCCCCATCAAGTTACCAATGACTGTCTTCACCGAATTGGAAAATACTACTTTAAATTCCTATGGAACAAGAAAGAGCCCGTTGCCAAGACAATCCTAAGCAAAAAGAACAAAGCTGGAGGCATCATGCTACCTGACTTCAAACTATGCTACAAGGCTACAGTAACCAAAGCAGCATGGTACTGGTACCAAAACAGAGATATAGACCAATGGAACAGAACAGAGGCCTCAGAAATAATACCACACATCTACAACCATCTGATCTTTGACAAACCTGACAAAAACAAGAAATGGGGAAAGGATTCCATAGTTAATAAATGGTGCTGGGAAAACTGGCTAGCAATAAGTAGAAAGCTGAAACTGGATCCCTTTCTTACACCTTATACAACAATTTATTCAAGATGGATTAAAGACTTAAATGTTAGACCTAAAACCATAAAAACTCTAGAAGAAAATCTAGGCAAGACCATTCAGGACATAGTCATGGGCAAGGACTTCATGACTAAAACACCAAAAACAGTGGCAACAAAAGCCAAAATAGACAAATGGGATTCAATTAAACTAAAGAGCCTCTGCATAGCAAAAGAAACTACCATCAGAGTGAACGGGCGTCCTACAGAATGGGACAAAATTTTTGCAACCTACCCATCTGACAAAGGGCTAATATCCAGAATCTACAAATAACTTAAACAACTTTACAAGAAAAAAATCACACAACCCCATCAAAAAGTGGGCAAAGGATATGAGCAGACACTTTTCAAAAGAAGACAAGACATGTACACAGCCAACAAACACATGAAAAAATGCTCATTATCACTGATCATCAGAGAAATGCAAATCAAAACCACAATGAGATACCATCTCACACCAGTTAGAATGGTGATCATTAAAAAGTCAGGAAACAACAGGTGCTGGAGAGGATGTGGAAAAATAGGAACACTTTTACACTGTTGATGGGATTGTAAACTAGTTCAACCATTGTGGAAGACAGTGTGGCCATTACTCAAGGATCTAGAACTAGAAATACCATACGAATCAGCCATCCCATTTCTGGGTATATACTCAAAGGATTATAAATCATGCCACTATAAAGACACATGCACACATATGTTTATTGTGGCACTATTCACAATAGCAAAGACTTGGAACCAACCCAAATGTCCATCAATGATAGACTGGATTAAGAAAATGTGGCGTGTATACACCATGGAATACTATGCAGCCATAAAAAGGATGAGTTCATTTCCTTTGTAGGGACATGGATGCAGCTGGAAACCATCATTCTCAGCAAACTATGGCAAGGACAGAAAACCAAACACAGCATATTCTCACTCATAGGTGGGAATTGAACAATGAGAACACTTGGACACAGGGTGGGGAAGATCACACACTGGGGCCTGTTGTGGGATGCCAGGAGAGGGGAGGGATAGCATTAGGAGAAATACCTAATGTAAATGACAAGTTAATGGGTGCAGCACACCAACGTGGCACATGTATGCATATGTAACAAACCTGCACATTGTGCACATATACCCTAGAACTTAAAAGTATAATTAAAAACCAAAAACTGTCCTTTCCCCATTAAATATTCCTGGAACCCTCCTCAAAAATCATTTGACCATATATGAAAGGGTTTATTTCTGGGCTTTCTATTCTATTTCATTGGTTTGTATATTAGTCCATTCTCACACTGCTATGAATAACTGCCCAATACTGGGTAATTTATAAAGTAAAGAGGTTTAATTGACTCACAATTCCACATGGCTGGGAGGCCTCAGGAAACTTACAAACATGGCACACGATGAAGGGGAAGCAAAGCATCTTCTTCACAAGGTGGCAGAAAGGAGAATTAATGCAGGAGGAACTACCAAACACTTATACACCATCAGATCTCATGAGAACTCATGAGAACTCACTCAGTATCCATGAGAACACCATGAGAGAAACTTCCCATATTATTCAGTTACCTCTACCTGGTATCTTCTTTGACAATTGGAGGTAATGAGGTTAAGGTGATTACAATTCAAGATGAAATTTTGGGTGGGGACATAGCCAAATGGTATCAGTTTGTATATCTGCCTTTACGCTAGTGCCATACTGTTTTGATTACTGTAGCTTTGTAGTACATTTTCAAATAAGAAAATGTGAGTTTTCTGGCTTTGTTGTTTTTCATGATTATTTTAACTATGTGTGGTCCCTTGAGATTCCATGTAAGTCTTAGAATGAGTTTTTCTATTTCTTCAAAAGATGTCATTGAGATTTTGGTAGGAATTGCATTGAATGTGTAGATTGCTTTGGCTACCATTGACATCCCAACAATATTAAGTCTTTTAATCCATGAACATAAGATGTATTTTCTTGCATTTATATTTTCTTTATTTCAGCAATATTTTGTAGTTATTGTACATGTCTTTCACCTCCTTGGTTAATTCTAAGTATTTTGTCCTTTTGGATGCTATTATAAAGAGAATTGTTTTTATAATTTTCTTTTCATATTATTAATTGTTAGTGTATAGAAATGCAATGACTTATGTTGACTTTGTATCCTAACATTTTGGTGAATTCATTATTAGTACTAACAGTTTTATTTTGTTTGTGGAATATATAGGGCTTTTTACATATAGGATCATATTATCTGAAAGCAGAGATAATTTTGCTTCTTTCTTTCCAATTTAGAAGGCTTGTATCCCTTTTTTTCTTACTTAATTGCTCTGATTAGAATTTTCAGTACACCGTTGAATAGATGTTGAATGGCAAAAGTGGACATCCTTGCTTTGTTCTTCTCAGAGGAAAATCTTTTGACATGATTCTTGCTATGGGTTTTTCATATATGGCTTATATTATTTTGAGGTAGTTTTTTTATTCCTAGTTTTTTTTTAGTATTATGAGAATATTGAATTTTATCAAATGATTTTTCTGCATGAATTGAAATGACCATGTGTGATTTTTTTTCCTTCATTTTGTTTCTGTGGTGTATTGCATTCATTGATTTTCATGTGTTGAACCATCTTTGCATTCCAGGAATAAATCCCACTTGGTAATGGTATATAATCCTTTCAATTTGCTGCTAAATTTGGTTCCTGGTATTTTATTGAGGACTTTTGCATCCAGTGTTCATAAGGGATATTGGTCTGTAGTTTTCATTTTTTAATATAATATTTTTGTAGAGACAGGTTCTCACTACATTACCCAGACTGGTTTTGAACTTCTGGGCTCAAGTAATCCTCCCACCTCAGCCTCCTAAAGTGCTGAGATTACAAATTTAAGCCACCATGCCCAGATGGTGTTTCTTTTCTTATAGTATCTTTGTCTGGCTTTGGTGTCAGGGTAATGCTGCGTTCATATAATGAGTTAGGAAGTGTTTCATTATCTTTAATTTTTTGGAATAGTTTGAGAAGGATTGGTGTTCTTCCTTATATTTTTGGTAGAACTCACCAATGAAAACATCAAGTCCATCTTTTTTGGGGGGAAAATTTTTATGAATTCAATCTTTTTACTAGTTTAAATCTATGTATATTTCTTCATGATTTACTCTCTCAGTATATCTTTGTTTCTAGAAATTTGTCAATTTCATCTAGGTTATGCAATTTGTGTACTATTGTTCATATTACTGTCTACTCATATTTCTGTGGAATAGGTACTATTATTCCCACTTTAATTCTGGTTTAAGTAATATGAGTCTTCTCCCTTTTTCTTAATCTATCTAGCTAAATGTTTGCCAATTTCATTGATCTTTTCCAATAATTAACCCTTAGTTTCATTGATCTTTTCTATGTTTTTCTATTCTCTATTTTATGTATCCTGTAATCTTTATTATTTCCTTCCTTTTGCTAGCTCTGAGTTTTGCTTGTTGTTCTTTTTTTAGTTCCTTAAGTTACACAGTTAGGTTTCAGATTTGAGATCTTTATTGTGTTTTAATGTAGGTATAGCTATCAATCTCTGTGTTAGCACTGCTTTTAATGTGTTCATAAGTTTTGGTACATTGTGTTTTCATTTTCATTTCTCCCTAATTATTTTCTAATTTCTCTGGAGATTTCTTCTTTCGTTCATTGGTTAAGAGGGTGTCATTTAATTTATGCAATTTTGTGCATTTTTCATTGTTACTGGTTTTTACTTTTACTAGTTTTACTTCTGATTTTTTTTTATTATACTTTGAGTTCTAGGGTACATGTGCACAATGTGCAGGTTTGTTACATATGTATACATGTGCCATGTTGGTGTGCTGCACCCATTAACTCCTCATTTACATTAGGTATATCTCCTAATGCTATCCCTCCCCCCTCCCCCCACCCTTTGACAGGCCCTGGTGTGTGATGTTCCCCACCCTGTTATTGATTTCTAACTACATCCCATTGTAGTTAGAGAAGATAGTTTATCTGATATCTATTAAAAATCTATTGAGATTTTATTTGTGGTCTAACATACGGTCTATTCTAAAAAAAAAAAAAACAATCACGTGCACTTGAGAAGAAGGTATATGCTGTTTTGCAGAGAGGGTTCTGTATATTTCTGTTAAATCTAATTGATTTATTGCAACAGTTTAAGTCCTCTGTTGTCTTGCTTATCTTCTGTTCTGTTGTCTATCCATTTTTGAGAATGGGACATTGAAGTCTCCAGCTATTATTGTAAAACTGTCTATTTCATTTTTTAATTCTGTCAGTTTTTGCTTGAGATATTTTGATGGTATGTTACTAGGTGAGTAAATGTTTGTAATTTTTACATCTTCTTGCTGTATTGAACTTTTTCATCAATATTTAATGTCCTTCTTTTTCTCTTATAACCTTTTTTTAAAAAATTTAAAGTCTATTTGCTCTGATATTAGTATAGCCACTCCTCCTTTCTTTGGCAATTATTTGCATGGTGTATCTTTTTTCATGCTTCCGTTTTCAAACTATTTGCGTCTTTGGATTAAGTGAGTCTTTGCATATAATTGGATCATGTTTTTCTTTTCTTATCCATCATGCCAATCTTTCTTTTTGATTGGAGAGTTTAATCCATTTACATTTCAAATATTTATTAATAATGAATAACTTACTTCTGTCATTTGCTATTTTTTTTTATGCCTTATAGCTTCCATGCCTCTTAATTTTGACATAACTGCACTTTTTTTGTGTTTAGTTTTTTATGTATTAAATTGTTTATGTACCTTTCTCAATTTCTTTTGTAATTCTATAACTATTTTTTGTTGTTACAATGGGAATTATCTTAAAATTACAACACTGTACTCTAAATTTATACCAGTTTAACTTCAATAACACACAAAAACTCTGCTTCTTTACTCTCTCTGTCTCCATCTTTTTCAATTATTGATATCACTAAATTTCATCTATATATATTATGTGACCCAAAACATAAACTATTAAATCCTTTAATTGTATTCGTCTCCTAAATTATGTACAAAAACTCAATTTGAAGCTTTGAACCAAAGTTGCCATAATACTAGCTTTTAGTCTAATAATTGTTTTTTATAAAAATGTATTAGTTTCTTAAATCATGTAGAAAACAAAAATTAGAATTACAAACAGTTTTTACAATAATATGAGCTTTAATAATTGCTCATGTGTTTGCCATTATTGAGAGCTTTATTTCTTAATATAGCTTTGAGTTAGAGTTTAGTTTTTTTGTTTGTTTGTTTGTTTCATCTCACCCTGTAGGTCTTCCTTAAGCATTTCTCAAAGGTCAAGTCTAATGCTGACAAACTCCTTCAGCATTTGTTTATCTGGGAATATCTTAATTTCTCCCTCTGTTTTGAAGGGCAGTTTTACTGGATATAGGAAGTTGGTTGACAGTTCTTTATTTTAGCCTTTGAATATATCAGCCCATTGTCTTCCAGCCTCCAAGGTTTCTGATGAAAAATCTGTTGGTAATCTAATTGAGGATCCTGTGTGACAAGTTGCTTCTCTCTTGCTGCTTTTAAGATTCCCTATTCATCTTTGTCTATCGAAAGTTTCATTATCATGTGTCTCAGTGTGGGTGTCTTTGAGTTCATTTTACCTGGAGTTCACTGAGTTTCTTGGGTGTGTATATTCATGTCTTTCATCACATTTGGTAAGTTTTCAGATATTCATTTTTCAAATATTCTCTCCACCCTTATTTCTCTCTTATCCTTCTGGAACTTGCACAATGCATATATGGTCCACCTCATAGTGCCCCCAGATTCTACAGGGTCAATTTTCTTCAATTTTTTCCTTTCTGTACTTCAGAATCAGTAATTCTCATTGTCCTGTCTTCAAGTTCATGGGTTCTTTTGCCTACTCAATTCCACCTTTGAATCCCCGTAGTAAATTTGTAATTTCAGTGATTGTAATTTTCAGCTCCAGAATTTTTTGGTTTCTTTTGAGTTTTCTATGTCATTATTGATATTTCAATTTTGTTCATACACTGTTTTCTTGAATAACTTAACATCTTCCATTAGTTCTTTGGCCATTTTTAAGATAGCTATTTTAAAGGCTTTTTCTAATAGATATGCCAACAGGTCTTCTACAGACACAGTCTCTGTTGTTCTTTTTTTTCCCTTTCAATTGGCTATACTTTCCTCTATTTCTTTGTATGCCTTGTGACTTTTGGTTAAAAACTAGACATTTGAATCTAATTATGTTGCAACTTTGGGAATAAGATTTTCCCCGTTTCACAAGTTTTTCTTTTTTTTGTTATTGATTTTGTTTATTGCTTTTGATATTACAAAATATTGTAGTACCAAAAATCAGCCAGTCTCTTTGCTAAAGCCTAGCAAGAATCACCTTTGCGTCAGTTCCCAATAAACTCCTCAACTTCATCTGAGACCACCTCAGCCTGGACTTCATTGTACTGGACTTAATTTTGGTACACAGACATTGTCCATATCACTATCAGCATTTTGGTCAAAACCGTTAAGCAAGTTTCTAGGATGCTCCAAACTTTCTCACATCTTTTCTTCTTCTGAGCCATCAAAACTGTTCCAACTCTGCCTGTTACCCAGATCCAAAGTTGCTCCCACATTTTTGGGTATCTTAATATCATCACACCACTCTACCAATTTACTCTATTAGTCTGTTCTCATGCTGCTATAAAGTACCTGCCTGAGATGGAGTAATTTATAAAGGAAAGAAGTTTAATTAACTCACAGTTTCATATGGCTGAGGAGACCTCAGGAAATCATGGCAAAGGGGAAGCAAGCACATCCTTATTTACATGATGCCAAGAAGAAGAAGTGCTGAGCAAAAGGGGGGAAAGCCCTTTACAAAATCATAAGATCTTGTAAGAACTCACTCACTGTCAAGAGAACCACAGTGTGGGGTTAACTGTCCCCATGATTTAATTACGTCCTACTAGGTCCCTCCCAGGACACATAGGGGGATTACAGAAACTACAATTCAAAATGAGATTTGGGTGGGTCACGGCCAAACCATATTGCATATCTGCTTGGAGTAAGCCTGTTATTTAGAGAGCATTGAACATTAGTCAGAAAGATTTACTTTTAACTTGGTTGGCTGTAAGAAATTATTGATTTTTTTTTCCCATAAGAAAATAATATGACTGAAATAAAAGTAACATTCAGAAATCAAATACAGGTATGAGGTATATGTAATATGTGAACTCAAAAATATGTCTAGAGATGTTCAACTTTAAACCATTGTTTTGGCACATTCTATATATTTAAACTTAAAGTTAATACCTCAAGGTGGGCTATTAATTAATAAACAGTATATATTTATTCAAGTTCGTGGATATATTAGAATCTGCAGAAACTACGTATGTTATAAAGTGAAGATGAAAACATTCTAAAATAGGAAGAAAAATAAAAATGGCTAGATATTTATGAACATTTAACTTCAGAGTATGATAGGAATAAATAAGATAATAGGCATGTGTTATTGTGTTCAGTTTTCAGAATAAAATATTGAAGTATGTTATACACATAATGATCATAGATATCTCTTCAGCATCCTGAAATTCACACTATGAAGAAACTTCAGCATACTGATATCTAAACACAAGGTCAGCCGATTTATAAATCTATGATACCTTGACATGACAGAAATACTGTTTATCATTTAATATGTATTTGAAATGGAGTCTTGAAAGACATAGCACTTTTTTGCGGGGGGGCGGGGGGCAGACTTTCACTCTTGTCACCCAATCTGAGCACAGTGATACAATCTTGTCTCAATGCAACCTCTGCCTCCTGGGTTCAAGTTACTCTCCTGCCTCAGCCTCCTGTGTATCTGGGATTACAGGCGTGCACTACCATGTCCGGCTAATTTTTTTGTACTTTTAGTAGAGACAGGGTTTCACCACGTGTCAGGCTGGTGTTGAACTCCTGACCTCAGGTTATCCGCCCACCTCAGCCTCCTAAAGTGCTGGGATTACAGGTGTGAGCCACCGTGCCCGGCCGCATATTTTTTATCTCTAAGGTTGCTTTCAATGAAAGTGTATAGATTTATAAACTATTTTTTCCTTTATTATTTAAAACACATTATATGTAACATATGCATTATACATATTTGCCCTCTATTATGCAAGTAATATTTATGAATTTATTATTTGTCTCATTGTAGGAGGGTAAAAAAATGTTAGCAGAACATTTTGTTAGAAAATAATTTAAGTCGAAAGGAATAACAAAAGTATACAGAAAACAAATGAAGGAAGAAATAGAGTCTTTAAATTTAGTCCCAGAAACATCACCATGGCTTAGGTCTTCAGAATATTACATATTCTTCACCTTGCCTCTTGGTTTCTTTCTCCTCTATATTATCTGTTTTGCTGCAGTAAGTTGGGTTGTTCATATCAGTTGGCACTAGTATAACAATAAATAAAAAGAATCAGACAAAAATTTCAACAGATTATGTTTTAGAACTAAAACATAAGATCTATGGTAAAATGTTTCAGTGATACATAGAACAAACTAAAGCTGAAAGAATGTGTATTCTAGTGAAAATCTGATGTGCTCTGCATTACTCAATTGTGTCAACATAGAATCTTGACAAAAGAAAGTTTTAACACAAGTAAAGAAAATGATAACATACTAAACACAATGGATAGATTGAAAACAAATTGCTTTGGCAACTCTTCATATAATTTCAGAGTTTTAGTTTATTTTGACACTTTGTAAGTGTACAATATACCTTACAATAGAGTTACAAATAACCATTTTCTTCAATTTTTGCCTCCTGTATTAAAGAATTTAAAACCAAAATAAAAATAAATCGTGTTAGAAAAGAGAGACTACAGTGTCAAGACTCCAGAGTATTAGACATGCCAAGGGCACTAAGAGATGAATCAAGAGGAAAAGAATAAAAGTGACAAAAATATAATAAAATCTTAGAATTTAAGAAATCTTTAAAGACTGCTAATTTCCTGTGTTCAGGAGCATTAAGCTAAGTGTTGCCAAAACGTAAATTTTTCTAGTCCAATTTGTTCTATCAGAAAAATTGCAAGTCCTTGTTTTTATGCCTTCATTCATTACTTAATAAATATACATTGAATGCCTCCTTTGCACCTATGCTAGGCATTAGGATAAATAATACATAAGGTCGGCTGGGTGCAGTGGCTCACACCTGTAATCCCAGCACTTTGGGAGGCTGAGGCGGGCGGATCACGAGGTCAAAAGATCAAGACCATCCTGGCTAACACGGTGAAACCCTGTCTCTACTACAAATTAAAAAAAAAAAGCTTTGCCGGGCATGGTGGCAGGGACCTGTAGTCCCAGCTACTCGGGAGGCTGAGGCAGGAGAATGGCGTGAACCTGGGAGGCGGAATTTGCAGTGATCGGAGATCGTACCACTGCACTCCAGCCTGGGCGACAGAGCAAGACTCCATCTCGGAAAAAAAAGTAATAATACATAAGATCATAAATAATAATAAGTACAAATATAATTGTGATAATTCTTATGAAGAATTGATATGGGGTATAGAGACAGTATATAATGGGGAAGGTTGACTTACATACTATGTAAGAGAAATCTGCCCCAGCAAAGTGACTTATGAGTTGAGATTGAAGGATAAATAAAAACCAACCAAGTGAACAGTGAGAGAAGAATGTTTCCTGCAGAACGAACAGTGTGTGCAGAGTCTGTAGCTGAAGGAAACAAAGCATACATTATTGGTTGAATTTCATTCCCCCAAAAGATATGTTGAAGTTCTAACTGCAAGTACCTCAGAATGTGCTCTTATTTGGAAACAGGGGGTCAGTGCAGGTGTAATTAGTTGTTAGGATGAGGTCATACTGGAATAGGATAGACCCTTAATCCAAGCTGACTGGTGTCATAAGAAGAGGAGAAGAGATGCAGGAGCAGAGACACATGAAGAAAGGATGTCATGTTATGATGCTGTTAGAGAGTGAAATGCTGAAGCTGAAAACCAAGTAACATCAATTGCCGGCAACCATCAGACTCTAGAAAGAGGCAAAGAATTCTTCTCTACAAGTTTCAGAGGGAGCATGGCTCTGCTGATACCTTGATTGCAGACCTCTAGTCTCCAGAACCAGAGGATCATAAATTTCTGTTGTAAGCCTCCCAGGTTTTGGTACTTTGTTATGGCTTCCCTGACAAACTAATAAAGCACGTATGAGAAAATGAACAAAAACTAATGTGGCTGGAGATGGACAGAAAGGAGCAGGGGCAGTAGAGGGAGAGAGGTAATAAAGGCAGGCACAGCTAGATCGTGCCTCAATGTGAACATTGCATCGATTTCCAAGATCAATAAGAAATTATTGAATGTTTTAAACAAGTAGTTGACTTGATGACATCTGTGTTTTGAAATGACTTATTTAGATTGAAATAAAGACAAAACTAAATGTTGAGAGATCACTCAGATGGTTATTACTCTAGTCCCATTACAAGGTGATGAAAAAGGGGCCTTGAGACATTGCAGTGTAAATGGGGAGTTTGGATCATTTAAAATATTTTACAAGGTAAATGTGATGGACGGGATGAAGAACAACAGGAAGAAGGTTATGTCAAGGCTAATTCTGCCAGGTTGTGCATTGTGCTTCTGGATGGATGGTGGTATCACTCACAAAGGGAAGACTAGAAGGGGACTAAGTTTGGAAGAGAACATATTGATTTAATCATGTTTACTTTTAGGTATTTGTGAAACATTGAAGTAGAGATGGCAGCAGTTAGAGAGAAGGATCTGGAGCTTCAAGGATGGCATGCTTCCCAGTTTGTCTGAGACTGTCCTGATTTACAACTTTTCTGTTGGCCTAATTATTAATAGCATCTACTTTCACTCTCAAAAATGATTTGGATTTGTTTGGACAATAAGTTGATGGTTATTCTGATTATACTTGACTAATTTCTATACTTAGAACTCTTTCCAAATTCTCATATTTTCTACTTTGTAGGAGAAACGTGTTTGTTCTTTACCCAGTTCTTATTCCCTTCTTTCTCACCAGTAGTGCCTCAATTTCCCTTTACGGAATTAACATTTTTAAAAAATTTTCATTTATGTGAGTTAGCTCAAGGACAGATCCCCATAGCTTTTAGCATATCATTAAGTCACATTCAACTGGGTACACTGATTGGATTAGGGTAGGGTTCATGACACATTTGGAGATACTGAGAGGTTAGTGAATTCCAGCACTTTGTATGAGAGGAAAGAGACACCCCATTTCCCTGGATAACGAAGTGTTAGTATGTGAGGGCTTGAACTGTAGTGGTCATTATTGATCACAGGGGAATAATATCAGTCTTGTACTGATGGTGGATGAAAGGCAATGTGTGGCTTGAGGATTACAGACACCAGTGATGGGGAGAGTAGAAAGTCAAAAAGAAGATGGATTTATGGTGACATGGTTTTAGCTACTGGAGTATAACTTTCTCGAATCTAGACCTGGTACTGGAGTTTTATTTATGTGGATCAAAATGTCCTTTATTGTATAGGCCAGCTTGGAATTAGCTTTGTCAACTACAAAATGTTACGTCCCTAACCAGTATATTATCTTTTTGTAATTGATGGTATTAAATTTATATCTCCTGGTGTAGTGGTTGTAGGGCTAAGTAGGGAGTTTGTTGTTGGTTAAAAGAAGACAAAATATGTTGTTCCTTCTGCCATTTTTTCATATAGTTGCAGATTGAGTTCTGTGATTTTCAGGTTCTTCAAGTTAATAATACTTGAAAAGATGAAGATGGAATTATCTGTCATCCATGCAGGTAATGCAGAAATGTAACAAGTAGGATGCACAAAGTTACCCAAGTAGCACCTTTTGGGTGTTCAACCTTTGACATAATGAGATCTGTGTCATTATTAGATAATTACTTTTGTTTTATTATTGATTTATTTCTACAGATATGAAATTAATCTTTAATATCTCAGAGTCTTTTCATCTGGTGTTTAACCAGTTTAACTTGTAGATTTAAACATATTTTTTAGCTCCTGCCCACAGTACTCATTCATACTTATGTTACATTTCTCTGAATAGGGGTGGTCCTTCCAGATTTGATTCTGGGAGTTCTGCGACATAAATATGTTTATCTTGCGTTATATGCTTCCAACCTGTGTCAGGTACATATGTTGCTCCTAATAATGAGAAGGCAATATTTATTTCATATTCTCTACATCTTGCATTTCACAGTACGTATGAATTTTATTACTGTCCCACACTTGGGCTGGATAAATGAGAAAAATGTAATAAAAATAGTTACAAAGTTTTGAGCAAGAGAGTTATGAAAAGCAACAATGTGCAGCATGCTGAAGCTGGTAACAGCAGCGAGCTTTGCCAAACCTAGGCCTGAAGGCACCAGGGAAGGGAAGGGTTACTAGAATCTGGAGAGTTTAATGAGATAATTGCCTGAAGGGGGTTAGAAGAAAATGTCCACCTTTTAGGCACAGAGCAGGCAAAAAGTCTGTGAGGGTGCTGACAAAGGAGATTAACATTTGAGTCAGTAGGCTGGAGGAGGCAGACCCACCCTTAATCTGGTGGGCACCATCTAATCAGTTTCCAGTGAATATAAAGCAGGCAGAAAAACTTGAAAAGGCAAGACTGGCCTAGCCTCCAGCCTACATCTTTCTCCTGTGCTGGCTGCTTCCTGCCCTCCAACATCGGACTTCAAGTTCTTCAGTGTTGAGACTTGGACTGGCTCTCTTTGTTCCTCAAGCTTGCAGACAGCCTATGTGCAACCTCGCAATTGTGTAAGTTAATACTTAATAAACTCCCCTTTATATACATATATACGTGTGTGTGTATGTGTATACATATAGTGTGTGTGTGTGTGTGTATATATATATAGACATACCCCCAGAGAACCCTAATACAGGTACATAGCATTTTAAATTTTCTATTTGTCTCTATTTTCTTTTTATATAGCATAATTTGAAACTATATATGAATATGTTAATTTAATAGATATTTTAAAAATATGTTTAACATATATTGATATATATGTAAATATTAATTATATTTCATTCATATTGATATATATAATATATTCATATACCAATATGAATGAAAGAAGAGACAAAGAAGGATGGAGGGAGGGAGAGAGAAGAGAATAAAGAAGAGGAATTCTAGGTTCTTGGCTTCCTCTGCAACTAATCCAGAATATACGAGGCAAAAAAATGTCAAACTCCAGAAAAATTGCTGTCATGTTACTCTTTGAGCACTGAAGTCCCTGACCCGTCTACCTTTTTCTCCTCACCTCTCTGAATCTTGTTTGTTTTATGCATAACATCCAGGGTATATAGCTGTTCATGGTGAAAGAAATGGAAAAAAGAACAGCCAACTTTTATTATTTTTAGTCACTATGTGGTATAAAGTCACTGCAAAAATAGAATTGGCAAATACGGAACCACTAGTCTTACAGGAAATATAAGGTTAGTTTCCTGAGAGTGTCTAGTAACAATATTTTTTAAAAAGATCGGTTGACATATAATCTTGTTTTATGTTTCAACACCTTATTTAAAAGATATTGTATTTTCATTAACACTGAACACACAGCCAACAGCAGTATAACTCATGCCTGAATAAAGCATATCTAACATACGTATTTTCCATAAGGCACACCACAGCCTTCATGTGCTTAGGATCATTAGACAAGCACTTCAGCACTATACTTTGGGGCAATTTTAAATAGCAAAATCTCTAACAGAAAGCATGAACGAAAATATGAAAAATGTGTCACTAAATAGTCTGAAAATTTTTCTTGTTTACAGTATAAGGGCTGTAAAAAGAAGGCAGGGCAACATTTGATTTGACCTCAGCTCAGAACGTGCGCATTGGATGATCTGAATTTTTGGCTGCTCTGCACATGTCTGTGAATGACCATAAAGAAGCACAAAGTAGAGGAGCTGTAGTTTATGGTGCAGATATGGCCAAGTTCAAGAACAACACCATGCACTAGTCCCAAAAATGGCACAGAAATGGCACAGAAATGGCATCAAGAAACCTCGATTACAAGGATATGAACCTCTTAAAGGAGTGGGCCCGAAGTTCGTGCCACGAAGGAAAAGAGGGCTTATAAAAGATGCAGGTCAACAACACCAAGGACATGAATGGACTAGCAGAGGCTGTCAGGGCACTCATATAGCTCAAGGAGGTCAAGGTCAAGACCCCTGAGGGCATCAGCTACAAGCTCAATCTACTTGCCTACATTGCTGACCTAAGCTAGGGCAGCATGTTTATGTCCTCATTGTATAGAATGATTTCTCTATTGTTGGGAATATACACAATAATGCAATTGCTGGATTGAATGGTAATTCTGCTTTGAATTCTTTGAGAAATCAACAAACTGCTTTCCACAGTGGCTGAACTAATTTACACTCCCACCAACAGTGTATAAGCATTCCCTTTTCTTTGCAACCTCAGCATGATCTGTTATTTTTTTACTTTTTAATGATAGTCATTCTGACTGGTGAGAGATGGTTTCTCATTGTGGTCTTGATTGACATTTCTCTAATAATTAGTGACATTGAGAATTGTTTCATATTCTTGTTAGCTGTGTGTATGTCTTCTTTTCGAAAAGTGTCTGTTCATGTCATTTGCCTACTTTTTAATGGGGTTGCTTGTTTTTTGTTAATTTGTTAATTTCTTTATATATTTCAGATATTAGACTTTTGTCAGATGCATAGCTTGGAAATATTTTCTCTCATTCTGCACATTGTTTAATCTGTTGACATTTTATATTGCTGTCCAGAAGCTCTTTAGTTTAAGTCTAGTTTGTCAATTATTATTTTTGTTGCAATTGCTTTCGAGATATTCATCATAAAATCTTACCAAGTTCCTATGTCTAGAATGGTATTTCCTAAGTTATGTGTCAGGGATTTTGCAAGTTTTAGGTTTTACATTTAAGTATTTAATCTATCTTGAATTGATTTTTGTGTGTGATATAAGGAAGGAGTTCAGTTTCAATCTTCTGCATATAGCCAGTTAGCCAGTTATCCAGCACTATTTATTGAATGATGATTCCTTCCCCTGTTGCTGGCTGTATTAGTTCATTTTTACACTGCTATGAAGGACTACCTGAGTCTGGGAAATCTATGAAGAAAAAAGGCTTAATTGACTCACAGTTCTGAATGGCTGGGGAGGCCTCTGGAAACTTACAATCATGTTGGAAGGTGAAGGGGAAGTGAGGACCTGCTTCACATGGCGACAGGGCTTGAGGAAATTGTTAAACACTTTTTACCATCATATTTTGTGAGAACTCACTCACTATTATGAGAACAGTATGAATGACTCCCATGATTCAATAATCTCCCAATAGGCCCCTTCTCTGACACAGGAGGATTAAAATTCAAGATGAGATTTGAGTGGGGTCACAGAGTCAAACCATATTATTCTACCCCGGACTCTCCCAAATCTCATGTCTTTCTCACATTTCAAAACCAATTATGCCTTCCCAACAGTCCCTCAAAGTCTTAAGTCATTCCTTCATTAACCCAAAAGTCCAAGTCTAAAGTCTTACCTGAGACAACGCAAGTCCCTTCCTCCTATGAGCCTGTAAAATAAAAAAATAAGTTAGTTACTTATAAGATGCAGTGGGCCCAGGCATTGGGTAAATGTTCTATACAAATGGAAGAAATTGTCCAAAACAAAGGGGCTACAAGCCCCTTGCAATTTGGAAACCCAGCAGGGCACTCATTAAATCTTAAAGCTCCAAAAGTAATCTCCTTTGACTGCATGTCTCACATCCAGGAAATGCTGATGCAAGAGGTAAGTTCCCAAGGCTTGGGCAGCTCTTTCCTGTGGCTTTCCAGGCTACAGCCCCCATGGCTGCTTTCACAGGCTGGTATTGAGTGCCTGTAGCTTTCCCAGGCACGTGGTGTAAGCTGTCAGTAGACCTACCATTCTGGGATCTGGACGATGGTGGCCCTCTTCTCACAGCTCCACTATGTAGTGCCCCAGTGGGGACTGTGTGTGGGGGCTCCAACACACATTTTCCCTCTGCACTACCCTAGTAGAGGTTCTCCATGAGGACTCCACCCCTGCAGCAGACTTCTATCTGGCCTGGACATCCAGGCATTTCCATACATCCTCTGAAGTCTAGGTGGAAGTTCCCAAACTCTTGCTTTCCGTGCATCCACAGATCCAACACCACATGAAAGCTGCAAAGGCTTGGGACACGCACCTCTGAAACCACAGCCGGAGCTGTAACTTGGCCCCTTTTAGCCATGGCTGGAGCTAGAGTGGCTGGTATGCTGGGCACCGCATCCTGAGGCTGCACAGAGCAGCAGGGCCCTGGGTCCTGCCTATAAAACCATTTTTTCTGTCCTATGTTTCTGGGTCTCTGATGGGTGGGCCTCCTATGAAGATCTCTGAAATGCCCTGCAGATGTTTTCCCTTTGTGTTGGTTATTAACATTTGGTTCCTTGTTTCTTATGCAAATTTCTGCAGCAGGCTTGAATTTCTCCCCAGAAAATGGGTTTTTCTTTTCTATTGCATGGTGAGGTTACAAATTTTCTGAACTTTTATGTTCTGCTTTCCTTTGAAACAAAAGTTCCAATTTCAGATAATCTCTTTATGAAAATATATGACTGTAAACTTTTGGAAAAAGCCAGGTCACCTCTTGAATACTTTGTTGCTTAGAAATTTCTTCCACCAGATACTCTAAATCATCTCTTTCAAAGTTCCACAGATCTCTAGGGCAAGGGCAAAATGCCACCAGTCTCTTCGCTAAAGCATAGCAAGAGTGACCTTTACTCCAATTCCCAATAATTTCCTCATCTCTGTCTGAGATCACCTCAACCTGAACTTCATTGTCCATATCATTATCAGCATTTTGGTCAAAACCATTCAGCAAGTCTCTAGGAAGTTCCAACTTTCCCACATCTTCGTGTCTTCTTCTGAGCCCTCCAAACTGTTCCAAAGTCTGCCTGTTAACCAGTTTCAAAGTTGCTTTCATACTGTCAGGTATCTTTATAGCAGTGCCCCAAACTCTTGGTACCAATTTTCTGTATTAGTCAATTTGCTATAAAGGACTACCAGAGACTGTGTAATTTATGAAGAAAAAATGTATGAAGAAAAAAGGTTTAATTGACTCACAGTTCAGCATAACTGGGGAGGCCTCAGGAAATTTACAATCATGGTGGAAGGTGAAAGGGAGGCAGGGACCTTCTTCACATGGTAACAGGAAGGTGGGGGGAACTGCTAAACACTTTTAATCAATCAGATCTCATGAGAACTCACTATGATGAGAATAGCATGGGGGAACTACCCCCATGAATTAATCCTCTCCCGCCAGGATCCCCTCCAATATATGGGGATAACAATTTGAGATGAGATTTGAGTCAGGAAACAGATCCAAACAATATCACTGGTTTTTGTTGTCTTTGTTGAAGATCAGATTATTGTAGGTGTGTGACCTTATTTCTGGGCTGTTTTTTTCCATTGATCTATGTATCTATTTTTGTATCAGTATCGTTCTGTTTTGGTTACCATAGCCCTGTAGCATAGTTTGAAGTTGGACAAAGTGGTATCTCCAGCTTTGTTCTTTTTGCTTAGTATTGCTTTGCTATTTGGGCCATGTTTTGTTCCATATGGCTTTTAAAACAGTTTTTTTTTTTCTAATTCTGTGAAGTTTGTCATTGGTAGCTTGATAGGAATACCACTGGATCTATAAATTGCTTTGGGCAGTATGGCGATTTTAACAATATTGACTATTTCTGTCCATGAACATGGAAAGCTTTTCTGTTTGTTTGTGTCATCTCTGATTTATTTGAGCAGTTTTGTAATTTTCATTGTAGAGATCTTTCACATCCCTGATTAGTTGTATTCCTAGGAATTTCATTCTTCTTGTGGCAATTGTGAATTGTATTCCTGATTTGCCTCTTAGCTTGGCTGTTCTTGGTATATAGGAATGCTAACAATTTTTTTACATTGATTTTGCAAATATTTTCTCCCATTCTGAAAATATTTGCAAAGTATTTTGCAATTTTGTATTCTGAAACATTGCTAAAGTTGTTTATCAGACCTAGGAGATTTGGGGCAGAGACTATGGGGTTTTCTAGGTACAGAATCATGTCATCTGCAAACGGATAGTTTTACTTCCTCTCTTCCTATTTTGATGCCTTTATTTTTTTCTCTTGCCTGATTGCTCTGTCAGGACTTCCAATACTATGTTAAATAGGAGTGTAAGATAGAATCTTTATCTTGTGCCAATTTTCAAGCATAATGCTTCTAGCATTTGCCCATTTAGTATGATGTTAGCTATGGGTTTGGCATAGATGGCTCTTATTATTTTGGGGTATGTTCCTTCAATGTCTAGTTTGTTAGGATTTTTAACATGAAGGAATGTTTTATTGAAAGCCTTTTCTGGATCAGTTGAGATAATCACTGGGTTTTTGCTTTTAGTTTTGTTTATATGATTAATCACATTTATTGATTTTTGTGTTTGCAAAATACCATAAACCAATCTTGCATATTGATTTATGATAAAGCCTACTTTACATAGATGATAAAGCCTACTTGATTTCTGGGGTGAATTGACTTTTTGATAAGCTGCTGGATTTCATTTGCTAGTATTTTGTTGAAGATTTTTGCATCTGTGTTCATCAATGACATTACCCTGAAGTTTTCATCTTTTGTGTGTGTCTCTGCCAAGTTTTGGTATCAGGTTGATTCTGGCCTCATAGGATGAGTTAGGAAGGAGTTCTTCCTCCACAATTATTTGGAGTAGTTTCAATAGGAATGGTACCAGCTCTTCTTTATGCAACTGGTAGAATACAGTTGTGAAACTGCTTTGTCCTGGGTTTTTTTTTCTGGTTGTTAGGGTCTTCATTATTGATTCAATTTCAGAACTTGTTAGTGGTCTGTTCAGGAATTTAATTTATTCTTAGTTCAATCTGGAGAGGTTCTATGTTTTCAGGAATTTTTCCATTTCTTCTAGGTTTTCTAGCTTGTGTGCATAAAGATATTCATAGTATTCTCTGAGGGATTTTTGTATTTTTGTGGGGTTCAGTGGTTATTTCTCCTTTGTTATTTCTGATTGTGTTTATTTGGATTTTCTCTTTTTATTAGTCTAGCTAGTGGTCTATGTATCTTATTAATTCTTTTCAGAAACCAAATCCTGGATTCATTAATCTTTTTTTTTTTTCATCTCAATTTCCTTCAGTATAGCTCTGAATTGGGTAACTTCTTGTCTTCTTCTAGCTTTGAGGTCAGCTTGCTCTTGTTTCTCTAGTTCCTCTCTAGTTCCTATAGTTGTGATGTTGATGTCATTAATTTAAGATTTGTCTAACTTTTTGATGTGGATGTTTAATGCTATAAACTTCCCTCTTAAGACTGCTTTAGCTGTGTCCCAGTGATTCTGGTATGTTGTATCTTTGTTCTCATTAGTTTCAAAGAATTTCTTTATTTCTGCTTTAATTTTGTTATTTATCCAAAAGTCATTCAGGAGAAGGTTGTTTCTTATCCATGTAATTATATGATTTTGAGTGATTTTCTTCATATTGATTTCATTTTTATTGCTCTGTGATCTTAGAGTGTGGTTCATATGACTTTGTTGTTTTTTCTTTTTCTTTTTTTTAATTTTTATTTTTTCGAGATGAGTTTCACTCTTGTTGCCCAGGCTGGAGTGCAATGTCATGATCTCAGCTCACTGCAACCTCTGCCTCCCTGGCTCAAGTGATTCTCCTGCCTCAGCCTCCCGAGTAGCTGGGGTTACAGATGCCTGTCATCACTCCCAGCTAATTTTCGAATTTTTAGTAGACAGGGGGTTTCACCATGTTGGCCAGGCTGGCCTCAAACTCCTGATCTCAGGTGATCCACCCATCTCAGCCTCCCAAATTGTTTTTTCTTTTTTTTGAATTTGCTGAGTATTGTTTTATGTCTGATTGTGTGGTTGATTTTAGCGTATGTCCCATGTGCCGATGAAAAGAATGTATATTCTGTTGTTTTTTGGGTGAAGAGTTCTGTAGATATCTATTTTCTATTCTCTTACTTTGAGCCTATGGGTTTCATAGCATATGAGATGAGTCTCTTGAAGACATCATACCATTGAGTCTTATTTCTTTATCCAGCTTGCCACTCAGTGCCTTTTAATTGGGGCATTTAGCCCATTTACATTCAAGGCTAGCATTGATATGCGAAGATTTAATACTGTCATCCTGTTGTTAGCTAGTTATATACACTAGTTGGTATGATTGCTTTATGGTGTGACTTTGGTCCATATACCTAAGTGTGTTTTTGTAGTGGCTGTTAACTGTATTTCTTTTCCATATTTAGCACTCCCTTCAAGACCTCTTGTAAGGAAGGTCTGGTGGTAATGAATTCCCTTAGCATTTGCTTCTCTGAAAAGGATCTTATTTCTCCTTTACTTATGAAGCTTAGTTTGGCTGGATACAAGATTCTTGGTTGGAATTTCTTTTCTTTAAGAATGTTGAATATGGGTTTCCAATCTCTTCTGACTTGTAGGGTTTCTGCTGAAAGGTCTGCTGTGAGCCTGATGGGGTTCCCTTTGCGGGTGACCTGCCTGTTTTCTCTAGCTGTCTTTAACATTTTTTCTTTTATTTTGACTTTGTAGAATCTGATGACTATGTGTCTTGGCGATGGTCTTCTTGTGTAGTATTTCACAGGCATTCTCTGTATTTCCTGAATTTAAATGTTGGCCTCTCTACTGAGGTTGGGCACATTTTCGTGGATGATACCCTGAAATTGTTTTCCAAGTTACTTGCTTTCTCTGTCTTTCAGAGACACGAATGAGTCTTAGATTTGGTCTCTTTCCATAATCCCATATTTCTTCTTGGAGGTTGTGTTCAATCATCTTTATTGTTTTTTAATTTATTTTTGTCTGAGTTATTTTGGAAGACTGGTCTTTGAACTCTGAGATTCTTTCCTCAGCTTGGTCAGTTCTGCTGTTAGGGGTTGGAATTGTACTTTGAATTTCTTGAAGTAAGCTTCTCAGCTCTATTAGATCAATTTAGGTCTTTCTTAAAATGGACATTTCATTTTTCATCTCCTACACAGTTTTATTCCTTTAAATCCTTGAATATATATCCAGCCACACTAAGCTTCATAAGCTCAAGCGATCCTATTTCAGTCTCCTGAGCAGTTGGAATTACAGGTGGGTGCTACAATGCCTGACTAATTTTTTAATTTTTTATAGACATGAGGTCTCACTATATTGCTCAGGCTGGTTTTGAACTTCTGAGTTCAAGTGATCCTCTGGTCTTGGCCTCCCAAAGTACTGAAATTATAGGTGTGAGCATCTGTACCCAGGCTAATGAGCATTTTTACTCTGTTTCATTAAAATCTATTAATCCATGTTGCATTTTGAATCAATCTGTTTCCCATAAATGATGTGATGTAACTTATTGACCACTTGAGAAATATTTGATACACTGAGTTACTATAGGTTTTCCAAATGTTGACCCATTAATTATAAAATCCCCACAAACTGATTTTATTACTGTTACTACTAATCTCATCACAAAATTGGGACTCTAACTTTTGGCTGAAATCTTGCATTTTATTGTTGGTAATAAATACTGTTAACTTTTTTTTGAAGTGAAGGCCTACTTGATTCATTTTGGAGATGTCTGCCAAATACTAGAGTCTGAATAACTGTAATTATTTTTTTCCATTAAAAGAACAATAATTCAGCTCCAAATTTAACCAATCATGCAAGTACTTTTGCTTGAGACAATTTGTACTTCAGTTTGTAGCAGAAGTGCTTTATACATACTTCCCATCTATTCACATGGACTATTTAAGAGAAGCGTACTCCTCAGCTATCAAGATTTTAAAAATTTATTAATTTGTATTGCTTCATCAAGAAAAGTTCAGTGAAAATGGCATTTTTAAGTAACTATGAGTACGTGGCAGTGAAGAATTCAATGACTACTGGGACAATGGGACAACTTGGCATTGCAACCATGATTTGAGCTAAGGCACCAGTAATTTTATCCATCATTGCTTGTGCACCATCAGGAAAAATACCAACATGTGAAAAAGGTGATGATGTAAGAGTATTATAAAAATAAATTTAACTACATGAACTCTATGAAAGGGTCTTGGGTACCCCCACCTCTACCCTAGATTTTATGATGGAACTTTGAGAATTGTTGATTTAATTTTTAGTGTTGAACAAATATATTTTATTTTGAAAGGATAAAATATGTCAAGTTGTCACTTTGTGAAGTTATTCCTCTTTGGGTATTGTCTAATACATTTTTCGTTAGCCATAATAACAAAATAGTCTCGTATTGTCTTCTGTTAACTTTATACCTTTCATATTTTGACCTTTCAGTGATGTCAAATTCATTTTAGATTATGATGAGAGGAACAGATCCATCTTTATTTTTCTTCATAGATTAAGGAGAATTTCTCAATAACATTCAATACATATTCCATTGTTTTCTTACTGAGGGAGTATTCTCATATATTTTCAAATACTAAGTTCTGTATACACATAGATTGTTTTGGGTTTCTCCATTTGGCTTATTTATTTATTTATTTATTTTTGATTTGTCTTTTTGACAACAGTTTAACACCATTGAACCCACCGAGATTTTGTAATATAGCTTAACATTAAGCAGGAAACATCTCCTGTTTTTGTTTTCTATTTCCAAATAATCTTAGCTTTAGTAGATCATATTTTTCCCCAGGATAACACTTAGTTTATCAATTTTCTTCCCCCAGTCCTCCTGGAATATATATTAAAACTTCATTGAATATATAGATTAATTTGTAAAAATTGGCATCAATATTGTAAAGGTCTTTTTTGATAGTTTCCTTTTATCATTTAATAGGCTTTAAAAATATATTCTATAGTAATTTTGTACATGGTTTACTATGTCCTGGCTACTTTAGAGTTTTGTTGCTACTATATATATTTATTTCTATTTTTGTTATTTTTGATGTTCTACTATATATTGATTTTTACAAGTTGATTTTTGTATTTGGAAACCTTGCTAATTCTAAGAATTATCTGTGATTCTCTTGATCTTGTCTTTATAGTATCATATATTAAAATTTTATACAATAATGTACATATGATAAATGGTAATATAGTTTATATTGTAATACAAATAAAATACATGTTACAACATAAATTGTTTTTATTAGTGTATGATAATGAAATTTTTTTCTTTCTTATGCTTGTAAATTATTTTTCTTCTTTGATTTATTGATTTGAATATGCTCTATCATTTGTGAGAAAGAGGTGCTTTGACAAGGAGCAACTTTTGCTTGTTTCATGAATTAAGAAGTTTATTTCCTCTTTGTTTTTGCCTTTCCTCATCTTAAATAACATATAGCAAAGTTAGAAATTTTATATTTACACCTGATAGTATTGATGTTTTCTAAGGGACTATAATGTAGTTAAACGTTTCATGATTTAGTAAAATGATGTTTTGATGTTTTTTAAGCTTATTTCTGTTTTACATTCTATTTTTATTTTATTTTTTTCATCCCTGCCTGCCTTTTGTTGAATTATTTGATTTTGCCTCGTATTTCATTTATCCTCCTCTTGTGGTTTGGGAGTTACATGTCTCATTTCTTTTCCTCTAGTAGTACTTTTAATTCTTTTAAAGAATATTACATTTTTGTTTTTTATAAAATTTTACGTACTAAATACATGATTTCAGCAATACAGAAACATATTAGACATAAAAAATTTACCCCAAATGTAATCATCTTTGTATTACTATTTTTGCCATTATTTGAATCTTATTTCAGATATCTTTAGGCAAAAGTAGTATTTACACGCATATACAATAGATGTATAAATATGGAGGTTTATTTTAATTGCAATTCTTTTTTTAAATTTATTTATTATTATTATACTTTAAGTTGTAGGGTACATGTGCATAACGTGCAGGTTTGTTACATATGTATACTTGTGCCATGTTGGTGTGTTTATTTTAAAAGATTGTTTTGATTGCAATTAATACAAATCTCAAATGATCTGACACATAAGGAGACTTTATTGCCAGAAAGATATTGATGCTTAGATACTGAATGATAAGAATAAGGGAATTTTAAGTATTACCCATTTTTGTTGTATTATTTAATGACAAATTATAAAGGGATGAATGCAGATTATAATGCTATGCACCTATTTAAAAGTAATCCAATGAAAACTCCAGTTTGACCTTTGATTTGGAATCATGGAGGGATAACAAGTGCAATTTAAGTTAGTTAAGATTGTTTTTCAAACAGTAACTCAAAAACAGATATTTATTTATTTATTCTGTACCTACTACTATGTGCCATACACTGTTCTAGGTGCTTGGAATATACCATTGAACAAAACAGATCAAACTCCCTTAGCTTGTAATGGGAGACAAACAACAAAAAGAAATATAGTAAGTCATAAATTACACAGCATTTTGAAAGTTGATAAGAGTAGAGAAGAATTTTAAAAAATTACAAAAAAAAAAAAAAAGAAAGAAAAGAAAAAAAAAAAGGACACTGGGGGAGAATCTGAAGATGGCTACAATTTTAAAGATGGGAGTTGGGGTAGGCTTCATTTATATCTGAAATCTGACCAAAATGTTAAGATAAAAGAGGGAGTTAGCTAAGCAGCTATTTGCAGGGAAAACATTTAAGGCCGAGGGAAGAGCCAATGTATGGGTGCTATAAGGAGCATGCATGCTTTGTTTAAGGAACTAGTGACTACTGTGTATAGAATCAAGAGATTCGCTTTAAGGAACTAGTGACTGCTGTGTATAGAGCCAAGAGATTCAGGGAGACAAAAGTGCAAGAACCATTTAGAGAAGTAGCACAAGGGTAGTAGTTGGAGAAAAGAAAATATGCAGACCCTTGTAGACATTGAAAAGGTTTTCTTTTTTGTTCTGAGGTGTGAAGTTGTTTGGAGAGTTTTAGGAAAGTGATGACAAGATTTGATTTCTGTGTTGAGAATAGATTGTAGGGGGTGCAAAGGTAGAGGCTGGTTGAGCAGTTGGGGGTAATTGCAGCAAACTAGATGAGAAAGAATGGTGGAATAAAATAAGGATGGTGAAAAGTGGTAACATGTTAGATATATTTGAAGGTAGAGTCAGCGGATTTTGCTAAATAAGTAGATGTGGGGCATGAAAGAAAATAGGATCAGGATAACTGTGATATTTTTAGCTTGAGAAACTGAAGGGATGGATCAATTGAGATGGGGTAAAACTGGTCTGTAACTAGAGGATTGGAGAAATTGTTAGAAAGTCAGTTTCCAAATGAGTTTGAAATGTCCAGAAGACATTTATATTATTAAATCTAAAGTTCAGGAAAAATGTTTGGATTAAATAAAAAATTTTAAGAGTTGCCCACATACAAGTAGATTTTAAAGTTGTGGTGGAGCTTTAGGCTACTGGGAGAGAGAATGTAGAAAGAAAGGAGAAGCCGCATGCCACAGCCCCAGCTCACATTCCTTTCCTTATCTGGGAGAAGACTGGCTCTCTAGTCCTCTGTAGATGACCCCTTCCTCCTCTCCCCTCTCTCCCATCACGCGCCCATCTTATCTAAGAAAGTTTAAATGTTTAGCCAATTGGGTCTAGTTTAGATTGTGCAGTCCGACCCCAGCCAATGGGGAAAGGACACGGGGGCAGGAGTCTCATTAGCAATAAAAGCTTCTACTCTCCTTTCTTCAGTGAGCTCTCGCAGCAACCAGCCCTATGAGAAGCACCCTACTGTGCAAAAGTAAAATTGCTTTGCTGAGAAAAAAGGAGGGGAGGGGAAGGGAGGGGAGGCCAATGGAAGAACTTTGAGAGGTCAGGTAGAAAAGGAATCAAGAAAGAAAACAAAAGCAGCAGGCAGTGATGAGGAGAAAACGTGAGTGTGGTACAGAGAGGCCAAGTGAAGAAAGCATATCAAGGAAAACCAAAATATCAACTGTGGCAAAGGTTGCTGCTAGTAGGCCAGTGAAGATAACTGAACTCAACATAGATTTAACAACACACAGATTATTGGAGATATTAACAAAGCAGTTTGGTAGAGGGATAGGCAGAAACCTTTGTAAGAGTGTGTTTAAGAGAAAATGTAAGGAAAGAAGTTGGAGACAGCAAATACAAATATACTTTTTATTGCAAAGGAAGGAAGAGAAATTAGGGCTTTAGGGAAGAACTGGCACATAAATAAAACCAAGTCAAGTGAAATAATATATTTCTTTCAATTTCATTTATTTTTAATGGGAGAACAGAAAGGGAGAAATCAATGATTCAGAAGAGGGTAGAGTTTGTGAAGTGAATCCTTGGAGCAAGTGAGAGGGGATGGGGTCTAGTGCACCCCAGTAGGGGGGATTTAGACAAAAACTAATATCTTATTTTTAGTTTGTTATTTTCTATATACCCTTTTAGGAGTGCTAAATAGTGGGATAGTGGAAATCAATCTACATGTGTTTCTTTGGTGATCTAATCAGTACATTTTCAGTTCTACAGATGAAGTCACCAATAGTCAACCTCCCACAATTCTTCATAGACTAAGTTTAAAATGTGTCATTTTAAGATGACTTTTTGATCTGAGTTGAATTATTGCATTTAAATGGTTGTCATTACCAGTGGTCTTGATTTATGAACTATATAAGCTTCTCTCTTTCCCAATTTTAAATGAGCTCTCTCTAAGTTAATGTTTAACTGCCCCTTGAACAATTCAGGGACACTTTTGTAATGCCCTTGGGAAGGTGGTGGTGAATTAAAAGTAAATAAATAATACCAGTAAATAATGCAAACATTTTTAAAATTATATAATAACTCTCAGCAGTTCAGATTTATGCATCTTTAAAGTAGAATTCTCAGAAAATATCCAAAAGTTAAGACTTTTAATTTTTGATTTATATGGGGAACAAATATAAGAATGGAGATTATAAAGTAATCTATTTCCTGTTAGTAGGAATTGTGGATTAGTGATTGTCCTTGTCTTACCAGATTGTCCTATGGCATTTGACGTTATTGCTAATTCATTGAGACCATCTTATACCTCAGTTTTTTTTTTTTTTTAAACATAACTTTAAAAAATACTTTTGTCATAATTTGCTTATAATCTTCTTTGTATATTTTTATTTAATTACCCTTTCAAGTGTATTTATACTTATGGCTTCTACCCCTGGCATTATGTGCCTTTGAATCTATAAACTCTTCCTGTTATATTATACTGATTATGTTGCAGTCCAGAACACTTGACCTACACCCAACTACTTTCTGATTATCTCCATGTGATCATCCCACAGGGGTCTCAAATTTCCTATATTTCAAACTTAACTTATGATTTCCTTCTAAACTTGGTCATCCCTCTTTCCTCCCTGCCTTCATGAATAATGTGAAGATGTACCAACCATCTAAACTAAAACACTGATAGTAATCCAGGACCCCATCTCAATCATATCCAAAGAGTAATAAAGCCTTTTTGATTCTATATTCTTTATCACTCTCCATTCTTACTGTCATTGTCTTTGTGCCGCTTACATTAATGATCATCCAGAGTATTATTGATAATACATACAATATTTACTAAACAATAATTATAGTTAAAAGCTTGACATGTTTTTTCTCATTTAAGTTTCACAATAAGCTCATGATGTAAGTACTATTGCTATTTCTATTTTTTTTTCTTTTTTTTAAAAAAAGGGCTACATATGGAGAATGTACAGGTTTGTTACATAGGTATGTAGGTGCCATGGTGGTTTGCAGCACCTATTGACCCATCCTCTAAGTTCCCTTCCCTCACCCCCACCCACCAACAGGCCCTGGTGTGTGATGATCTCCTCTCTGTGTCCATGTATTCTCAGTGTTTGACTCCCAAGTATGAGTGAGAACATGTAGTGTCTGGTTTTCTGTTCCTGTGTTAGTTTGCTGAGGATGATGGCTTCCAGCTTCATCTATGTCCCCAAACTTATTCCTTTTTATGGCTGCATAGTATTCCATGGTGTATACGTACCACATTTTCTTTATCCAGCCTATAATTGATAGGCAATTAGGTTGATTCCATGTTTTTGCTATTGTAAATAGTGCTGCAATAAAAATACACATGCATGTGTCTTTATAGTAGAATGATTCATATTCCTTTGGGTATATACCTAGTAATGGGATTCCTGGGTCAAATGATATTTCTGGTTCTAGGTCCTTGAAGTATTGCCATATTGTCTTCCACAATGGTTGAACTAATTTACATTCCCACCAACAGTGTAAAAGCATTCTTATTTCTCCACAGTCTTGCCAGCATCTATTATTTCCTATTTAATAATCACCATTCTGACTGGTGTGAGAGGGTATCATTGTGGTTTTGATTTGCATTTCTCTAATGATCAGTGATGTTGAGCTTATTTTTATATTTGTTTTTTGGCCACATAAATGTCTTCATTTGATAAGTATTTGTTCATATCCTTTGCCCACGTTTTGATGTGGTTGGTTTTTTTTCTTGTAAATATGTTTAAATTTTTTTGTAAATTCTGGATATTAGACCTTTCTCAGATGGGCAGATTGCAAAAATTTTCTCCCATTCTGTAGGTTGCCTGTTCACTCTGATGACAGTTTCTTTTGCTGTGCAGAAGCTCTTTAGTTTAATGAGATCCCATTCGTCAATACTGGCTTTTGTTGCTATTGCTTTTGGCATTTTTGTCATGAAGCCTTTGTCCACACCTATGTACTGAATTGTATTGCCTAGGTTTTCTTCTAGGGTTTTTATGGTTTGGGGTTTTACATTTACATCTTTAATCCATCTTGAGTTAATATTTGTATAAGGTATAAGGAAGGGGTCCAGTTTCAATTTTCTGCATATGGCTAGCCAGTTTTTCCAGCACCATTTACTGGATAGGAGATCCTTTCTCCATTGCTTGTTTTTGTCAGGTTTGTCAAAGATCAGATGGTTGTAGATGCGTGGTGTTATTTCTGAAGTCTCTGTTCAGATCCATTCATCTATATGTCTATTTTGGTGCCCACACCATGCTGTTTTGGTTACTGTAGCCTTGTAGTATAGTTTGAAGTCAGGTAGCCTGATGCCTCTAGCTTTTTTTTTGTTTTGTTTTGTTTTTTGTTTTCCTTAGAATTATCTTGGCTATACAGGGTCTTCTTTGATTCCATATGAAATTTAAAATACTTTTTTTCTAATTCTGTGAAGAAGTCAATGGCAGTTTGACGGGAATAGCATTGAATCTGTAAATTACTTTGGGCAATATGGCCCATTTGGAGGAGAAGAGGCACTCTGGTCTTTTGGGTTTTCACCATTTTTTTCATTGATTCTTTCTCATCTTCATGAGTTGTCCAGTTTCGGTCTTTTATGCTGCTGACCCTTGGATGGGGTATTTGTGGGGGCCTTTTTTGTTGTTGTTTTTGTTGATGCTGTTGTTGTCAGTTTCTGCTTGTTTGTTTCACTTTCTTTTTTCCTTTTTTTTCTTTTTCTTTCTTTCTTTCTTTTTTTTTAGATGGAGTCTTGTTCTGTCGTCCAGGCTGTAGTGCAGTGGCACGATCATGGCTCACTGCAACCTCCGCCTCCCAGGTTCAAGCAATTCTTCTGCCTCAGCCTCCCAAGTAACTGGGATTACAGATATATGCCACCACACCTGGCTATTTTTTTTTTTTTTTTTGTAATTTTAGTAGAGAAGGGGTTTCTCCATGTTGGTCAGGCTGGTCTCAAACTTCTGACTTCAGGTGATCCGCCCACCTTGGCCTCCTAAAGTGCTGGGATTACAGGTGTGAGACATCGCGCCTGACCTCGTTTTACTTTCAATAGTGAGATCCCTCTTCTGTAGGGTTGCTGCAGTTTGCTGGGGGTTCACTTCAGGCCTTGTTCATCTGATTTGCACCCCTGCCTAGAGATGTCACTCAAGCAGGCTGGAGAGCAGCAAAGGTGGGTGCCTGCTCCTTCTTCTGGGACCTTTGACCTTGAGGGGCACCAATCTGATCTCAGTAGAATTGCTCCTGTATGGGGTATCTGATAACCCCTGTTGGAGGGTCTCACCCAGTTGAGTGGCATGGGGAGCAGGACCTGTTTAATGAAGCACTTTGTCCCTTGGTGGAAAGGGTGTGTTTCACTTGGGGGAAACCCACTTGTCTGGGCTGCCCAGATTCCTCAGAACTACAGGAAGAGAGGCTAAGTCTGTTGGTCCATGGAGACTGTGGCCACCCCTCCCCCTAGGGACTCAGGCTCAGGGAGATTCGAATTCTGTCCCAGAGCCTCTGGCTGGAGTTATTGGAGATCCTGCAGGGAAGCCCCAACCACTAAGAATGGATGGGTTAGGGTTAGGCCTGAAGAGGCACTCTGGTGGCAGACTACCACAGCTCGTGTGTTGGGCTGTGGGGAAAAGTCTTGGGACCTAGCCGTCCAGCCTCCCTGCCTCCATCAGGGGAAAAAGCATATTCTGGAGCTATAGAAATGCACCTTCCCCTGCCCAGGAAGCTTAGCAGGTTAGGCAGTTTCGAGTCCCAGTGCTGGCTGCTTCCCCTCCCCCAAGGAGTTCAAAGGGCTTAGACAGCAGGCAGCCACAGTCCATGTTGGTCGCGCCTCCCCCTGGGAGTTTGATAGGCTTAAGCAGATTCTAGCTGAGAGGCTCTAAGAATTTGTGCATTGAATACTAGGCCTCGGTGGCGTGGGTTCGCGAGTGGGATCTTTCAATCCGTGGGTTGCACAGTTCCATGGAAAAAGCACATTTTTCTTGGCTGGGAAGCACGCTCACTCACCACCTCCCTTGGCTAAGGGGAGAGGGGGTTCCCCTTCCCTGTGTGGCTCTCAGGTGGGCTGCTGCACCACATTGTTTTTCCTTCTCTCTGTGGGTCCTGCTGGCCTTCTAGTCAATTTTGATGAGAGAACCTGGATACATTGGTTGCCTGTGAAGGATTCACACGCTTATTATGGTTTTCTTTGATAGGAGCCTCCTAACACTACTGCTTCAAGTCGGCCATTTTGGCCCTGACCCCCATTTCTATTTTTGAAGTGAAAAAAAATTGAGTCCCAAATATTATATATACTTTGTCCAAGGTCTCACAGATAATTTTGCCAAGTAAGTGGTAAACACAGGATTTCCTTTTGGGTCTGTAACTATATGAGTCTCAAACTCTCAACCAGCTTGGAGGTTAGCATCTTTCTTCTCTGTCAAAATTGAGCGTAACATACTCACTACACCATATCACAGAAAAGCTTCTAAAATACAAATCTGATGAAAAGAAATTACAAAATTATTAAAACCTCCAAAGTGTCCCGTTGTTCCCAAGATAAAATGCAAACATAATCTCTCATGATATGATGCCTGTGCACATGTGTAACATTACCTTCAGTTATTCATTCTTACATATATTTTCCTCCAGCCATACTGAGTCTTTAAAGGATCTCTGGCTGTGCAATGTTATTTAATATTTCCTTTTCCCTTTCTCAAGTGATACTTTCTCTACCTGAAATTTCATTTTCTTGTTGACTAACCAATGTCTGTTCATTCTTCAAAGCTCAGCTCATTGACCACTTCTTCTAGTAAGGTTTCCTTATCTTCCCGTTTTAATTTAGATGCCTCCACTGTCTGTTCCCAGGACATTCCAAGCATTTATTACCTGGTATGTAATAATTGTTACATTACATAGATAAGGACAGGAATCATAATTAGTTTACATTTACCCCTAGGGCCTGGTGCATTACCATAAGCAGTAATTTTTTTTTGAATGAATACATGCTTAGAGGTTTTGCAGATTTTATCTAATTTATCTCCACATATTTTGGTAAAATTTTGTGATTTTTTTTTTTTTGGTTCACTTATTTTATTTTATTTTTTATTTATTTATTTTTTGTTATTCTTTAAGTTCTAGGGTACATGTGCACAACGTGCAGGTTTGTTACATATGCATACATGTGCCATCTTGGTGTGCTGTACCCATTAACTCGTCATTTACATTAGGTATATCTCCTAATGCTATTCCTCCCCTCCGTCCCCTCCCCACAATAGGCCCCAGTGTGTGATGTTCCCCTTCCTGTGTCCAAGTGATCTCATTATTCAATTCCCACCTATGAGTGAGAACATGCGGTGTTTAGTTTTCTGTTCTTGCAATATTTTGCTGAGAATGATGTTTTCCAGCTGCATCCATGTCGCTACAAAGGACACAAACTCATCCTTTTTTATGGCTGCATAGTATTCCATGGTGTATATGTGCCACATTTTCTTAATCCAGTCTGTCACTGATGGACATTTGGGTTGATTCCAAGTCTTTGCTATTGTGACTAGTGCTGCAATAAACATACATGTGCATGTGTCTTTATAGCAGCATGGTTTATAATCCTTTGGGTATATCCCCAGTAATGGGATGGCTGGGTCAAATGGTATTTCTAGTTCTAGATCCTTGAGGAATCACCACACTGTCTTCTTTTTGATGAGGTCGTTTGCTTTTTTCTTATAACTTTGTTTGAGTTCTTTATGGGTTCTGGATATTAGCCCTTTGTCAGATGAGTAGATTGCAAAAATTTTCTCCCATTCTGTAGGTTGCCTGTTCACTCTGATGGTAGTTTCTTTTGCTGTGTAGAGGCTCTTTAGTTTAATTAGATCCCATTTGTCAATTTTGACTTTTGTTGCCGTTGCTTTTGGTGTTTTAGACATGAAGTCCTTGCCCATGCCTATGTCCTGAATGGTATTACCTAGGTTTTCTTCTAGGGTTTTTGTGGTTTTAAGTCTACCATTTAAGCCTCTAATCCATCTTGAATTAATTTTCGTATAAGGAGTAAGGAAAGGATCCAGTTTCAGCTTTCTACTTATGGCTAGCCAATTTTCCCAGCACCATTTATTAAATAGGGAATCCTTTCCCCGTTTCTTGTTTTTGTCAGGTTTGTCAAAGATCAGATGGCTGGTATTATTTCTGAGGACTCTGTTCTGTTCCATTGGTCTATATCTCTGTTTTGGTACCTTGTGATGTTTTTTTCAAAAACTGAGTTCACTTTACAGTTAAAAATTCTCTAAATTATTGCCACTAAACTCATTTCTCTGCTCTGCTTTCATTTAATTATTTTAAAACAATTTATCTCATAAAGAAATATAAATGTAAAGCAATGCTAAAAGCACTGATAAACTCTAAATTGAGGAAAAATGGAGATGAGTCAGGGCCAGTGGATAGCAAATAATATCATATAATTTTTTGAAAATGAATCTAGTGGAACTTGAAAAATAGTTATGGTTTTTTTAGGAGGAAATAATATTTTATTACAGGAGAAGACAAAAGTGACTGGCAATATATCTAGATTTCTTCTACATGTTAGATTATCTGTCTAAAACCCTTTTGATTTCTCACAGGTAAAGTGCAGGAGTGTATTGAGCAAAACAATAAAATGACAAAAACAAATAAAATATGTGTTTTGCTAGCCAGTACACAGAGTAGAATAAATTTATGAAACTTTAAGCTTTCTACCCATTTATGTGACCTTATAATAAACATTTGGTTTACAGCCTTTAACTTGACTTCATGACTGGTTCTCTACTTTGAAAACAAAAATTCCTTAATGTGAGGTAGACTTAACTGTGGCAGAACAGTAAGAATTTGTGTTTGGTTTGTGTGTGTGTGTGTGTTTTTTTTTTTTTTTCCCATAGGATTAGTGTTTGTATTTAGCTTTTCCAAACCCAAATGAGAAATCTTGGCTGCATTCTTTAAGTGCTCTGCATCCTACCTTTTTTTTTTTTTTTAATGTGAGGATTGTAATTCTTCACAAATAATTGTAAGAAAACAGTTACAGAAATCCTTCATTGTGTAAGTTACTTTAGAATTGGCCATTGTTTCAACTTCTAACATAGTTCCTGGAACCAAGTGCTTAAAAGCTATTGAATTAAATTGCATATAAGTGAAAATCATTGTTCCCTTCCTGATATAAATTCTCTCACCAAAGTTTATCATTTTTGAACAGCAACTTAGTTTTGGTTACGAGGGTTCCTATATTAGCTTGCTAGGGCTGCCATAGCAAAATACCATACGTGGGTACCTTAAACAACAAAATTATATTTTCTCACAATTCTGGTAGCTAGACCTCCAAGATCAAGGCATTGGCAGATTTGGTTCCTCCTAAGACTTCTAGAGAGAAGGTAACCACCTGCAAGCTAAGGAAAGAAGTCTGTGTCCTCACATGGCCCTTTCTCTACACACGTACCCCTGATATTCCTTCTACTTCTTATAAGGACGCCAATCCTATTGAATTACATTCCTGTTCTTATGACTTTATTTACCTTTAATTACCTTTTTAAAGGCCCTAGCTCCAAATATAGTCACATTGGGGGATAGGGCTTCAATATATGAATTTAAGGGAGACAGAATTCAGCCCACCACAGTTACTATAGTATAATGTATGTATAAAATGTAATAATTAAAATAAAATTCCTAAAGTGGAGGAGAGACAGTTCAGTGTATAAACATAAAACTATGCTACAGTTTTTTCCTTTTCAATTTTCCAGCAGCATTCTGAGGTAAAATCAATAGTTTTCCTTCCAAATAATAATTTTTGAGAGAGATATAACTTAATTGCCAAGTGAGAAAGGTGTGTTGATAATCAAACTCTAGCTCCACACCCAAAGCACCCTTTTAAAATCCAAACAAATCATTTCTTAATTTCCTTGCTACTGGCCTTGCTGAAATGTTTATCTCTCCATTCCTGCTTAGTCAGTTCTGCTTTGACTTCAATACTTAAATTTAACCTAACTACTGTCTCTAGGATCCTCTCTCATTCATAATTCTATCAATGTATTACCATACTGCTCAGTAATTTTTGCTTGCTGTCTCTTCATTTCTAAGGCAATTACTGTGTTACTTTCATTGTTTTCTAGGGGCTTTATGCTATCCCTAGAATTATTCATGGAAGGGCTCCATAATGATTTCAGACAGACAACTGAAATGTAATGAGTTGGAGGTCCCTTTAATAGACCCCAGGTAGCTTGTCTTTTCAGAGAAGTTTCCTGTAGGGTTTTCCTGAAGGTATAATTTTATGGAAGTCAGTACAGAAGGAGAACCTTAATTGGGATGAGAAAAGCAAATGAAGGTTAATGAGAACTAAGTCCAACACAGTGAAAGCAATTCAAAAGGGAAAGGTGCTAGCCTGTGAACATCATGAGTATGTGCAGAGTATTCACATCAGTGACATACCATCCATGGAATGTGCAGTGGCTTGACAGAGGACACAGAAGCAAGGAGCTCCTAAATTAATAAGACTGAGATCGAAGTGGAAAGTAATCTTTTAATATTCTGAAGCTGGGGCATTGACACTAAATATTAAATGAGTGCATATGATTGTTTGAATACGTTGTAAATAATACAAAATTATGTAACAACAGAAGAAAAAGAGAAAAAGTCTAAGGAAGAGTAATCATGATTCAAGGAAATCATTTATCCTTTTTTTTTTTTTATTTTTTTTATTTTTTTTATTTTTTATTTTTTTTTATCCTTTTATTCAATATATATACTTCAATGTCTTTTAGGTGTCAGACAGTTATCAACATATTGAAAATACTGTGGTGAAGATACCAGACAAGGTTCCTACTCTAGTTTACAATCTAGTTGGGTTAGACAGATAATTATGATATATAAAAGAAAGATATTATTTCTCGTACTTATATTGAAGGCGGAATAATAAGTATAGTGAAATAGAAATAGACTTGGTATTTGATCAATTTAAATTGGGTGTTAATGGAACTCCTATTAGATAAGTTGACTTTTGAAATGAGATGTGAATGACATGAAAGAGCTGCCACGAACCTGGAATGATATGAAATTTTACACTACTTGCATGCTAGCAAATTAGATTGATGTAGTTTCGTAATTGCTAGCAGAAGATGTAAAACTCTTGGGTCAGAGATAAGAGACTTTATTAGTTATGACAGAACAAACAGCATGAGTTGCATGTGTGTACCAGTTGCCTTTGATCTGATATGACAGTGCCAATTGGCTCCAGTGGAGGCTGCACCGGCAGTAGGTTTGCACCTCACTTGAGGAACCTAAGATTAGAACAAATCAGTCTTTCATAATGACCTGCAAACAAACCTACCCAGCATGTACCCCAGAGGAAAACATTATCTTTAGTATACTGGACAGTAAACAAATCTGCCTTCTGCTTTGGAGGAAGACACTATGTAAACATCCATGAAAAAATAGTCATAAACAAAACCTGTCAGTGCTTCTCTTTGAAAGGCATGTAGAAATGTGAGAAACACACAGAGAATTATATTCTAGCAGGGCATAGCCAGGTAATGATTTAAATTGAAAGCTTTCCAGGCAAAAGTAACAGAGATACATGACATGACATTGGCATGTTTAAATAATGAAAAGAAGGCCAGTGTGGATAGAGTATAGTGAGATAGAAGCAGTGTGGCAGGAGAGGAAATCAGAGAGGTAGACAAGGTCTAGGTCTTGAAGGATTCTCCAGCTATGTTATTGTTTAAAATGCCAGTACATGAGTCTCTGCCTAGAAAATTTTAGCTAATTTTCTGTAAGAGGAGGAGTTGTTTTCAAAAAATAAATGCATATGTATGTGCGTAGTGGGTTTGAAATTATATAGTTTCTCAAATTTGACATATTTATCATAAAATTTTCTCAAATACACTATATATAGTGTATATATCAAATATATAGTGTATATATGTATATATACACAAGATATATATATACACACAATATATACATATATGTATACACACAATAGATATACAACATATATATATGTTTAATATATACACTATATATGTGTATATATAGTGATATATCCACACATGTATTACGTGTGTATGTATATATACACATACACACGTAATACATGTATATCCAGAACTTTATGTATTTGCAGAATTACATATGTGTATAAAGTTGACCCTTGACCAAAATGGGTTTGAATTCTGTGGGTTCATGTGCATGCAAATATTCTTCTGCCTCTGCCACCCCTGAAATATCAAAAACAACCGTTCCTCTTCTTCCTCCTTCTCAGTTTACTCAACATGAAGATCATGAGGATGAAAACCTTTATGATGATTTGCTCCCACTTAATGAATAGTAAATATGTTTTCTCTTCCTTATAATTTTCGTAACATTTTATTTTCTCTAGCTTACTTTATTGTAAGGATACAATATATAACACCTATAACATAAAATATGTTTTAACTGACTGTTTTTGCTATTAGTAAGACTTTTGGTCAAAAGTAGGCTATTAGTGGTTAAGTTTTTTGGGAGTCAAAATTTATATGCAGTTTTTTGATTATGCAAGCGATTGATGCCCTTAACCCTCATATTGTTCAAGGGTCAGCTGTATATAGAATTTCTAAGTGAGAAAATCAAAGATATTGGCTATATTTAAATATGTTCAAATCATTGTGCTTTCTTATATAATTATCTTATCCATGAGAGGAAGGAATGTTTCATGATTTTGTACCCCAAATATTTTACATACAAATTTGTAATCCTGATAAATCCTGATGTAGCAAATACACTGGCTATGACTAACTTTTTTTATACTCCTAAATTGTTTTTCAGATAGAATTGTATTATGGCTACTTCCATATTTGTGGGCAGTATCTGAAAAGACTAATTGCCATTGGTCCTATCCAAACTATTTGTAACTTTGAAAACTAATCATAGCTTTATGGATGCTTGCCTTCTTGGAGTTGTAAAAAAAACCTGAGAACTGATTTGCCTGGTGCCTTCTTTCAAATACATGAATAGTTTTTAAAGCATTCATTCACCCATTTATTCAACAAAGAATAAAAGAAAGCCTGTCTTGTCTCAAGCAATGTATTCGTCAGCAGGAATATCAAGATTTAAAATGCCGAGGGTCTCTATCCTTAGATTTTATACAATCCATCACACTGTGGCAATACAATAATCAAAGTGTAAATAAGGTCCCAGGGGATAAAGAGAAGATGAATGCCTTATTCTTATTGGAATGTCATGAAAGACTTCAAAATAAAATTCAGTTATTTTATTTCCTCAGAGGGAACTTTTTCTACTGATAAAAAGCATTAGTTAATATTAAGTTCTATCTAAATATTAAGCTACAATATCTTTATTTTAAATTTTACTCATTGGACAGAGCTTAGCTTCTGGAGTATCATAAAACATAGGTCATTCTCCTCCAGCCCCAGAATGTCCATCCCCACGGCAGACCTAATTAATATCTGATCACTCCCTTTATATTTCATTTTCCCATTGTTTATAAAGCTATATAGTTTTCTTACACTTTGTTTTCTTCTTTTTTCCCCACAAGACTCAAATCTTTGCTCGCAGTAAACATTTATTGCTGCAGTTTGTTTTACTTTTATGTATTTTGGATCAGCCTTCTAATAAATACTTTCTTATGTGTTTCTCCCCAAGAGCTACAGTTTATAAATACTTCAAATACTGCAGTCACTGCTTAGTGGTGTATTTTAAAACAAAATAAAATGGTCATAAGGTAACAACTAGTGTGTAAAGTAATTGAGAATTACTCCTTCTCTTGAGAAACATATAAAGAAACTATAGATAATAGAGCTGGTATAGAAAAAACTGAGGCAGAACTTGAGGTCAACTATCACACAGGACAAAAGAACAAAAGATGTGTTCTTTAAAACCCTATCAATACCCCTATTCCTGTACCAAAGAATAAATTAGAGTCAATGCAGGAGGGAAATGAAGACACGATTTTTAATTTTGTATCAGGAATCTATTTACTCATTTATTGATCTAATGTATTTTATTGAAAGCTACTAATGTACCAAACACTGTAGTAGGAGTAGAGATACAAGGGTACATGAGACAAAGAGACTGTGCTCTCACGTGTCTTTTGAGTTACACAGATATTGTACAAAATATGTAAAAGTATGTTAAATTTGCTCCTTCACTCACTACATAATTAAGTTTAAGCTTTTTTGTCAAGTTAAATAGTTGGTAAATATAGCAAATTCAGATCATTCACAGTTCTTGCTTCTTCTCTTACTGATCATATCCTAGATACAATGGGAATGTAAGGGTGAGCAAAAACAAACATGGTTTCTACCTTCAAGGAGCTTAGATTCTGGTGGAAAGTCAAAGATTACTGAAACAATTATATAAACACACATAAAATCAAAACTGAGGTCAGGATTAGGAAGAAAAGACATATTTTATGAGGACATATGATAGGATGCCTGTATCTTTTGAGTATATGTAATTTCAGGAAATTCTTTTTTGAGGATCCTTTTTTTGGAACTTCATGAAACTTCCTACATGAAGAAAATTAAAAAGATAGAAAGAGGAGGAAGAATGAGTTGGGCATGATTTGTTCCACAGAGATGTCCTGAGGTTTGTCGTTATACCATAGGAAAAACTTTGGATAAGTTTAAATTGAGTTAGAAATATTCAAATTTTAATGCATAGATACCAATTGAAGCCAGGTAAGTTAAGAAGATTTATATGAAAAAAAAAAGTGAGAAAAGAATGCTTTAAGACACAAGGTCCTAGGGGATAAATTAGTAAAATAGTCTAAAACAGCTAAATTTAAAATTCTGGATTTTATCCTAATTTGTTTTTAATCATCTTTGGTTGCCATCTATAATCAGAGTTGTAAGGAGTCAATTTGTTTGATTAGTTTTGATTTTCAGGAGATCATTAGCTAATTTACTGACCTAAATAAAATAATTTTTATTTATTGAACTAAATATTAGGAAAATCATAAAGTTTTTAAGAGCCACAGTGATCCCAGAGGAAACAGATATATTTATATGCAAAGAGAATTACGTAAAAGAATATGTGATTTTTAAAAAACTGAATTTCTAGAGTACAAGCTATATGTAAGCATATATCTATAGAATTAATAGTGAAAATATTTTAATTTCAGTTTAAAATTTTGTGACTAACCAGAATGTAGGTTCTAGCTCCCCTGAATAAGGGAAATGGCTTTGCATGTGACAATGTGCCTCTCTCAAGGAGAGCTGATCCATCACTGCTTCTAGGTTGAATTCACTATTTGATCAAAGAAGATTTGATGTAATGATTACCAATATCCCAAATTTCTTAAGCATTTAAAAAATGTAGAAAGAACATTTCTTGATTAATTGGAGGGAGGATTATATGTAGAAGTTTAAACAGAAAGTTACATACCACCCAGAAAAGTCACCAACAAAGAGGATGATTGCAGAAGGTTAGCTGGGTTGCCTTGGATAAGTTTCATAAGATTGGCATCATATGGTCAATTTGCCGTAGTCTCAAGTCTCTAGTGTTAACCTTGTAGACATACAACCTTGTGATAGTGTCCAAGAATTGGAAACTCACATATGATGAGTCATGTTAAAATCTTCACAAGTTACAGATATTTTAAAAAGCAGCCAGAATTGTCCTTGAAATATTAACAATCAAAATTAAACTATCAGTGGATTAGATGCACTGTCCTGCAGTGCCTTAAAGATGGGAAATTAACCTTTAGAATGTTGCTTGGTGAGCATAGATTTAGAATGGATGTAGTTAGTTACATGATTTGAATGTCTAATGTCATTATTCCTTTAGGAGGTCAGCAAATATTTTTTATTTAACTCCTACCACACACCCGGCATGCATCTATATAACAGCTGTTGGTGGGATGACACTTCAAATGAGCAAAGATCCCTGCTTTCTTAGAGATCACAGTCTGGTGGGGAAGATATGCATTAAGGAGAAGTTGCACAAATATAAATTTGTAACTATAATAAGAACTTCAAGGGATTGGTACACGTAAGGCTTGCTTTATACCACATGGAACCTTTGTGAGAATTAGAAAATGTAATCCTTTTTTTAAAGTAAAACAAATTTGAAAATTAGTAAAGGATTTATTTCTTGATAATAATTATAATAAAATGTTCATAAATTTTATAAATCAAAATATTGAGCATAAATGAATATAAACTTTTAACTTTGAATAAATATAATTATAATCTCAAATTTACTATAATGTATTATAAAATATTCTCTTTAAAAGAGAGAAAGTATCTTTTCTATAGAAATGTTCACTAGATTTGATTTTCTCGTGACATTTTAGAACTCAAGTAGTTTTTAATGTATTTTAATTTTGAGCTTTTTTCTCTACCAGCAACCAATATTAGCAAAGGTAAAGATTTTGAAATAGCAGAACAATATTCAGAAATATGGCAGAAGGTTGCTAGAAGCTGACATTTCATTTACCTATTTATTATTAATATTATTTTGTCTTCAAAAGATCCTGGAATATCCAGGAGAGCCTCTTCCAAGTGTTGGCAAAGAATTCCAAGCTGCTCCTTTTTTATAGTACTGTATTTTAATAAATGGAGGAATAGGGTTATAGTACACTCTGTTAGAGTAAGGGAATATTGAGAATTACAACTGGCTTTTTATGTGCTTTAAACTAGAAATACCTCTCATGTCTCAGTTCATTAGCCAGCATGAGTTACATAACCCCATTCAACTGTAAGCGGAATAAAATAATCTGTGGCTTTGGAAGGAAGAGGAGAATGGGAAAATACTGATGATCACTTGTGAGATTTATGATGATGGTTAGGCATGTGAACAGGAGCTTAGCACTGAGCCAAAGGATAAAGCAAATTAAAGAGGTTAAGAAAATGAAATAATGCAGTGAAGCCAGCTTTTAAGATTTATTTAGTGTTTGTGTTGTACTAGTATGAGCTGTATTGGGATAAAGAAGCAGTCTTATAATGTGGAAAAGTGATTTTAGCTTGTCCTGGACGATATGCATTGAGTTGTGGCACTAGACAACAGAAGGCTCGGCTGGATTACACATGAAGAAATTTAGGGACAGAGGCTAAGTAATGTGCTCAAGGTTAAACAATTAGTGTGGAGTTGAATCAGAATCTGAAGTTAGGTGGCTGACTTCAAACCCTAGATTCCTTTTTGGTTTTTTTTCTTTTTCTTTTTTTCTTGAGACTGGGTCTCGCTTTGTCACCCAGGCTGGAAGTTCAGTGATGCAACAGAGCTCACTGTAGCCTCAACCTCCTGGGCTTAAGTGATCCACCTGCCTCAGCTTCCCAAGTAGCTGGAACTATAGGTTCATGCCACCATGCCCAGATAATTGTTATATTTTTTGTAGAGATGGGCTTCACCATGTTGCCCAGACTAGTCTCAAACTCCTAAGTTCAAGACATCTGCCCCCCTCAGCATCCAAAGTGTTAGGCTTACAGGTGTGAGCCACTGCACTAGGCCCAAACCCAAGTCCTAAAAATTACACTGTGCAAAGAATAATAACAAGATGTAACTTAACAATATGTTGTCAAGATTAAAAAATTCAAGTTTTAAACACTAAGATCTACCTTTTATAAATGAATTGCATGTATATGCCTGAAAAGATTTGGCAGATATACACAAAAATATTAATAATAATAATCTCTGAACAGTTTGATTTGAAGAAATTTTTAAAATTCTGTTTTCATCTTTGTGCTTTTAAGTGTTAACAAGGTCTTTTAAAAATCTTTTATATGCTGAATGAAAATATTTTCCAACCTAGAATTACATACCAAGAAAAAATATCTTTTCAGAATGAGGGCCAAATACATTTTTCATAAATACCAACACAAAGTTTGTTACCAATAGACTGTCACTAATTAAAATTCCAAAGTATATATACATATACATGTAAATATACACACATATATATGACAGAAGTCAAATGGTACTTGAGAGAAATCCTGAGCTTCCAGAAGAATGAAAAGCAAATAAAATGGTAAATATGTGGATAAGTCTAAAGAAACATGAACTCTATAAATCAATATGACAATAACTGTGAGGTTAAAAGGAAACAGAAGACTTTTAAAATCTAATATAAATTATCTACCCAAAATGCAAATAATATTGTAAATGGACCTGTGGAAATGTTATCCATGGATAGAAGAATACTATCTTGTAGAGTTAACCATTTCACTTCACTTGTGTCAGAGAAATTCCAATAAAAATCTCAAGTTTTTTTTTTGTGGGGGAGAGGAGGGGAAGGGAAGGTGATATTGGTAAGCTGATTCTAAAGTTTTAAATACAAATGCAGAGAGATATTCTTGAATTAGAAAACAATGTGGTAAATTTTCCCTACTAGATATGAATAGTCATTATAAAGCTAGAGTTTTAGTCAAAATGCTATGATACTGGCACAAGAATAGACAAATATACGTTTGGGCACGGTGGCTCACTCCTGTAATCTCAGCACTTTGGAAGGCTGAGGAGGGCAGATCACAAGCTCAGGAGATCGAGACCATTCTGGCTAACACGATGAAACCCCATCTCTAGCAAAAATACAAAAAATTAGCAGGGCGTGGTGTTGGGCGCCTGTAGTCCGAGCTACTGGGAGGCTGAGGCCAAAGAATGGCGTGAACCCGGGAGGTGTAACTTGCAGTGAGCCAAGATCGCACCTCTGCACTCTGCCTGGGCGACAGAGTGAGACTCCGTCTCAAAAAAAAAAAAAAAAAAAAAAGGAATAGACAAATATACCAATGAATAAAAATCCTGGAAACGGATACGTGCATAGTCAGACAGTTGTCTAGCTACATCTGCCTGTAACAGATGAGGGAAAATAGATGCTTTAAATATATGATTCTGCCACAATGAGTTATCTATGTGGGGGAAAATTGGATCAATAGCTCACATCAGACAGAAAAAATCAATTGCAAGGGTATTAATAACCTAAATGGAAAAAGGAAAACTATGAAAGTTTCAGAAGATAACAGAAGGAATATAGTCATGAGAATTAAAAAAAAAAAAAAATGACAGTTTACCTCACTGAGAAAATGTGTGCAAGAATTGATATTACATAGAAAAGAAAAATCAAATGTTTAATAAATATATGAAAAGATACTCAACTTTGGTAGTGATCAGGGGTGTAGTAAAGAATTTAAGTTTGCCTCAAATGAAGCCTAGCCTTTGCCCTCAGCTTCTGGGAGATAATCTCTAAGCTCCTGAAATGTCATACCGAGAGGAGTGTCTTTGGCTGTGGACCTTGTGTCACATTGGATAGTTTGACAATGTGATTTACAGTGAGAGCTGGCCTTACCAAATAGTAACAGTATGATTTAGCGTGAGATCCCAGGCCAAGTCAGATGGTAAATATACAACTTAGAGTGAGGGCTTTGAAGCTTAACCTTTGGAGAATCTGGAAATGAGAAGTCCATCACTTCTACATGATGGAACTCCATTATATACACTAGACACCTAGACTCACGTGAGTTTCCTCGGTTGGCAATATTCCATGTGTATTGTCACACATCTATGCCAGGAAGGTGACACTGTCTTGACTCCATGGGGAGAGGAGAGCAGAAGCTCTGTGTTTGATTCTTTTTCCATGGATTTTCTGTCCTATGTGCTTCCTCCCTTAGATGATCTTAATCTGTATTCTTCCTCTGTAATAAGCCATACTAGTAGAACAGCTTTCAGTGAGTTCTGTGAGTCCTTCTAAAGAATTGTTGAACCTGAGGGTGGTTTGGGGAACCTCCAAACTTATGTTGATGTCAGAAGTAGGAAGAGTCTTATGTTGCCTAGTCTCCCTCTAACTACATACACAGTTATGTAACCTCGATGTTATGAAATTGAACTTTAAAACCACATGAATATTTATTACACATCGACTTGATTGGCAAAAATTACAATACCAACTTTGGTTGAAAATTGTCACTAATTTGAAAAACAGTTAGGGATTTAGTGAAGATGAAGATAAATCCTGATTGTGATTTATAGCTATAGCAGAGGAAGTTGATTGTTCAAGATCTTGGAGTAGAACTCAAGGGGTATGCTTTATGCACTTTTTTCTTTAAGCACATGTTATATCACAATGTAAATGCAAGAACTGAAATAAAATTTTCAAAGACTATAGGTAATAACACCACAATGTTGATAGTGAGGTATTAGATCATTTAAAAAATTTTTTTGTGCTTTTCGATTTTCTGCTATTAAGTTGTATTAAGTCGTTAGAGTAAAAAGAGTAATAGACTTTTAAATAAAGAAATTAAAAATGTGTGGTAAATGTGGTGTAAGTGTTAAAGAATTGATGCAACATCAGAGAAGATAGAACAGTGGCTACTCACAGTGTGCGGTTGAAGAAACAGTAGTTCAAGGTCTGGTCACTAGCTTTGGTACCTAGAAAAACAGTTTTGTGAGTGCTCCCAAAGTTGGCTTATTGGTTGAGGACTGATGAGTAACTGGCATGGATCTTGAAATTATGTGTTTAGTTTTATAACTGGGATATTGCTACCTGTCAGAGTGTTTCCTTCCCTACCTTTGGGAACACGGGAAGCTTAATTTAATCAGAAGGTAGTTTTGTAATGCATTCTATAGACTGCGGCAAAGCAGGATGATCAAGGCCTCTCTGAGAAGTCACCTGATTCTGAGCCTTTCAGATATAGGCTGTTACTGTTTTAGAGAATCTGGGATAGGGTTGGATGTCATGGTTCACACCTGTAATCCCAGCACTTTGGGAGGCTGAGGCAGACAGATCACCTGAAGTTAGGAGTTCGAGACCAGCCTGGCCAACATGGTGAAACCTCGTCTCTACTAAAAATAACAAAAATTAGCCAGATGTGGTGGTGCACGCCTATAGTCCCAGCTACTCACTCAGGAAGCTGAGGTAGGAGAATTGCTTGAACTTGGGAAGTGGAGGTTGCAGTGAGCCAAAATCAACCATTCCACTGCACTCCAGTGTAGGAGACAGTGAGAGATTCCATCTCAAAAAAAAAAAAAAAGAAAGAAAGAAAAAAAGAATCTGGGGTAAACCCTGCCAAATTCCTATTTCCTTAACCTACTTTTGTAAGGTCTTATGTAGAATCCACCTAGTCACAAGTGACCTTTTTTCTTTTCCTTTTAGGTATCTTTCTCCCATTAATTAAACAAAAGTTGTCTTTCAAATTCTAATGGACGTCATTAGATTTGCAGGCTTTAGTCTTCCTGCTTTGTCCTAGGCAATATCCCTTCTTGTTAGGAGGCTCCTGAAGTTGATTAATTTCATCCATTATGCATTAATTTCAGGAGGTTAACTCTCCAAGGGCCAGATCCTGTTCTTTCTGTTTGATATGCACTCTAGCTCTCTACTCAGTATATGATATTTAAAAATTCTTATTTAACAACAAGATAGAATAAAGCATTTGCTCATTAAAATACTTTCTCCCTAAATGGGATTTATTACTGAATGAGAATAATGGGCCTATTGTTATTATTTCTGCTCCATTTTCTTGTAAAGAATGTATTTCTTTGTGTTAGCAAAAAAAAAAAAAAAATGTATAACTTGGTTTCCTTGCAGCTTTTTTGCCACTAAAATATTTTCTAGGCTACACTAATATGAAGATTTTTCAGCAATTTACAGAAATGGTGCTTCTGAGCATTCATTTTCTCTTTTACTACTCAAAGGAAACCATGGGAACGCAGCATCCAATTTTGTTTGACAGGAGACTGGTTAGCAGACCACATGTGGTGTTTTTGTTTTGTTCTATAGTTGTTTCCACTGTGTCATGTAATTCATCACAAGGATTTTGAGAATGGAAACTGTCACTAACCAAATATACAAAATTAATGAGCAGTTTACACCATTGCAAAGGGTAGGTAGTGAACAGTCAAGCAGAACAAAAGCAACAACACTCCCTGGGCATAATTCCATCTCCACTTAATGAAGTTCAGGTTTCTATGTGCAATGTGAAGTTGTCAGGTCATTGATAGTATCTTGCTTAATTTTGCAGTCTTTTAAAGTCACAGATTACCTACTTTGCACCCACTTTACATAACCTATCAGTTAAGGATAATCATATGTTTAAAGCAACTAAGAAAAACAGTAGCAAATACAACTATCAGAATTTTCATAGCAATTTTGGAATGAACTTGTAACCAGAACCCAGATTCCTTTTCAGTGAGTCCTGTGCTCCTGTGGCAACATATGTAACATGAACCCTGGTATTGTTTTTATATGCTTTGAAGCCAGCGGTGATATCATTCATTATGGTTGCAAAGAACTGAAGGGGCTTAGTTATGGATGTCTTACACATAGCTCATTTTAAGCAAGGCATACAAACAAAAGGAGAGAAATAATAACCAGAAATCCTTGAACTCCAGACTCCCTCTTAACTAATTGCAACATTTCATACTCCTCTCCCAGTTGCATCAGCCTTCAATTACAAGACAATGACAAGTGTTTCCAACATAAAGTCAGCTTACCTCTAAGTAGTGTACTTTGAATTCAGAAATGTTTGCATTCAAAGACCTCTCTTCCTATACAGTTCAGAGGTTTTTGGTTTCTTGTAACTTGAAACTACTGGCCATGGCCAGTGAAAGATTTGAGCTTTACCTGTTTACCTTGGCACCAAAGATGCCTCTTGAGCCTTTCCTCCTGTCTAGAATCAATGGATTACATTTAAACCTAATTACTAAAATTCTACATATAAATTACAAAAAGAAACATTATCAGATAAGAAGAACACAGGATATAGCACCTGTTGAAAAGATAAGAAATGTAGGATGACATTTGGGCCAAATATTTCCCTTCTAGACAAACCCCCACCCTGCTGTTTCCTGGGGAGACTGACTGTCACTTGTGCTTCCCTGGCTACAGGCTTCCAGTTGGGTTTGGCTGTAGTGAGTTTCAGCAGGAAATAGAGAAGGGCAATAGTGAAGTTTAGCATTTGTTCTCCTGACTCTTTCCCTTAGGTCAGTCGTATTCCTTTTTTTTTTTTTTTTTTTTTTTTTTTTTTTGAGACGGAGTCTCGCTCTGTCGCCCAGGCTGGAGTGCAGTGGCCGGATCTCAGCTCACTGCAAGCTCCGCCTCCCGGGTTCACGCCATTCTCCTGCCTCAGCCTCCCGAGTAGCTGGGACTACAGGCGCCCGCCACCTCGCCCGGCTAGTTTTTTGTATTTTTTTTAGTAGAGACGGGGTTTCACCGTGTTAGCCAGGATGGTCTCGATCTCCTGACCTCGTGATCCACCCGTCTCGGCCTCCCAAAGTGCTGGGATTACAGGCTTGAGCCACCGCGCCCGGCCCGTATTCCTTAAATAAAGATTACTGTTCCTTTCCTGGTGTCCTGTTCTGCATGCATTTCTCCTCTTCCTGAGTTTGACAACCTCTTCCACCCTCATCTCCTGGGCCAAGCTCTGCTACAGGTCTCTTAGTCTCTTGTGGATTTTTTTTTTTTACACCCCATCACACTTTTATAATTTGTCCCTTTTTAGTAAAGTCTTCTTGAGTTATCTCATTTTGAGCATGCAATCTTTTTACTGTTTAGACTGAGTGAAACACCAAAAATAGCAATAATGCTTAATTCTAAAGAACAAAATAGAAGAAATAATAACAGTCCGAAGTCCAAACTCTTGTTCCTTAATAAGAAATCCAAAAAATTGTCTCCAATTTCACCCAGATCTACTTTCTGCAGACAACTGGAAAAAAAAAAAAAAGGAAAATAAAAAAAGGGAAGGGTAAAAACAAAAAAACAAACAAAAAACCCCAAAACTATAAACAAGTATAGAATTCCTTTTCTCCTGGGACTCTCCACAGCTCTGCATTTTTCTGTTCAGAACTGGACCTGTTGCCCTTCCAGCCCCTGCACACATGCTGTCCTGGAACTTCACCTTCACTGCTTTCCTTGATTAGATTCACTGCTTCCCCTATTTTATGTCTTTGGTCTTTTACTACTTTTGTTTTGTTGGGCTGTGACATGATGAGAAGACAGATTTTCTGAGACTCTGAAAAGTTGGGCAGTAATATTTTTCAGGGATACCTGGGCACTTACTCTGCTTGTCTCTGAGGAAAAAAAAAAAATCTTATACTAAGTTTGGTTCAAAATTCGGGAAAGCATCATTTTTCTGAAGACCTCTTTGAGTAGAAGTGCATGGATGGCGAGGTTAAGTTCTGGTATGAAAATGAAATCATAGTATAAAAGAACAGTAGCTTAACAGGAATTCTGAGTTTCACCAGCAGCCCAGTGCCCCACAGGGATAAAGGTTCGGAAGCCACACAAAGATACATGCTACATCTGCTCTGTGTGGACACTTCTGTTAAATTTTTTCCTTTGCCACAGAAATGAGAAATACACAGCAGGTCTATGTTTGTGGTTTATTTCTGTTGATCCTTAACCCTTACTTCAATTGCAGCCGTAATGTCCATACTTCATAAGGAACTTCTGAGAGAAAGTGTATGAAAATTTAACTTTTTGAGCCTTTGTACATTGAAAAATGCTTTTACAGTTGATTGATATAATTTCTAAATATTGAATTTTAAATTTCTGCTGTATTTTAAAGCTAATTTCTCCATTTTTCCTTGACATGCTATTTTTGATGAGATAGTAAATGTCAGTCTTATTCTTCTTCTTTCGTAGAAGTTATTAACATATTTTCTTGATTCTTTGTTCTTCGTGTTATCTGAAATTTTATGAGCTCGTATCAAGGTTTGTTCTTTTTTAATGGTCCATTTTAGTTTAAAGGCTTGTCTTTCTTTAGTGCTGGAAAAATAATCCTTTATTATTCCTTTATTTTCTTCTGTCCATTTTTTTCACTTTTTGGAACTCCTATAAGATAAACTGTTGAACTCCCTGGATTAATCCTTTATGTATTTTTCTCATATTTCCTATCTTTGCTTTTTCATGTATGCTCTGGGAGATTTCCGTGGCTTTTATTCTAGACCCTTCTGACATTTTAAATTTTGGGTATTATACTTTTACTGTCTTTGGATTCTTTCTTATTATATAATTATTCCCTCTTCCTAGCATCCTATTCTTGATATATGGAAGTAATATTTTCTCAAACCTCTCTGAATAATATTAGTTATACTATACTCTTTATCTTTCTTTCTCTCTCTCTGTTTACCTTGTGATGAGTTTTCATTTGTTTATCACTGTGTTAAATGCTTTCAGTTCTCCTCGTATATTAATGACCCTTCCTTGTTCATTTATATTTTAAAAAGAAAGAAGTTTAGGAGGGTAAGGATCTCTCTCTCTCTCTCTGTGTGTGTGTGTGTGTGCGCGTATAGGTGTGTGTATATGTGTGTGTGTGTGTTTCTCTGTGTGTGTGTATGTGAGAAATTGAATATACACATCCACACTCACACATGTACATAGACTCTGTATATAGTATTCATATTAGGTTTTTTGTTTGTTTGTTTTCCCTGAGGTGGAATTTTGACTGTGAACTCTGTATGTGGCTTGAGTGGGGTATGAGAACAATCAGGCATTGCTTTCAGGCTGACAAAATATGGGTTCCTAAATGCCAGAATAAGTAGAGCTTTATGTTGGGGTGCCAGTATTGGAAGCCTTATTGTTCTTCAGACAATTTTCTGCATTTCTTTAAGATAAACACTGTGCTCTTTACCTGGTGGTAGATGACTGTGAGTGGAAATTCTTAGAGCTGGGAGAACCTTTCTCGTTAGGTCTTTCATGATGTCTGCACACTCCCCTAACCCAGACCTAGGCTAGATGATTCCTTAGCACCATGTTTCCAGATGCAGTTATTGCATATTATTGTCATTATTTGTTAATGTGCCTCTTTACTGAATTAGCCTATGAACTGTTGATCACAGCAAGGGACATGTGTTAGTAATCACTGTATCATCTATGTTTCTATGACTGTAGTGTTAGAAACAGAAAATTCTGTGACATTCAAAGCACTTTTCATTGTTACTTGTGTAGCTATTTCACCATACCAATTAATATTTAGTGAGACATCCAAATTATATTTTGTTCCTTTAACAATTTCCCTTGTACTATATTTTCAGGGTTCAACATCTTAAGTATTCTTTGGAATTTATAGATTTTTTTATATGGGAGTTCAATTTTATATGGCTTATTTGGTACATTTCATTTATGATCATCTGGGGGGAAATCATATTAAATATAGTTTTCTCATTTTTTTATTAACAAGGAAAAATAAGTATAAATTATTTTTGTAATATTAAGACCTGTATATTAAAGTACAGGATTCCTTTGGGGAATTTCTAGGCTTGATGTGACAGATGCAGGACTAAACTGTCCAGATCCATTTTCAAAATAAAACCTCTTGCTTGGATTCAGGCAGTGCACTCAGGAGGCAGCCTTTGGCTATTGCTACACACTTTCTGGGCAGCCTACATCCCTTGACTGAGTAAGGCAGGGTATAAGACCCAGCCATCTCAGCCTGTCATGGGAAGCTTTGATAGCAATACTTTCTCTAGAACTGGAACTGAGTTGGCCAAAGCTTTATGACACATAAATTGTATTTCACCTTTTTCCTGTGCCCAGTGCTACTTTCTTCCTCTTCCTTTCATAGATGTTGATCCCTAAACTCATCTTTCACTCCAAACTCCATTTCAGCCCCTGCTTCTGAAGAATACTACTGGTGACACTAATAGTCTCTAGATTATAATTCCTTCCTATTGTACTATAGTATAATGAATTTATACTTCTTTACTTCTTATTCTATAAACATTATTCTGCTAACCATAATAGATTTTTATATGTTTTAGGTAAAATAATCAAGATACTTTTGTGTTAATAGACATCAAGGATGATTTGGCTCTTTTCTCCTTTAACATTCTAATCCCCATATGTAGACTCTGTCTTTGTTTATACCTGGCAGACCAGTTCTACTCATGGCCAAGAGGACATGCTCTTAGTCATTGAACGGCTTATACAAGTTGTCTTGTTCTCATATTAAGTAGTAGTGAATATATAGTCCACGTGTCTTCCATCATCCCTTTTATTAGCTATAGGATAGCTGTTCTTTTAGTAATCTGTCTCACTCTGAACTTGGCTACTTATTTTGTCGTCATTTGAGTCATGGTTCTATCATAAATAATTGAAGTTAACAGACCCAGTAAATGAGTTGATACGTTTTCATGATGCTGATTCATATTAAACTTTGTTATTGTATTACTGGTAGAATTGTTTTTTTGCTTTTGAAGCTTCTTGAAATACACACACACATACACACATACACACACACACACACAGACACAAACTGTTTGCCAAGTTTTTATGCATAAGGAAAAGCTCATAAAAGTCTGATAGAAAGCCTATATATCTAAAAAGAACTAACAAATTGCAAAGTGCTTGTAAAGAACAACTTCTGCTCCACTCTCAATTCCCTGAGCGCTATTGTGATGGGGATTCTGTTTCACTGTAATCCATCCATGTCCTTATGCTTGAATTCCTGAGACTTATCTAGAATTCAAGAGATAAAGTAAAATCTTCTTTGTGTTTTTTTCTCCCTTTTGTGGGTTTGTCTCTGTGTCTTGATTTATTTTGTGGTGTGTATGCTTTTTTAAACAAAGCAGGACAAAACACATAAATATTATTTTAACAAAAGCCAAGTCCCATAAAGGGTATTAGTTGTTAACCTCAACATTTTTCTCTTACGAGAAACAGTTTATATAATTGAGAGATTAAAAATTATACTATAGCTGTATTTAGGTGACATTATTTTTCTGCATTATTTATTGAAATAAAAAAAGATCTAAATGTATCTTTGTCATTAACTGTGGTTTTGCAATCAGTTAACTAATGTCTAGCTATTTCTAATAAAAAGACAAACAGGAGTCTAAATTTCTCATCATTGTAGTACAGAAGCATTTAAAAGAAATACTCCATGTACTAAATAAAATATAGATCTAAACATCCTCATGGGTCATGAAATGTGATTCGTAAGTGAAGTGAGTGCTTTACCTGCTGAACCAGAATATTTTAGAGCCAGTCTACTTTGCTTTCAGGTTTCTTTCTATAGTCCTAATGTTAAGGGTTATTTTTTTTCCTAGCTATGAAATCTGTTACTCCCTGGGGATGGCAGGGAATACGCTAAGTTGTATGTCCAGCACAATTGTATTCAACAGCACCATTTTTTTCTTCATGATAGCATATCTACTTTTCCTATGTTATCCTACAGAGAAACCATCATAGGAAGTTTGAGATATAAGTAGAAAAGCATAAATATAGTAGTCCATCTAAAATCACAGCAAAGATAGAAACTTGAAGGGATCTGGAGTGCATAATTAGGTAGCTTCCTATAGGTGTTTGCATTTGAGGCTTTAGTTTAAGAAAGTTGGAGCCATAGTATATCTCAAGTTCCTTTATATATTGATCAGAAAAATTTAAGAGTTCCAAAAAGTAATTTTTGATCATGAAAAAGCCAAAATGTTAGTGAACTTGTTGTTCATTTTCATCGGCACTCCTAGAAAACTGGCCAATTATACACTGATTGGAGAGGGCTGTGGTGGAAGTCTGTGAGGGAATATTCTAACATCTCCTTAATCTGTGAACCCAAAGCAATGGGAGGAAAGGTGAACTAGAGATTTCTTATGGCTCTAATTAGGACAAGGTGGTCTCATTGATTGGACATGTACTTTAAGAGGCTGATTAACTTATATTTGATCACATTCTCAGCAATTCAAGTAACTATCATCAGTGAAAATGAAGGTACCAAATTAAGGAACAGAGAGCAGAGGTTGCCTTATATATTCCCATCCTATAAATAGACAGCAGATATTTCTTCCCTTATTTTCACCAAAAACGTATATAGTACTATTGTCTATATGTATCTAAAGTTATAACAGTAGCATAAAAAGTACTTAGGAGTAAACTTAACCAAATAAAAAAATGTATACAGTGAACTATTAAACACTGATGAGAGAAATTAAAGCAAACACAAATAAGTGGAAAGATATTCCTTGCTCATGAATTGGAAGAATGAACGTTTTTTTTTAAACGTCCGTACTACCCTATGTGATTATATACTCAATGCAATCCCTATCAAAATCTGAATGCCAATTTTTTTTTTACAGAAATAGGCAAAAACATCATAAAATTCATATGGAGTCACAAGAACCTGAATAGCCAAAGCATTTTTGAATAAAAAAGCAAAGTGGGAAGTGTCACACTTTCTGATTTCAAAAGATAGTACAAATCTACAATAATCAAAGCAGCGTTGTACTGGCGTAAAAACAGACATATAGATAAACGGAAGCAGAATACATAATTCTGAAATAAGCCTATTCATGTATGATCAATGAATCTTTGACGAGGGTGCCAAGAACACACAATAGGGAACACATAGTTTCTTCAATAAGTAGTGTGAGAAACTGGACTCACATGCAAATGAATAAAATTTTATCCTCATACCATACACAAAATAACTCAAAATAAATACTTAAATGTAAGACATAAAACCATAAAACTTCTGGGAAAAATATAGGGCACAGCAGTTACATTAAATCTGTAGATCATTTTCAGTAGGGTGATCATTTTACCAATATTAACTCTTTCAATCTGTGAGCTTGGGATGTTTTTCATTTATCTGTGTCTTCTCTAACTTCCTTCACCAGTGCTTTATAATTTTCAGTGTACAACTTTTTCATCTCTTTCATTAAGTTTATTCCTAAATATATTTTTCTTTTTGTTGCTATTATGAATAGTACTGTTTTCTTAATTTTCTTCAGATAGTTTGTTGTTTGTGACATGACTAATTTTGTATTGCTGACTTTGAATCCTACAACTTTACTGAATTCCTTTATTAGTTCACCTAGGTTTTTTAATTTATTTTTATTTTTATTTTTTGTCAAATCGTTAGAGTTTTCTATGTATATGATCATGTTCTCTGCAAATAGATATAATGTTACTTCTTTCTATCTAATTTGGATGACTTTTATTTCTTTTTCATGTCTAATTGCTCTAGCTAAGAGTCCCAGTACTTTACTGAAAAGAACTGTTACTTACATGTGGAATTCAAAGGACTTAAACTCATAGAAGTAGTAAGTAGAATAGTTAGGGGCTGAGGGAGGAAAAAAATAATGCTATGTTAGTCAAGGGGTACAAAGTTTCACTTAAATAAGTTGAATAGCTACTAGAAATGTAACATACAATAATTTGAAAATAGTTAATACTATATTATATACTTGAAATTTGTCAAGAGGGTAGATTTTAAGTGTTCTCTTCACACACACACACACAAACACACACACAAAGAAAAGATGGAGAATATGGTAACTATGTGAGGTGATAAATATGTTAATTAGCTTGATTTTGGTGATTATTTCACAATGCATATGCATAACAAATCATGAGGTATTACACATTAAATATACATAATATACATAATATTTTTGTCCAAAAATAATGAATTATTCTTACAAGTAATAACATGGGTGACTATCACAGGTGTAACATTGACCAAAAGAAGCCAGATATATGGTATAATCCTATTCTTTAAAAATTTTTTTTTTAGTTTTTTGGAGTACATAGTAGGTATATATCTTTATTAGGCACATTAGATATTTTGATATAGGTATACTATGCATAATAATCACATTAGGGTGAATGGGGTATCCATCACCTCCAGCATTTATCCTTTATTTTTCTTACAAACAACTCAATTATAAATTATATTATTTTAATATGTACACTAAATTATCGTGGACTGTAGTCACCCTGTTATGCTATCGAATATTAGATCTTATTCATTCTATCTCACTATACTTTTGTACCCATTAGCCATACCCCTTCTTTCCCAGTAATTATATTCTTGTAAATAAATAGGCAAAACTTAAAAGAAAAAAAATTGGAGAAAATCTTCTTTATATGGGTCTTCACAAGGATTTCATCTATACAACATCAAAATCAGAGAAAACAAAAGCAAAAAATAGACAAGTGGGACTATATTAAACTACAAAGCTTCTGCACAGCAAAAGAAACAATAAACAAAATAAAAAGACAATATACAGAATAGGAGAAAATATTTTCAAACCATATAGCTGATAATGAGTTAATATCCAAAGGACATAAAGAACTAACAAATCAATTGCAAAACCCCCAAATAATCCAATTAATAAATGTCCACAGGATCTTGATAGACATACTTGTAAAGAAGACATACACGTGGCCAAAGCTATATGAAAAGGTGCTCAACATCACTAATCATCAGGGAAATGCAAATCAGAACCACCAAGAGATACCACCTCTCACCTGTTAGGATGGCTATTAGCAAAAAACCCAAAAGATAACAAGTTTTGATGAGGATGTAGAAAAAAGCAATACTTGTCCACTCTTGGTAGGACTGTAAATTGAAACACCCACTATGGAAAACAGTATGAAGGTTCTGCAAATAATTAAAAATATGATTTTTAATTCATATGATTCAATAATCCCACTTCTGGAATTGAAATCAAAGAAATATTTATACTACAGTGTTCATTATAGCACTATTCATAATAGCCAAGACATAGAAGCAACCTAAATGTCCATCAATGGATGAATGGAAAAAAATGTGGTATATACATACAATGAAATGTTATTCAGCCTTTAAAAATGAAATTCTGTCATTGGCTACAGCATGGATAAACCCAGATGACATGATGCTAAGTGAAACAAGCCAATTACAGAAGGACAAATACTACTTATAAATACTACATATTAATTACTACTTCATAATAAGCCAAAGGCTGGGCATGGTGTCTCATGCCTGTAATCCTAGCACTTTGGGAGGCCAAGGTGGGTGGATTACTTTGAACTCAGGAATTTGAGACCAGCCTGGGCAACACGGCAAAACCGCATCTCTATAAAAATACAGAAATTAGCTGGGTGTTTGTGGCTTGCGCCTGTAATCCCACCTACTTGGCAGGCTGAGGTGGGAGAATCGTGTAAGCCTGGGAAGCAGAGGTTGCAGTGAGCTGGGATCATGCCACTGTACTCCAGCTTGTCTCAAGAAAAAAGAAAAAACAAACAAAAAAAGGAGCCAAAATTTTATGCAAACGCTTTAACAAATATGTATGGATGGAAAATAAGAATTTAAAAGACACTCAATATCACTAGTAATTAGAATTAAAACCATAATTCGATATCATTACATACCCTAAGAGAATCACCAAAATTAAAAGTTTGGACCATGTCAAATGTTAATGAGAAAGCAGATACAAGGCAGGAAGAAATGTAAAATGTTACAATTGCTTCAGAAAACAGTTTACATTTAAAACAATATTTAAACATATACTTTATAGATGGCCTAGCCATTTTCCTTTTGGTTGTTTATGTAAGGGAATTGTAAACATATGGTATAAAATTATTTATGGATGCTTTATTTTTAATAGCCCCAATGTGAAAGCAGCTCAAATGTCTGCTAATTAAAGAAAATGTAGTATATTCCTATGATGAAACACTAGTCAACAACAAAAGGAGCTATTAATTTATACAACAACAAGAATGACTCTCAATTACTCTGATTCAAACAAGCCAAAAAACAAATATATAATGTGTATTTTCATTTACATAAAATTCTAGAAAATGAAAACTAATCTATAGTGAGAGAAAGCAGATGAGTGAATGAGTGTTTGCCTGGGGAAGGAAATGGAGGGGAAGGCATTGTTTTGGTTTGTTCATTATCTTGATTTGTGGTGCTGGTTTCATGTTTCATAAATATATTGATATGTCAGAACTTTTCAAATATGTTTTCAAAAACTTATATACATACCTTATATATGTAGCTTACTAAATTTCCATTGTAATTTAGTACACCTGCAAGATATGTAAGATTTCTCATGGTTTTTTTTTTTTTTTTTTTTTTTTGAGACAGAGTCTTCCTCTGTCACGCAGACTGGAGTGCAGTGGCACGATCTCGGTTCACTGCAACCCTCCGCCTCCCAGATTCAAGTGACTCTCCTGCCTCAGCCTCCCGAGTAGTAGTTTTGTATTTTTGTAGAGACAGGGTTTCACCATGTTGCCCAGGTTTGTCTTGAACTCCTCACCTCAACTGATTCACCTGCCTTGGCCTCCCAGAGTACTTGGACAGCCAAGCACTGGGATTACAGGCATGAGCCACCAGGCCCGGTCATGTGAAGAATTTATTACCAGTTTAGTTCATAGTTTATTTTTTTACATTAGATTGTTGGATTATTTTTAATTTAAATAAAATTTTTATTCTAATCAAGTAAAAGATATGGAGAATTCAATAAATTTGCTTTATATTCAATTTTAACTTGTTTTATATATTCACAAATGTTCTATAATTAATAACAAATCCAAATATATGACATACCTGTTAGAATAATTTTGATAATTTTAGAACCAATTGTTTTAAAAATACACATTTTAGTTTTTCAAGAAATGTCCCCTTAAGTAACCAACTAGGTTATTCCTTTCCAAAATGGACATTTAGAAGGGGTTCCCTACCTATTGTTTTTTCCATAGAGACAGCATCTAGTTTCTAATTCATCAGAAAGAGATTCCTCATGATTAGGTAATCTCAAAGCTCTGGGCATTGAAAGGAGAATTTTTAATTCTGATATTTGAGGTCATTTTAATTCATTTCTATTCTCCCGTAAATATTTTCTAGGTAAATTTGTTCTTCTTTGGTGTTAATATATTTTTTTTGTCTTGAACTACAAAACTTTTTTGTCCTCTCCTTTAAGGGGATTTGGAGCAAAGTACATTTATAAATCTGCATTAGTTTGCTAGGGCTGCTACAAAAAAATAGCAATAGAAATGTATTTTCTTCCAGTTCTGCAGGCTGCCAGTCCAAGATCTAGGGCTGGCAGAATTGGTCTACTATGAGGTCTTTCTCCATGGCTTGTAGAGGGCTGCATACTTGCTACATCTTCACAAGAGGTTGTCCCTCCATGTACATGTGCCCTTGGTGTTTCTCTGTACATTTTAGATGAGAATATGATATTTTAAGTCCTGCCTCTTTGGCATAAAGATTATTTTAAGGTGATTATTTTGAGAGACGGCAGACACAGAAGAAGCTCCGAAAGCAGAGTAGAAGTTACCCTTTTGTAAGGAAATCTCCATTTGTAAGAGTATCTCTTCTATACCAAGAAGAGAAGAAAGATTCTAATCTCTAGAGACTTTTATAAATGGAGAAGGCACCAATTTAAATCTGCATAGAAAACCTTACTGTGTTTACCATGCCTTTCCTAGTCACTTCCCCATTACTTTCCTGTTAATATCCTCTTTATTTGCTTCAGCAGAAGATGGTATGTAAGCCTTAACTCTAAGCCATCTCTTTGAGATTTATGCATTTCTATGGACATTTACCATGTATCTATGAAGTATACATATCAAACTTCTGTTGGCTGTTCTCTTGGTAGTCTGCCTTTTGTTACAAGGGTCTATCCCAGAGAAAAACTCAGCAGGGTAGAGTGAAAATTATTTTTCTTCCCCTATAGCTTCCTAATCTCCTCTCATAATGACATTGGTCACATTGGATTAGGGCCCACTCTAATGGCCTCATTTTTAATGTAGTTACCTCTTTTAAAATCCTGTCCCCAAATGCAGTCATATTCCGAAGAGCTGGGTGTTAGAAATTCAATTTCTGAATTTTGGTGGGGCTAAATTCAGCTCTTCTAATATCTCTTTTAATGTCTGTCTCCCCTTACTACCTTCTCTCCCTCTCTTCCTTCCTTTCTTTCTTATCTTTGAATATAAGACCACAAAATATTTCTATCCCAAATACATGAGAAAGGGGAAGGCAGGCAAAGTGTACAATATTGCATAACATATGGTTATAAAAGTAAAATACTTAGCATCAGTATATTACAGTTAGCAGACAACACTAATGAATGCTGTAGCTACATGATGTTGATATTAGAGGAGGGGTCCTCCACCACCATGGACATGTACAGGTACCCGTCTATGACCTATTAGGAACTGGGCCACACAGCAGGAGGTGAGCGACAGGCAAACAAGAATAACCGCCTGAGCCCTGCCTCCTGTCAGATCAGCATCGACCTTAGATTCTCATAGGAACATGAACCTTATTGTGAACTGTGCATGTGAGGGATCTAGGTTGCACATTCCTTATAAGAATCTAATGCCTGATGATCTGAGGTGGAACAGTCTCATCCTGAAACAATCCCCCATCTCCTGCCACCAGTCTGTGGAAAAATTGCCTTCCACGGCAATTAGGGACTGCTGTGTTACAGGACTGCCAGTTTTCTATGCCTGCTGCACAGCAACAGACCAATACACTGACATGGGGTTGCAGCAGAGAAAGAGTTTATTAATAACCAAATGCTCAGTGAAGTGATGGGAGGAATTCTCAAGCCTCAAATATGTTTCCTTGAAGGGCTCTGGGCAAGGATTTTTAAGGGGATTTGTGCAGGGTGAGGGGCTAGAAAATTTGAGGTTGTTGATTGGCCAGCATTTCTCCATGAGTCAGTTCTTACTGGGCCCTCCAGACCAGCTGTCATCTGTCTGTAGTTTTGTTAGTATGCAGAACTTTAGTAAGAAGTTGAAACAGAAAGCTTACCATCTCATGATGTCTTAGATTTTATTTATATAACAGAAAAAGAACAAATGATCTTGTTGAGAGGTGAAGCCAGCTGAACTTCCTGGGTTGAGGGGGGACTTGGAGAACTTTTCTGGCTAGCTAAAGGTTTGTAAATGCACCAATCAGTGCTCTGTGTCTAGCTAAAGTTTGTAAACACACCAATCAGCACTCTGTAAAAACGTACCAGTCAGCGCTATGTGTCTAGCTAAAGGTTTGTAAATGTGCCAATCAGCACTCTGTAAAAACAGACCACTCAGCACTCTGTAAAATGGACCAATCATCACTCTATAAAATGGACCAATCAGCAGGACATGGGCGGGGCCAAATAAGGGAATAAAAGCTGGCCACCCCCCACCAACAGCCGGCAACCTGCTCGGGTCCCCTTCCAGGCTGTGGAAGCTTTGTGCTTTCCCTCTTCACAATAAATCTTGCTGCTGCTCACTCTTTGGGTGCGCACTACCTTTGTGAGCTGTAACACTCATCCTGCCGTTTCATTCCTGAAGTCAGCCAGACAACAGACCCACTGGGAGGAACAAACAACTCTGGACACACCACCTTTAAGAGCTGTAACACTCACTGCAAAGGTCTGTGGCTTCACTCCTGAAGTCAGTGAGACCATGAACACACTGGAAGGAAGAGACTCCAGACGCATCTGAACATCTGAAGGAACAAACTCTGGACACACCACCTTTAAGAGCTGTAACACTCACTGCAAAGGTCTGCGGCTTCACTCCTGAAGTCAGTGAGACCACGAACCCACTGGAAGGAAGAAATTCCAGACGCTGAACACCTGAAGGAACAAACTCTGGACACACCATCTTTAAGAGCTGTAACACTCACCACGAGGGTCTGTAGCTTCATTCTTGAAGTCAGCAAGACCAAGAACCCACTGGAAGGAATGAATTCCGGACACATTGTGACAAGGGCTATGCTATCATGGGGTAATAAGTAGCAGCTAACTACAAGGAAGTGGGCCAAAGGGCAAGCTGGCTTAATGGGTAAGCCTAGTTGGATTTTATCTTATTTTCTTTACCAAGTTTATAAAATTTCACTGGAGATGGTTTCACTGATATGCTTCTTTTGATGAGCATAGAGGCCCTTTTATGCCGACACAGCCCTAGCATCAAGACTCCCAAACAAAATGCAAATTATTAGGCTAGTATATAGCACAGTTCTAACTGGTGAGTGATAATGTTAGAAAACAATCCAAGTCACGACGTGAGAATAATAATACTTAACTACAGATATCTGAAAAATAATAGGCTCCAGTTGAAAACAGAAAATCACTACTCTTTGAATCGGCCACATCTGCAGAGGAATATTAGAAACTTAGAATCTGGGATGTAAAGGTGCTCTGATGTCATTAACTGATCCCTTCTTCCACTCACTAAATAAATGCTGCTCACATGCTGTTCATAGGTCCTATTTTGCTGTGCAAATGGTATGGTCATCTGCTTTAAGCTTTAAAAAACATCAAAAAGAACATTGGTCCTACATGGCTCTTTGAATTTGGTCAAGGTCCATTTGGCATAATTTGAAAATTGATAGGTTTCCACATATTGGCTATAATACTTTTGAAATCCAACCTGCAGATGACTTTACAATCTGCAGATGGAAAATCTAATCATTACCACCTGTTCTTGTCTACGGCACAATTCTTATAAAATATTTCCCTGAATACATGAGACTTAAAATATTATTTAATTATTGTTTTCTTGCTGTGCTATTGTTTTCATTCCAAAAGAAATAGTTTATTACTAACATGCCAAGAATTATCCCATTTGTATTATTAATTAGATACAAATTAAATATTTATTTTAAAAATAATTTCCAGAGTGATGTCAGCAAGATGGCAGAATGGGAGTTCTCCAGTTTCACTTCCCTTCACTGAAATCCAACTAGCCGCTATCCACAGGCAAAAATATCCTGATTATTCCAGAATTTGGGAGTGAGGCTGAGACACATTTCTCGGACTGCAGGACTGACAAAAGCTGCAGTGCAATAAGAGGAATGCCACACACCCAGAATTCCCCTGGACTCACAGTGTCTACAAAGCGAAAAGTGAGTTGGAGGCAAATATTCAGCTTCCGCACCATTCTGGAACGCTTTGCAAGAGGTTCACTGCTGCTTTATCCCATGGAAAACAATGGAAATGCCTGTAAGGCTGGATTACCTGGGGTCAGTTAGAAACAAAGAATGGGGTGGGACTCATAGTGTGCAGATATTGGTGGTTGCTTTACCTTCTGACCAATGCAGATGACACTCTAAAGAGGGTAGCCAACAGTATCACATTGTAGGACAAATGGATCATGCCACTTCCAGACCTGAATATCTAGCCAGCATTCTCATATGGACTGGGGGCTCTCCTTAAATTGTCCCCTTGCAGGCAGTCAGTGAAAGGTGAGTGATTAACTGCAGAGGGAGCATCTGACCTCTCCACCCCTAGTGGCAAAGAGGTAATGCAACTAAGTTATAGTCTTTGCATTGAGTCTTCTAGACACAAAAAGACAACTTCAAGTCAATTACCCACAGAGAAAGTATCTGGCCTAACTCAACCTCAGCTCCTCAACCTTCCAAAGTGCTGGGTGGCGTCAGCCACCACACCTGGCCCTATAATTACTTTTAATAAGATATTTTATTTAATCGAATATGTCAAAACTATTATACATGTTAGGCCACAAAACAAATCATAACAAATTTAAAAGACCTAAAATAATATGAAACCAAGTTTTGAGATAATTTCAGCATGAAACTGGAAATCAATACCAAGAGATATTGAGAAAAATAAACAGATATGTGGAAATTAACATGCTCCTAAATAACTAATGGGCCACAGAATTAATGAAAAAATACCTTGAGACAAACAAAAAGGAAAATGCAACATATCAAAACTTATTAGATGTACAAAAGCAGCCCTAAGAGGAAAATTTACAGTGACAAATGTCTACAAGCAAAAATATGCTATAATACAAATAGGCAATTTAATTGTACACCTCAAGGAACTAGAAAAAGAAGAACAAGCTAGGCCCGAAGTTACCAGAAGAAAGAAAATAGCAAAGATCAGAGCAGATATAAATGAAACAGACCCTAATAAAGTGAGAAAAAAACTCAACAAAACCAAGAGTCAGATCTTTGGAAAGATCAACAAAATTGATGAACCCTTAGCTGCACTAACAAGGAAAAAAAATAAATAAGATTAGACATGAATCAAGAGAAATTACAACTGATACCACAGGAATACAAAAGATTATAAGAAGCCACTATGAACAATTACACACCAAAATATTTGATAATGTAGAAGAAATGGCTAAATGTCTAGTCACATACACCTACCAAGACTGAATAATAAAGAAACAGAAAATCTGAACAGACCAGTAATTAGTAAGGAGAATTAATCAGTAATAAAATGTCTCCCATCAAAAAGCACCCAGGAGTGGATAGTATCTACCAAACATTTAAAGAACTAATATCAGTTCTTCCCAAACTTTTCTAAAAATTGAAGTGGAGAGAATACTAATAAACTCATTTAAGGAGACGCGTTACTCTAATGCCAAAAAACAGGGACACTATGAGAAAAGAAAATTACAGGCCAATATCTGTAATTAACATAGATGCAAAAATTCTCAACAAATATTAGCAAATAAAATTCAAGAACGCATTAAATAATTATTAATCATGATTATCTATTTACCCCTGAGATACAAGGATGACTCCATATATGCAAATCAATGAATGTGATATACCACATTAAAAAAAGATGAATAAATATTGTATAATCTCAGTCAGTATAGAAAAAGCATTTGACAAAATTCAACACCCTTTTGTGATTAAAAAAAAATATTAGCAGCAGATTAGGTATACAGGGACTATATCTCAACACAATACAGGTCATATATGAAATATCTGTAGCTAACTTATTCTCAATGGTGTAAGCTGAAAATGTTTCCACTACAATCAGGGACAAGATAAGTCTATTCACTCTTACCACTTATCTTCAGCATAGTACTGGAAATTCTACCCAGAGCAATTAGGCAAGAAAGAATTAAAAGGCATTTTAATAAGAAAGGAAGAAGTGAAATTGTCTCTGTTTTCTGATGACATGATCTTATATAGACAACCCGATAGACTCCATCCAAAAACTGTTAGAACTAATAAACAAGTTCAGTAAAGTTACAGGATACAAAGTCAACATACAGAAGTTAGTGTTTTTATATGCTAATAACAAACTATCTGAAAAGAAATTTCAGAAATCTCATTATGATAGTAGTAAATACTCAGGTATAAACCTAACAAGGAGGTAAAAGACTTGTATATTAAAACTGTGAAACACTGAAGAAAAAAATTGAATAAAATACAAATAAATGGAACATTATTTTGTAATCATGAATTGGAAGAATTAATATTGTAAAACCAAAGTGATTCACAAAATCAATACAAGCTCTATCAAAATTCCAATGTCATTTTTCACAGAAATAGGAAAAACGATCCTTAAATTCATATGGAACCAAAAAAGATCCCAATAGTCAAAACAGTCTTAGTTGAAAAGAACAAAGCTGGAGGCATCATACTCCCTTATTTCAAAACATATTGTAAAGCAACTGTAGATAAAACTTCTTCATGTTACTGTCATAAAACTAGATATATTAACCATTGAAACAGAATATAAGACCCAGAAGTAAACCCATATATTAATGGCCAATTGATTTTTGACAAAGTTACCAAGAACACACGATGAGAAAAGGACAATCTCTTTAATAAATGTTATTGGAAAATTGGATATTTACATGCAGAAAAATTAAATTAGACTCTTATCTTACACCATGTACAAATATCAACTCAAAATGAATTAAAGTTTTGAATGGAGGACGTGAAACTGTAAAACAACCAGAATTTAGGGTAAATACTCTATGACTCTACTGATCTGGGCAATGATTTTTTTGGATATGACTGTAAAAATATAACTAACAAAATCAAAAATAGACAAATTGGATGATAAACTACAAAACTGCTGTGCAGTGAAGAAAGCAATTAACAAGATAAAGAGACCAACCATGGAGTGGGAGAAAATATTTGCAAAGCATACATCTAATAAGGGATTAAGTGAGTAATAAAAAATGCCAACAATTAAATAGCAAGAAAACAAATAACCTGATTTAAAAATGAGCAAAGGACCCAACTAGACAATTCTCAAAGAAGACATACAAATGACCGATAGTTACATGAGAAAATGCTGAGCATCAGTAATCATTAGGGAAATGAAAATCAAAACTACAGTGAGATATCACCTTATGCCTGTTAGAATGGCTTTTATCAAAAAGACAAAAGATAACAAGTGTGGGAGAGGATACACAGAAAAGGGAACTTTTATGTATTGTTTGAGTGGATGTAAATTTATACAGCCATTATGGAAAATAGTATGGAGGTTCCTCAAAAAATTAAAAATAGAACACATGATCCAGTAATTCCACTTCTGAGTATATGTGAAAAGGAACTGAAATTGCTATGTCAAAGATATATGTGTACTTCCATAATTGCAATAGTCAGAATATGAAGCCAATCTAAATGTCCATCAGAGGAGGAATGGATAAATAAAATGTGGTAGATATACACAATGGAATACTATTCAGCCTTATAAAATGGGGAAATCTCATCATTTTTCAACAGCATACATGAATCTAGAGGACATTATGCCAAATGAAATAAGGCAGGCATTGAAAGACAAATATGACAGGATCTCATTTATATGTGGAATCTAATAAAGCTTAACTCACAGAAGGAGAGAGTATAATAGTGGTATGCTGGGGGTAGGAGGTGGGGACAAAGGGGATAGAGAGTTATTGATCAAAAGGCACAAATGACCCTGGAATCTAAAATATAATTTCAGAGAAAAAAGGTACAAAGTTTCATGTAGACAGGAGGAATAGATTTGACATCTATTGCACAACAGGGCAACTGCAATCAATAATTCTGTATTGTATATTTCAACATAAAGTAAATTTCAAATGCCTCACCATAAAAAAAGATAGAAAGAGATGACAGGTATGTTAATTATCTTGATTCCACATTGTATGTATATACCAAAATATCACATAGAATCCATAAATTTATATAATTATCATTTTTCAACCAAAAATAACATTGATAATTAAAATTTATTTAAAAATTACAGCAGCATATCATCAGTTTATTTAAAACTTAGATACAAACGTCAGAATATAAATTATATCTTCTACTTATAGAATTGTCTTTGTTAATGTGAGCTACATTAAAAAATTGCTAGAACAACATAATTTATTCTGGATAGCTATAAAGTAGATATTGTAATGACATTTAGATAATGAATGTGAAATGTATTACCATTAAGTATTACATAAATATAATTCATTTAACATTTTTTTCTTTATATGAGGGGACTTCAAAAAGTTCATGGAAGAATGGAATTACAAGATGAAAATAAAAAAATTAGCTTTATTTTTCAACATAAGCACTTACAAAAATTGTCTTTGTTTGATGAGAGGAAGGAACAGGAGCGTTGTGGTGGTGAAGAATAACTCTTTGTTGGAGCTTTCCTGTGTGTTTTTCTACTAAAGTGTTGGCTTTCTCAAAACACTATCATAATAAGCAGATGTTATTGTTCTTTGGCCCTCCACAAAGTCAACAAGCAAATGCTTCGAGCATCCTAAAACACTCTGCCAGGACCTCTGCTTTTGACTGGTACTTTTGCTTTGACTGGAACACTTCCACCTCTTCATAGCCATTGCTTTGATTGTGCTTTGTCTTAAGGATCATACTGGTAAAACTATGTTTTATCTCCTCTTACAATTCTTCAAAGAAATGTCTCAGGATCTTTATTCCACTTGTTTAAAACTTCCATTGAAAGCTCTGCTCTTAACTGCAGCTGATCTGGGGGCAATGGTTTTCGCACTCATCAGGTAGAAAGTTTGCTTAACTTTAAATTTTCAGTCATAATTGTGCTACCTGAACCAACTGAGATGTTGATGATGTTCACAATTTCTGCTGTTAATCATAGGTCCTCTTCCATTAGGGCACAGACAAAATTAATTTTTTTTTTTAAACAAATTGATGTAGATGCTATGCTACTGTGGACTTCATGTTCAATAACATCTGGTCCCTTCTTGAAATGAGCAATCCATTTGTAAGCTGCTGATTTTGGAGACTGCATTGTCTCCATAAACTTTTTGAAAAGCATCAGTGATTTCATTGTTCTTCCTCCCAAGCTTCCCCATAAATTTGATGTTTGTTCTTGCTTTGACTTTAGCAGAATTCATGTTTCTCTGAATTCAGGGGCTCTTTTCAAGCTGATGTCTTATCTTTCTTAGTGCTTCAAGCTACATCCTGTTCATATATGTCATAACAAGTTCGTATGAGTTAATTTTGGTGCAAAAAATAATTTAAAATTCATGTATTTTGTCAAAATATGCATTTTCCACAAGCCTTTTGAAGACATTTATATATTAGAGTGGTTTTGCAACTGATTTTTAAATGTAAAACACCATATTGAAAATAATACTCAAAAGCTTAGTAGATGAAATAGATAAGAGTGAAAGAGCTTTGTTGTTGTTGTTGTTTTGGATCCTCCCCAATCACATTACCCATTTCATCTCTTATCTCCTTGATTGACAGCACCAAGATAACCTTAATGTTTGGTCGAGTTGAGTTTACAATCATGGCACAAACTTAGGGTCAGAAATGGAGATTATTCCACCACTTCATTTAGTATAAATTAAGTGTAGTATTTTAGAGTATGATATACTCAAGTTTCCTTTTCAGTATCCTCATTTTGTATTTGGAATGTTGTGAGATATATAGAGTCCCTAGCAAAGTACATTAGGGATTGGGCTCTATACAGAAGCCTAGAATGTGCCTGGAATATGAATGCAATATTACAACCCTATTGGGTATATTCCTCGGTGGGGAAAGCAGGAAGCAAGGTTGAAATCTGAGGGAAACCCTGCCTAAGCTGCTCAATGTTGAATAGAGTGAGCAACTTCAGATATTAAGGTAATTTGTAGAGTTGAAATATTTAAACAGACAATACTTAAATCTTTGCTTATCTGGCATGTGAAGAATCAAGCTACTTTCAACTCAATCTGATGAAATAAAAGAGATATAATAATTATACTTGCAAAGTTTATGGAGCAATTTATATTTAATTGCAACAGAAACTTTCTAAATGTCCTGTAGCAGCAGATAATCTGAAGATTGCTTTAGAATTCCTAATGATTGAGGAAAACTTTTTTCCCTGATAATTCACAGTAACAGAAAACTACCTCAGATTGTGAGACCATGGATTTAAAGACTTCGGTTTTGCAACATTACCATTATAGTAGCAAAATAATCAGGAAAAAAAAAAAAAAAAAAAAAGCCTTTAGATCAGGGTACAAGTAATTTACTATAAATTTTCCACTATTCAACTCATAGATTTATTTTCTTGAATTCTCAATTAGGATTGTGGCCAGAATTATATCTTTACTCCATATTTTGCCTTTAAATTGTTATTTGGGATAAAGAAAGAAGCAAAAATAAACATGCAGTTGCCAGTTTGATATAGTTTGTGTATTTTAAATTTCTTAGTAAGTTGTCTTGGCGATTTTTTTTTCTTTTTTTTTTTTTTTTTGAGACGGAGTCTCACTCTGTCACCTAGGCTGGAGTGCAGTGGCGTGATCTCGGCTCACTGCAACCTCTGCCCTCCGAATACAAGCGATTCTCCTGCCTCAGCCTCCCAAGTAGCTGGGAATACAGGTACCTGCCACTGCACCCAGCTAATTTTTTTGTATTTTTAGTAAAGATGAGGTTTTACCATCTTGGCCAGGTTGGTCTTGAACTCCTGACTTCATGATCCACCCGCCTTGGGCCTCCCAAAGTGCTGGGATTACAGGGGTGAGCCGCCATGCCCGGGTTTTGGAGCTCTTTTAGGTACATAAGGATTCCTTTCCTGCTGTACAGAATGCCTGCTTCCCTTCTTTCTCTGCTGCTGGAAAGAGAGAAGAATATACAAACACTAAGAACACTAATAGTGGCTTCCATTTCCTACCACTCTTTCCCTGCTATCATTCTTGCGCTGGGAGCCGTGGTACCGGTGTCATACAGCCTAGGGGAACAAGGCAGAATTAGGAAGATCTTTATTTTTGCCTAGGTGATATGCAAGCAGCCTCAGACCATTTGGCATCTAACACATTCCTTATATCAGTTGTATTATTGCATTGTGAATGTTTAGGCAGCTGAAAACAATGCTTTTGGTGGACTTTAAGAAAACATCATGCTAAGTCACCAGCAGTTCTATTCAATTAAGTTTCCTGAAATCTTTCTGTATTGTGTCCTACATTGTGAATCATATATTACACTGACACAAAGTTATGTGGTACAATTTCAGATCTCTGAATAATCACTAGATGAAACTGCAGGGTTCCTTGTTATGAATCACAAAAATGATTTCTTTTCCTCCTTATTGAGACATTGTTAAATAATATTGAAAATGTAAGGTGATTAATAATGAGGAAACTTTGCTATTTGATATTTTCATGCAGAATTTCCTTTTGTTTATATGTGAAGATTATAGGTTTACTGTTGTTCTAGATTTGAATATTTTCATGTAATGAAAAATGTAAAGGATTATTTGTATGGAAACCATAACACTTAAGAATGGTACATCATCAAAAGTTTAGATCATAGTTGTATTTTTAAAAATCTTCCATGTCTGTAGCCATTTAGAAATATGCAAGGTACATACTTACTGAGAATATCAGATATTTTTATTGGAATATATCACTACAAAAAGATATGCCATGAGAGAAAACAATTACAAAATTTCTCATTCATTTATTCTTTAATTCATTCATTCATATTAATTCAGTAAATATTTACAGTCTATAATGATAGCAGTGCTAAAATTTGAGGCAAAACATCAGTTAAAGTCATAGCAGTAAATCTTGAAGGAAAGAAACACAGTCGATGGTATGGCAATTATATTTTTCCTCAACTAAAGAAAAAGTGTTCTTTCAGGAATATAGAAGTAGCTGATTGACTATGACCTCACTACATTCTTAAGATGTGAGCTACATATTTATATGAATTTAGATTGCTTATATCTGATCATTCTAATGATTCTGAAATAGTAAGATAGAAGAAAGAAAGTGGTACCAATGCTGGTAGCAAAACTTTGGCTTTCATCTTGAAAAGATGTCAAAGTGTTATATAATGCTAGAGTAGATTTAGAAAATGTTAGGTCAATGGAGGAGATTAGTCTTCTGAATGAGTACTAGCAAATGCATGGAGACAACCTATAATTCTGCTAAATTTGAAGCCATATCAGATTTTTTCTATATCCCATGAAATAGGTATTGCTTTCTTTGCATTCAACTCAAAGAAAAGACCCTTTTCCTAGAAATATAAAGTTCCAAAGTTGGAAAAAGTCTATTTGAGACTATCTAGTCTACCCTATGAAAGCAAAGACTTCACTGAACAATGTCAAACAGGCAAGGAAAATTTTATTTAAAGCTACTGCAATAGAGGAGAGTACCCAGAAGGTAGTATGAACTCAATTCCATTAGCACAAAAGGCAGAAGAGTTTTTAGTGTTTGCTAATTGATTTTACCCAAAGGCAAACTTAACTTTCTCATATATTTGTGACAGGCGAGAGTTTTTAAACTTGGAGCAAGTCATCCACCTAAGTTAGGCTCCTATTCTCTATATTCTTGATGATTACAATTCAAAGGGATGGCTTCCTGATCCTTGAGAAAGATATTCTTGGGTTGCAAAACTGGCAAGAAGCCTTTAAAAAGATTTACATTTCAAGGGAGCGGAGAAAGTATTTACAATTACAAGTTTTCTAAAGTACATGTTCTAAGACAAGGAAATGGAGGGATCTCTGTGGTCAGGACACCTGGATTTCCTAAGAGCTAGAGTGACAGTATCCTCATAAGTGAATGGAACATACTATATATTCAGCACAGAATTAGTGAAAAAATGTATAAATAAATTGATAAGTAAAACAATATGTATATGAAAAAGTAGGCTCAAACCAAAACCTCTAGTTTAGTACTGCGGGGGACAAAGTGGACTTTAAAATATAGTATTTCAAAGTTCAAGAAATAAATCAAATTATTTGCTAGAGTTATGAAATCAGATTGGAAAATTACCTTTAATAGTCCCTGAACTTTAGCAAGATCACATGTAAACAACTCTAGAACAGGAGTTTCTGCTCTTTTAAAAATAATTCAAGGAAAGGATTTTCAAAATGTCCTTCATAATCTACTTCTCAATTCATAGATACTATTTCCCAGTAAATTTAACTTTAATTTAATTTTTTCATGCTGGAGATTAAAACCCTTTCCTTTGTGCTCATGACATACATTGAGCTAACAATAGCTAATAATCTATAGTTAGAAAAATTTAGATTTGAAACAAATCTTTTTATCCCCAAGGTAACTGAAAAGATAGAAATGGTAAGTTTTTTCTAAGCTTGCACAGTAAAAAGAGAGATGGTTGAATGCAGGTGTGCTAGTCCACTAACATAATTTTTTACTCTTCTCTCAGAGCCTTTCCCAGAGTTCAGTCAGACAATACGAAGCAGATGAAAAGCAAGGTCAAAGACTAATAATTCTGACTGTATCCTATCCTAAGTATTCCTGCAAGTTAACTAGAAGAACTAAAAAAAACCAAAATCCATTATTATTTGAAACAAAACTACCCAGCATGTATAACATATCAGCTCCCTTAGCTACCATAATCCGTTAATCAGCAAAGAAGCTTATGTTAGGTTGTCCCTGGTTTCTTTAGTAGGTATTTAAATATTAGGTGACTCCTAATTTTATTTTAGCTGAAAATTAATATAAGTAATATTAATATATTAAAATTAATTTATATTTTCAAAGTATGATTATAAAACTATACAATTATTAAAAGAAGATCCTCAAGTATCGTCTAATACCTGCCTATAATATTAGATACATTACATTATATATATTTAAAATCTTGAAGACTTCTAATACTTATGTGTTAATGGTTTTATAGTCATACTTTAGAATGCCTTTGAAACTTATTTACATGGCAATGCCACTGTTACATATGTAGCATGGATTCCATAGGATGAAGGTCCTATGACTCTACTGTGGTAGAAATAAAAAATAACTAACTTGAAATAATTCCATAGTTCTTGAATAGGACTAAGCTTGTGATAAAAATGAACAAATAATATTTACAAGTATAAATAAAAATGATTTAGGCAGGCATTGAGGTACACATCCATTCTTAAGCTGTGATTCTTTTGTGTGCTTCTATGGAGGAATAATTTGAACAAGTGGAAAATTCCTTAGTTTCCTCAAAAAGCTCATCTCACGGTATTTTTTGACAACTAATAAGCATTACTCTTTCATCATGTGGACATTTTTTTTTGAAAGGGGTTAGGTAAACCCTAAAGGCAAAAATAAGCTTTTTTGTACAGCTATCTTATTCCTAAGGAGAGAAATGGAGAACTATTAGACATGAAAAAGCCTGTAAATTCATGATTTACTCAATTGAAGCCAAAGTATCACAGTTGTAGTAGGGGCTTGAGAGAGTATTAAAAAGATTCTACGGCATTTTGAAAAGTTCTTTGAATTATTCAGAATAGGCTTGTCTGTGCCGCAGAAAGTAAAAGAAGACCAAGCCCTAATGCTTTCATAAAACAAAGATTTTTTATCCTCACTCCTGTAAAATCAAATGAACTTTGGCTAGCCCTTCCCTGTCTTGCAGCCAGGCCATCTGGAGCACATGGACTCCAAGGTCACTGTAGTAGAATAAGAGGAAGTCATAAGACTGCAGAGAATGTTTTTAGTTGCCAGGTCTGGAAGTGGTACTCTTCACTTCTCCCATAATCTCAATGGCTGGAACTCAGTCCCTGGCTCAAGGTTGCTGGAAAAGAAGTTAGGAAATTCAATATTTCTATGTGCCCAGCAAGAGATAACAATGTGATCAAACTTGTCACTGAATCTACCATAATCTCCCAGTCATAGTCTTTTCTAACTTCACCACCCAAATTGTGTTACAAAATCAGTATTCACTAAGTGTTTATTGCATTTATGTAAAGATGTTCAGTACCTTGACATGAAATGTAATTATTTACAGTAGTTACAATAATTGAATGTATTCTATTGATTGATTGATTGATTGATTGAGACAGAGTCTCACTCTATTACCCAGGCTGAAGTGCAGTGCAGTGGCAGAGCCAGTAGAGTGGCTCATTGCAACCTTTACTTCCAGAGCTTAAGCGATTCTCCTGCCTCAGCTTGCAGAGCAGCTGAGATTACAGGCGCGTGCCACCGCGCCTGGCTCATTTTCGTATTTTTAGTAGAGACGGGGTTTCACCATGTTGGCCAGGCTCATCTAGAACTTCTGGCCTCAGTTGATCCACCCACCTCGGCTTCCCAACGTGTTGGGATTACAGGTATGAGCCACCATGCCTGGTCTATTCTATCTATTTATATAGTATTAATTTTTCCAGCACTGCTACCAAAGTGTCTTAAATCACACTCTTTCTTATAAATATCAGGTTCTCCAATAAGGTATTGAAAATATTGAGTTGCATTCAATTCATAGCTAAATTCAAGGATGAATACTATAAAAATCAATATCTTGGGTTATTATTTATAGATAAATTAATGTATATCTACCAAATATGCAACTAATAAGAATGGCATGCTCTTATGAGGGTTATACTAACTCTAACAGCAGCCCGTCACATTCTGTCATGCTTCCATTTTCCATATAGGAATCATTTCCAGTTATAAGTTCTAATGAGTAGGTTCCAAGAATACAATTTCTGGACATATGAAGTACAGTCTGTTTAAAAAATATAATGAATGCCCTCTGGAATAAAAGTATTAATCTTGCATTTAAAAGGCATTCTTTAGGGACAGATAACTCATGTAGATAAACTTGTAAATACTTTATTTTCTTCCTTTGTACCTAGTTCCAGAAATCACTTACAATAAGGCCTGCATAGGTAGTTCAAGTCCAGAATCTCTTACTAAATACTGTTGGGGACAGATGTAATTGGCAATTCCTAATTTTTACTATTTTTTTTTGTTATTGGAGGAGGTAGGGAATTTCCAATTCTATATGTCTATTCTATGAATCTGTCACATATCCTATTTTCTTTTGCCTTTTACTCACATGTCAAACTCTGGATGTTTGCAGGTATTATTAAGCATAAGTACTTGTATTATTTGGTAAATAGTCAAGGAGAAATTTTGTGCTGCTTTGGGAGTAAGTTCAAAGATAGCAGGGACCATCATGTTGCAGACTCTTAGTAAAACAGCCTTCTCTTTTAGTAAAAGTTGCCTTTTCCATGTTATTTCCATTGTGTCTCACAATGCAGTACAAATACGGCATGAGGGTCTATTCAATTTTTCTCTTAACTCAAGCTGCATGAAATGCACAGTGACGTTAGAATATTAAAAACTCTCAATGGCATTCTTCTCTTAGAATTTGGATTCAGTAGGTGGATCTAAAATACACCACATGAGCTTAATTATTAGTTTGAATGACGTCCAATGTGGATGCTGTGGTTTCCTAGATTCCAGATCCAATTGCTATGAGAATATCTCCCTCTTTATTCTCTGCTTCTTCATGCATGCATGCATGCTTTGACAGGCATCATGGGAATCACCAAGGCAGCAGATGGTCTATGCACAATTCCCTCAAGCATAAAACAACATTTCTGTACTTGTCGTTGAGACCTTAAATTGCACACTGTTCTATCTGATTATTTTCAAATTCTGGATTTGTTGCAGGGACTCAAAACAACTTGCATGAAAGAATTGAGACAACAAGATGAATTAGAGGAGCAGGTATTTAGGTTGAAACAAAATCGTATGTAAAAGTCACTAACACTGTTTGTTGTTGTTGTTGTTGTTGATCATTGATGTTATTTTTTTGTGACCTCTGAAAATATTAGGCAGTGCTTGGGGTGTGCATCTTTATTCAACCAAATAAATAAATACTAGAGTTTTTTTTTCCCTGAAATAGAACAATATGCCAATGTGCAAATGTTTACTTTCTAATCTTAAATTGCATGTAATTCATAGAGATAACAGCAAAGGTAATAAAAATAGATACAAAACCATAATATACTAAATTGATACTTAATATACTTATCACAGTAATCTGTTATGAGTTTTTTTATACACAAATTTTTTATGAGAGTTATTTCTACCAGATGTTGAGGTAGTGGAAAGTAAGATTTGTGGATGTTTGAAGAGCTTTGTATTCAAAGAAAATAGTCCAGAAAGATTTCAAAGAAAGATATACAAACCTACTGGGCTTAAACAGATTTTTTAATTTGGATTTTCTACTTTGCTCTCAATTTCTAGGCTTTAACATCTCACTCTCTCAAGGTACTTTAAAATGGGGTAATGTGTTAAACATTTAAAGAAATTAGAAATTTGGCTCCAGCAAAGAAATTGTTTCCAGGGGAAAAGAAAGTTGTAAAGAAAATGCTTTAGAAAGGAGGGTAACAGTATGTAATGAGAATGGGAGAAGTGAACACTGGAGTTCTCATTACCACATGAATTTTAATCCTGACCTGAATTGCTCTTGTCTAAGCATAAGTCCATACTCCATCAAAGGACTTGGTTTTCTGAGTCATCACCCCCTCACTGTTGCATGTGGGAATCACACAGTAAAACACGTGATTTTGTGAGTCTTTATAGAGTTCTTCACAATACTGGGATTAGTTTCAAACTTTTTACATTTCACAAGGATTGTGATGGAAGCAAAGATTTTCAATTTAAATGATTAGGTTTCAATTTGACTACTAATTGGGATAGTTCACATAAAAGTTGGTGAATGGACATTAGGTCAGAGTACAATAAGATTTGGGGGAATATGAAAATCGTAATTCTCCAAAGTCTTGATAATATCTAGTGTTTAACTTCTGCCAACTACTTTTTATATATTCTTCTGTCTTTGTTTATTTTCGACCATATTGTGGATCAGGGGTGGTGGTTGCTAAATCTATTGACTCTTCCTCTCATAAAGTATTTCCCTCTAGCATGCAATGCTGTTTGACAGCATTTTACTTACAGTAGAACTTTCAAAATTGGAGTCAATCCTCTCAAATCCTGCCACTGCTTTATCAACTAAGTTTATGTAATATTCTAAATCTTTTGTTGTTATTTCAATAATGTTCCCAGCATCTTCACCAGGAATAGATTCCATCTCAATAAATTACTTTATGCATACATAAGAAGCAACTCCCTATCTGTCAAGTTTTATAGTTTCTCCTCTGAACTTTTAAACCACCCTGTGTCATTTGTGAGGGTTGGAGTCAACTTCTTCCAAACTCCTGTTAGTGTTGATATTTTGACCTCCTCCCATGAATCAGAAATTTTCTTAATGTCATCTAGAATGGTGAACCATTTTTAGAAGGTTTTCAATTTACTTTCCCCAGATCTATCAGAAAAATCACTGTCTGTAGCAACTATAGCCTTATGGGGGATAGTTCTTACATAGTAAGACTTCAGAGTTAAAATTACTTGATCTATAGGTTTAGAATGGATGCTGTGTTAGCAGGCATGAAAACTACATTTATCTCCTTTGTGCATCTCCATCAGAGCTCTTGGGTGACCAGGTGCATTGTCAATGAAAGTCATGTTTTGAAAGGATTTTTTTTTTTTTTAAATCTGAAAAGTAGGACTCTATGGTGGGATTAAAATATTCAGTAAACTATGTTGTAAACACATATTCTGTCATTTAGGATTTGTTGTTCCATTTATAGAGAACAGACAAAATAGATTTAGCATAAGCCTTCAAGGTACTAGGATTTCTAGAATGGTAAATGAATAATAGTTTAATCTTAAATTCATCAGCTACATTAGCCTCTAACAAGAGAGTTGGCCTGTCTTTTGAAGCTTGAAAGCCAGGCATTGTTTTCTCCTCTGTGAAAGTCCTAGATGACATCTTCTTCCTATATAAGGCTGCTTTGTCTACATGGGAAATCTGTTTAGTGTAGCCACCTTCATCAATGATCTTAGTTAGATCTGCTGGATAACTTGCTGCAGATTCTATATGAGCATTTGCTGCTTCACCTTGTTTTTTTATGTTATGGAGAAGGCTTCTTTCCTTCAACACTATGAACCAAGTTCTAATTTCAAACATTTCTTCTGCCGCTTCCTCACTTCTTTTAGCATTTATAGAATTGAAGAGTTAGGTCCTTGCTCTGGAGTAGGCTTTGGCTTAAAGAAATGTTGTGGCTGGTCTGATCTATCTAGACCACTAAAACTCTCTCCATATTAGAAATAAGGCTGTTTCTTTTTCTTATCATTCATGTATTCACTCAAGTAGCACTTTTGATTTCCTTCAGGAACATTTTCTTTGAATTCACAATTTGGCTAACTGATGCAAGAGGGTTAGCTTTCAGTCTATCTAGATGTTTGACATGCTTTTCTCACTAAACTTAATTATTTCTAGCCTTTTCTTGAAAGTGAGAAACTTGAGACTTTTCACTTGAATACGTAGAGGCCATTGTAAGGTTATTTATTGACCCAACTTTAATATTGTTGTGTCTGAGAGAATAGGGTGGCCCAAGGACCGGGAGACAGATGGGGGAATGGCTGGTCAGTGTAGCTGTCAGAACACATACATTTACTGATTAAGTTCTCCATCGTATGCGGGTATGCTTCATGGCACCCCAAAGCAATCATAATATTAACATCAAAGATCACTGATCACAGATCACCATAACAGATATAATAATAATAAAAAGTTTGAAATATTGCATGAATTACCAAAATGTTACACAGAGACATGAAGTGAGTACATGCTAGTAAAAAGATGATGACGTGACAATAGCCTTTCTCGAGGGTTTTCCCAAATGTCAAATTTATAAAAATTGAAATATCTACAAAGCACAATATTGCAAAGTGCAATAAAATGAAGTATGCCTCTATTTAAATTTTAATTACTTTAAGTAAAATTTAAAAATATATTTTTCACATACACTAGCCACATTTCATGTGCATAATAGCACAAGTGACTAATGGCTACCATATTGGACAGTTTAGAGTGAATATTTTCTCCATCACAGAGAGTTCTATTGAACAGCTCTAGTCTAGCTGCCAAATACCAAGGATGATTAGCTCTCTTCCTTCACAGAGTAACATCTAAATAAGCACATATTTCATAGTACTATTCATTATGTAACTCCTTGAGTGTAATCTTAGAAGATATGCAATTAAAAAAGTGTTAGATTGCATTGGTTCTTAGGATTTTTAAAATATTCTAACAACGCTCCAAGTTCGTTTAAATGGATAAACTATTTTGCCTAATGTTTAATTTTGAACTTCTGTTAATATATTATTTATTTAGAAAGAGAACCCTTGTCTTATTTGGAATAAAGCTAACACTTGTGGATGGCAATATAACAATAACAAATCTTCTAAAGTAACTCTGCAAGGATAACTTAAAGGCAGAAAAACTAGGAAAACGTTGATCTGTTCATCTTTTTCCTTTCATCTTTCGTCCCCTGAATTAATTCCCTGCATAACTAGGAAACACACAGAGATCTCATTGTACTTCTTGATTTAAAAATACATTTATTTTTATCCTTTTATTTCTCCTCCTTTACCTTCAATAAAAAAATGAGAGTTTCAGTTAGAAGACTAATATGATATAAGAACATCTATCTTTTCATCAGTTAACTGCTACTTTATTTTCTCATTCTTTTCACAACCGTATGACATATTTCTACAGTTGATATAAAGTATTTTATAATGGCTGTAATAACCTCAACTTTGCTGTTTAATTATATTATGCTTATATACAATGAACTTAATTTAGTAAAATAAAGTATACAAGTCTAAAATCCTCAAGGTGGAATTCAGAGATCTCCATCCAATGACCCTATCTTACTCCTTTAGCTATTTTCTTCACAGTGCCCACAAATCAAACTCTATTCTAATTTCACTATTTAAGTTACAATTTTTCTGTGGCTATACTCAAGTCTGACCCATGCTGTAAACTAAAGGATGCCACCTGAAACCACACAGGAGCATGGGGTTGCTCAGGCTCCTTGCTTGCTCATTGTATCACTCTTTATTCTCTGATGTCTGGTGGGCTGCCACCTTAATATGCTGTCAATTTTTGGAAACCAGTATACAAACTCAAAGTTTGAGAACCCACATTTCTGTCATACATACATTCTAATGTTATGGAGAGTGAGCTACTGTTGTCATTGGTGGAGGGTTGGGTGAGATGTGCACTAATGTTTGATGGGGGAATTAGAGCATAAAATCATTTACCACCTTCTCTGCAAATATCATTTATAGACCGCTAATATTTCAATAATGTGTGAATAACGACAACTTTTGCTTTTATACTTCTTTTTCTACTGTCATATTTTGTTAAGTTAAGATATTTTTAAAAGCATACAATAAAGTAAACAGAATAATAAAACCAACCACCATGTTTTTACCATTCAGCTCTATCAGAATCTAATAATGTTTCCATTATTGACCCCTGATTTTGATTTTTTAGGGTTTTCTTGTTTCTTTTCTTGTTTATTTTTCTTTTGCTTTAAAGAAATAGAACATTATAGACACAGTTGAAGTATCATATAAACCTTTTCCAGTATCTTTCCACTTCATCTTCAGAAAAAAAAAAAAAAAAAAAAAAAAAACATCTAGTCTTAATTTGGTGTTTGGCAGGTTATGTCTCATTTGAGTAGGTGACATTAAGCAAATACCTTAAGGGGGTTAGTGTAGTTATTGGATATGAAAACTTCAAAATATTTTCTCAGGTCTCTTGTCTTACAGCAGAATCACATGTTTAAACATTCTTTTATGAAAGTTTGCATCATTGTTTTGCATAACATAACATATGTTATTTGTGTATAAAATGTCACACTGGTTTTTCCTTTATGAAGAAATATGGAGATATTACTTTATAGATTTATGGGTTCTAATAGCAGGTGAGAAGCTTTCTATCATACTTATTCTTTATTTTTTTTTTAGGATAATCTGTCTTTTCTCTCTAGTGGTTTTTAGCATTTGTTCCAGCTGCAGTTTCACTAGAATGTGACTAGCTATAAACTTGTATTTATTTATTCTGATCAATACAGGAAGTTTATTTTTGATCTGCTCATCAAATACACATTTGTACAAATTTCTCTACTATTCATAATTTCTTCAATATTTTTAGTAATGTTTATCTGATACACATTTCTTTCTTAATTACTTTATGACATTTATATATATGTCTTTCTGTGCTGTGTTTTAAGTGACTTTTTCAGCTCTATTTTTACTACACAGATTCTTTATTATCCTGTCCATATTTTATGTTTAAATAGGGCTTTTTATTTAAGTGATAATATTGTTCAACTCAAACAATTCTGCCTAGAAACAATGTTTTTTGTTTCATTTCTGCCTATCTTATTTCATAATTTCCTGTTTCTTGTGACTTTTACAGTTTTTAAGGTTTTATTTTAAACATTTGCTGTAGTTTGAATATGGTTTATTTTGTCCCCTCCAAACCTCATGTTGAAATTTGAACTCCAATATTGAAGATGGGGCTGAATGGGAAGTGTTTGGGTCATAAGGTAGATCTCTCATGAACAGATGAATGCTCTTCTGTGGTGGTGAGTGATTCTCACTCTGCTAGTTACCAGAGAGTTGGTTGTTAAAAAGAGCCTGGCACCTCTCCCCTCTGCTCGTGCTTCTTCTCTCACCATGTGGTATCTACACATGCCCTCTTCCATGAGTGGAAGCAGCCTGAGGCCCTCACCAGAGGCAGATGCCCAATCTTGAACTTTCCAGCCACCAAATTGTGGACCAAATAAATCTTTTTTCCTTTATAAATTACCCACCCTCAGTTATTTCTTTATAGTATCACAGAACAGACTAAGACAGTATCCAATATAAGTCTTTGACAGATTGTTCTATGAAGTTAAATGTCGTCTGGACTGCACACCTATTTTGATGTTAATGTTTAACTGCTGCCTTTCTTATCATTGAATTTTTCATATTTTCTTTTTTTGAATTAGTGAGTTTTGTGGGGTTTTTTGCTCCAACTCTTTAGAGCCAGATCTCCTAGTCTGGGTCTTGGGAGCAAGGTGTGTTCTTAGCTGTTCTGATCATGCAGTTTAGTTTTGTCCTTCTGCCTTTTTGCCCATATATTTATATCTGTCATAGCTACATTTAGCAGATTGGAAACAGTTTAGATTCATCTTCCTTAAAGACTAGGCTGGTTCTGTCATGAGTTTTCCCACCTCTTGACATTAGCCCATGTGCCTGTTTCCAGTTAATGTTTCTTTTGGAGCAATACTGATATCCATTACCTCACCAGAGCCAAACTTGAGATGCTGCCTGTCTCTGGATCCACAGTGCAGCACACTTGCCGACTCAGTCCCATTAGGCAGGGAAGTTGTATTTCTGGACCACAGTAATTTGTCTTATATTTGAGTCTAATCATAGCACTTTAGTTTTATATTTTTATATTTTTCCTATTATTATTTTGTTGATATAGTGTAGAAGTAGGTGCCTTAAAGCATAAACATAACACTGTATTGACTGCACTTTACCTATTTGACATTGTTTCTTCTCAAAGTATTACATTTAAAATACTGGTCTCAAGGTATTGCATTTAAAAGTGCTACCAAGTGTGTTACTTAGTGAGAATATGCTGAGGGAGATGAACTGCTCCCTCTTTTTACAGCCAAATTAAACTACCAACTAAAGCATAATAATAAAGTGATATCCTTTTAGTTCTGTCTTCTGGCTATTTGGGGAGCAATAATAATGAAATTCCCAACTCACACCAATTAATATTATTTCATTCATTATTAATAGAGCCTATTTTAGCAACTTCAAAATTTTTTCATTGGAACACTCTTTTCAAAATAAATAAAAGCCTTTGCATTACAGTTAGTTTTAAACATCGTGAGGGTAAGTAATGGAGTCATTTTTTTCTGACACCCTCTTATCTAACATATAGGTAAACACACAGATAAACCTTTAAAGTGCTGTTTTATTAAGCCATAACTTTTCTGATGTAAGAAAACATTTAAATATCATCTAATTCTACTTTTTATTTATTTGTGCTTGGATAAATTAAGTAATTAGCATAGACTCATACAGCTAATGTATAGCAGACAGAAATTATCTTGTTTCCATGACTAGATTTGAAGTTCCTGAATCAGAAAACTCAGACCTACACATTTTTATATGCCACATCACACATAGCAAAATGTCTTAAAAATGTTTGCTGATAAAAGTTAGTAAAAATTACTGTTAAGAGGTTATGAGCTTCGAAGATTTTAAAAATAATAATAGAAGAATGTTACTTTGTTATGATTATTTACATTATTTACACTATTGTGATCGCTGAGTCTATTCATCCACAAAGCACCTACCATTTTAATGGCAATTAAAAATTAGAAAAAAACTCACATAGAATTGTGTTTTTCCTCATCCTGTCTTCCATTCTTTATTTTTTGCAAGTAATTCCATTTTATATCTCCAAAGCTATTTCTATAGTAACAAAATTGTTTTATAAACTCTATAAATGCAAGTGTACATCCACTATCAGTAATGATAGTGTAACGGAGACTCAATTTACTCTTCCGCTGTACAAAACTAAAAAACTGAGCAAAATATACAAAACAATGGATTTTAAACATTGGGCAACAGGAAGCACAGGGATCATAATCCCTGACAGAAGAGAAGCAAAAGAAATGAGCCTTGTGATTCTCCCCATTTTGTATTGCCTGGAAGAAGTTTATGGGTCACAGAGTGAGGAAGGGAGCCTAAACATAGGCTGGTAGTCTCTCTGAGTTGAAGAAACAGAACACTCAGGTGGTATCCCTGAGTGAAAGCAACTGGAATTCATGGATAAGGGACTAGAAAGATGGTAGCTGTCCAGAGAGATTCTGGAGATATGTAGAGGAATCCTCTTTGGTCTCTTCCTGAGTAATAATATTCTCATACTTTAGCGGAAACCCCTGAACTCAAGTAAAAAATTTAATAGTAAGAGGTAGATTAAACAACCTCCAGAGCTCACATGGGGCTAAACATAAAATTGCCATCAACCAGAGAAGAGTTTGTAATCTGTATTCTATAGAGTTTCTGAAGGGCATCACCTTGATGGAGGTACAAATACAACACGTTCTAAGAAACTTAACTGGAAAACTTCACAAACAAAAATTATTTAAAGGAAATACTTTAATATAGCACCGAACAATGTATTACTTAATTTAGGATTTAATACAAAATTACCAGGCATAAAAGAATGACTATAATCTGCCTATGTCAAAAACAAATGAGTTTCAGATTTTACCCTGCTTTCAAACTAATGAATTAGCTTTTTATAGTTTCATAGATGCTAGTAGAAGACATGACATTCCTGGGTTAAAGACAAAGAACTTTATTACTTATGTCACAGTGGCCTTCAAAGAGCTTTATGTTCTTTGTACTTTCTTTGCTTCCCCTCCTGACAAGTCCCATAGGGCACAATGCAGAAGTGAACACAAGTGGACACACAGTAGATTTGTGGGGCAGCTGTGGAATCCAGGGCTGAGGAAACTCAAAATCATGTAAGGTACTGTTAGAAAATCTGTCCTATCTTTGTTCCAGAGGAAGACATCTTTACTATGATAGGCAGGAAACAAATGTGCCCTCTTATTGTAAGGAGAACACTCTAAAATAATGACAAAAAGTACAGTATAGTAAGTACATTTTTTAAAAGTTAACTGTAAAACAGTCTCAGGCAGGTCTTTCAGGCCCTAGGAGATGACAACTTCATGTGGGTTATTGCCCCTAAAGACCTTCCAGTGGAACAAGAGGTGGAAGTGGAAGACAGTGATATTGATGATCCTGACTCTGTGCAAGTCTAGGCTAATGTGTGTGTTTGTCTTAGTTTTAAATAAGGTTTAAAAATTAAAAATATTTTTTAATAGAAAAGAGCTTATAGAATAAAAATATAAAGAAAGAAATTTTTTTGTACAGCTGTACAATGTGTTTGTCTTATAAGTGTTATGAAAAACAGTGGAAAAGCTAAGAAAGTTAAAAAGTTTGTAAAGTAAAAAAATTACTGAAAGCTAAAGTTAATTTATTTTTATGAAGACATTTTAAAAAATTAGTGTAGCCTAAGTGCACAATGTTTATAAAGTCTACAACAGTGTGCAGTAATGTCCTAGGCCTTCACATTTACTCACTGACAAACTCACCCAGAGCAACTTCTAGTCCTGCAAACTCCATTCACTAATTAGCATTTACTAACTAGCATTTACTAATGCTAATTAGCATTTACTGATGCTCTATACAGTTGTATCATTTTAAAATCTTTTATACTGTATTTTTTCTGTATCTTTTCTATGTTTAGAAACACAAATACTTACCATTTTATTACAATTACCTACAGTTTCAGTATAGTAACATGCAGTATAGGTTTGTAGCCTAGGAACAACAGGCTATACATACAGTAGTAGCCTCTCCTATCTAGGTTTGTGAGAGTCCACTCTATGATGTTCTCACAATAACAAAATTGCCTAATGATGCATTTCTCAGAATGTATCCCCAATGTTAAGCAATGCATGACTGTGTATAGATTTTCCTGTTGTAATGTCTGTCTTTTATGCACGCATACAATTACTCTGAGTTGTTATTCTTTATCTGAAAAAAATTCAGCTAACGTAAGTTACATATGTTTGTGTAAAACAAAATGTAAGCAACTTTTTAAAATGTTCTCATTTTGCTTAGGTGTTAAGATACAGGCTAAATAGATTTTATTAATGATGGCTTCTGTTACTGTTCTTATTTTTTAATTTTTTTATTACACATTAAGTTCTGGGATACATGTGTAGAACATGCAGCTTTGTTACATAGTGCCATGGTGGTTTGCTGCGCCCACCAACCTGTCATCTGCATTAGACATTTCTCCTAATGCAATCCCTCCTCTAGTCCCCCACCCCCCGATAGACCTCAGTGTGTGATGTTCCACTCCCTGGGCCCATATGTTCTCATTGTTCAACTCCCACTTATGGGAGAGAACATGCAGTGTTTGGTTTTCTGTTATTGTGTGAGTTTGTTGAGAATTATGGTTTCCAGCTTCATTCATGTCCCTGCAAAGGACATGAACTCATTCTTTTTTTATATTGCTGCATAGTATTCCATGGTGTATATGTACCACATTTTCTTTATCCAGTCTATCACTGATAGACATTTGGGATGGTTCCAAGTCTTTGCTATTGTGAATAGTAGTGCAGTAAATATATGTGTGCATGTGTCTTTATAGTAGAATGATTTATAATCCTTTGGGTATATATCCAGTAATGGGATTGGTGGATCAAATGGTATTTCTGTTTCTAAATCCTTGAGGAACCGCCACACTGTCTTCCACAATAGTTGAAGTGATTTACACTCTCACCAACAGTGTAAACGTTTTCCCATTTCTCCACATCCTCTCCAGCATCTGATATTTCCTGAATTTTAAAAGATCACCATTTTGTCTGGCTTGAGATGGTATCCCATTGTGATTTTGATTTGCATTTCTCTAATGACCAATGATGATGAACTTTTTTTCTTATGTTTGTTGACTGCATAAAATATTCTTTTGAGAAGTGTCTGTTCATATTCTTTGCCCACTTTTTGATGGTTAACTAAAGTCCTGTGTTTCTTGCATTTCACTTACTAGCATAGCTTTTAAAGTATCTAGCATATATAGGGACAAGCCATCCTCAGTCAAGCATGAAACTGAATCTGAGGGAAGTTTCATAGAATTTGAAATAATGGTTATTATTCACATAAATAGCAATGTTATTTTTATTTTTATGTTCATTGTTGTAAAAATTTCTGTTTAAACTTTTTATAAACATTTTTTCCCATCTAATATTCATAGAATGTGTGTGGGATGGGAGATACAATTTCCTTTAACAGATGACAAAGAAGATTTAAATATGTATTATCGTTTATCCCAAATTGTATAAATTGCCAGAGTCAGGATATGAATACATGTTGACTTGACTTCAATAACCATGTTTTTTCATATATGCCAGTATACTCCCTATATTTTAATAGTTAGTTTTGAAGAGGGGTCAGAAAACTATGGCCTGTGTGTCAAACCTGGTGCACCACTAGTTTTGTAAATATAGTTTATTGTTACACAGTCGCACTCATCCTTTTATGAATTGTTTATGACTGTTCTTGAGCTACAATGGTAGAGTTGAATAGTTGTGAAAGGGATCATATGGCTCACAATGCCAACAATATTTACTATTTGGCTTTTTATGGAAAAAAGTTTGCTAACTCCTGGTTTAGAATAATTAGTTACTTAAGCCTATGAATTAATTACAAAGTTAATATATGTCATTACATGGAAATGGAAGTGAATCACATTTTCTTCATTATTCCCTGGGGCATGAAATTCTCAAGAAGTTATTCTGGGGAGAGAAAAATCCATGAGTACCTTACTGGAGATTTATGCATAGAGAGCTGAGCCCTAGATAATTGGGCAGCAGTTCCCCTTTTAAAAAGGGAGGTGTTCTGGAATAATCCAGAGGAGGGGAAGGACTAAAGAAACTTACCACTGTGCTGGCCTAAAGAATTAAACTTGGAGAATTGATGTGCCAAATGATGTCAAACAAAGTTACTGTGCACTTGGCCAGGTGAGGAGGAAGTGTTGACAAACAGCACGTGGATATAAGTTTAGCCACTTGATCATCTTGGATATAAACAGTTATGATTTTGAGTTTGATATTGAGTCAGAGTGCATCTGCTTGTTTTGAATAGAGAAATGTTTCAGTAAAAAATAAGTATTGATGGTTTTAAAAATATTCCAATCATGAAACTTACTAAAAAAAATAGTCTTTCAATGGTTTCCTAGAAACTGTATTATTTTGTCAGAGAAAAAAAAAAATCTCTGAGACAGTTCTAAAAACATATTTGATCGCATAAATATTCCTCAGTGTGTGTTTTACTTGAACCACACAAAATCTGTGCTAACCTTGAATTTTCATCAACTTAGAAACTTTAATATGAAAGCTTAAGTACTCTGTCTTCTCCTCCCTAGAGTAATGGGAAAATTAAAGAGATAACATGAACCCCACCATTTTATCATATAGTATGGGAACTTAACCCCAAATTAATTAAAATGGCACATCAAATCAGGAAGTAATTATATGACATGTCACAATTATGTTATTCCTCGATCTCTACCATATAAAAATTAAATAAATATATTGGGATTTAATGACTTAGACCTCTAAGAGAAAGGGCAGACTTTCAAAACCTTAAAATAACACAAATATTTCGTTATAAAAATTTTCATTCTTCTTTCTTGGCATATTCTCAGTGAATCCTGAAGTCATTACCAATCTCTTTTTCAAACATTTATTCACTCATTCACTCCTTCAATTGTAAGTAAGAGATCTAAGAAAGATAGGAACTAAGTAGTAAAGGTTATAAATTAAACATTATTGAATAATTTATAACCCTTCCCCATTTATAGGAGAAGGTCTCTATCCTTCTTAGAAGACATTTTTTTCATGCTACTAAAAAAAGACTAGATTTCTATATATAATAAAGAGGTAGCAAGATAATTGAGTAAGAAATGAAGGGGATAGTTGATTAGCTGGAGGTACAATTCAGATTGTTTTAGGCAGGGAAAAGTGAAAATGAGATTAGAGCCATTGCAGTATTGAATGAGTCTTTAGGGGAAGAGTCCCAAAGCAGATTTCTTTTGATAAGTTTTGCTGTGTATTGATAGTGTTACACTCAGTACTCAGTAATGCGTCTTGGTCAGAATTTTCATTTAATTGTACCACCATAGAGTGATGTGCCTTTGAGCAACAACAAAATAAGTATTAAATTATAATCTTTGAGTTGTTATTCTTTATCTGAAAAAAATTCAGCTAATGTAAGTTACATATGTTTGTGTAAAACATAATGCTGATAAATGCTAAGAATAATAAATACAGAGTACTGTGACAGCATAATTTAATTAATTATTAAGGTATCATTGAGGAAACACAATATGAGATTATCTGAAGACTTGAATAGGAATTATGCAATTATTCAAGAAAGGTTGTGGTGGGCAGAACATATTTTTGGTGTATTTGGTAGGAGCGGTTTTCAAATAATGGCAAAGGTAGAAGCCAGATGGAGAGTCAGTTCAGATTCAACATGGGCTTATGAGATAAAGTAGTATACATAAAAATTCTTCCCAAAAAATTTGACTTGAAATTAAAAAAAAATTATAGCATATGGAAAGTAATATGGAATTCAAGGAAAGATTTATTTTTCTTTAATATGAGAGCTACCAGAGAATGTTTGAATACTCATGTACAACAATGTATAGAAAGGGAAGATATAATCAATGGATGTGACTAAAAAATGAGTAGAATGGGATCCCAAATACAATGAGAGTTCTAGGATTATAGAAGAAGGGAAACCACAACTCTGACATCCATTATAACAAGAGTGAATAAAGACAGTATTGGTGACTATTCAGTTTGGTGATGTTTGCAGTTTGCAGTTTGGTGATGAGATGAGTTGAGTTCTTATCTGATGGCTTCAAGATTTTACAAAATAGTAATTGAGGTCATCAGCTAAAAGTGTGATGAAAAGATGAAGGGAGTGAGAGGTTTGATTAGTGTGGAAAATACATTAAAAAGTCATTGATATAAATATTTTAGCACCATATGAAAATAGAGTAAGATTGATGGACATTGTTGACCACTCAATTAATATTATTATGAATAATTAATGCTAATCTATGTGATTTTATCTAACAACCTTCAATTGGCAGGATGTAAGCTCAAAGGAAATCAGCAGGATCTTGAGGAACATGAGAGAAGGGATGGAGAGAGGAGCATAGAAATTAAAGACATTGATAACAAAATGATCTTAATGATTGTCTCTGGAACTTAAGCAGGAAAAGAAGAAAGCTGAAAACACAACGAGGCTTATGGGAGAGGGATAAGTGCATGGAGCTTCTCAATGGCAAGTGTTATAATTGAGAAGTTTCATTAAGTATGCTGGAGAAATAGAAAAGAATGAGTCAGAGAGGGGGATGTGGAATCGATGATTTGTTAATGATGGTACAATTTTTGGTCACATTGCGAAAAATGGAGGAAGAAATAATCATCATTAAAGCTGAGGTTCTGAGCACTAAAAACATTTTATAATAAAAGCTGAAGAGGAGCATAGGTAACTATGACTTTCTGCTGTGAAGACATTTAGGCTCTTTTATTTTTAATTTCCTCCACAGATTCATTCTCTGGAACAGTCTCATAAAATACACATCTCACTTTGTAATTATTCATAACAGTAACTGTGACATTACAGTGCATTGCAAACATGTAATGATACAAATCTTGAGAAAGGCAATGTGAAATGAAAGAAGCTTTGCTCACAGTGACCATTCTTCACTAGAAAATAGACAAGTCTCTTCTACTCATAAAGTGGATATTAAATGCATTTGTTTATTATTTTGTGTTTGTTTTCTTTAAAACATATCCTTTCCCTCCGTATTTTAACCTCTCTAGTCTTCAAGTTTTTTTTTTTTTTTGTTTTGTTTTTTGGTTTTTTTTTTTTTTTTTTTTTTTGACAGAGTCTTGCTCTGTCACCCAGGCTGGAGTGCCGTGGCATGACCTTGACTCACTGCAACCTATGCCTCTTGGATTCAAGTGATTCTCCTGCCTCAGACTCCTGAGTAGCTGGGATTATAGGCACGTGCCACCACGCCTGGCTAATTTTTGTATTTTTAGTAGAGATGGGGTTTCACCTTGTTGATCAGGCTGGTCTTGAACTCCTGACTTAGTGATCCGCCCTCCTGGGCCTCCCAAAGTGCTAGGATTACAGGTGTGATCCACCACGCCCAGCCATCTTTAAGTTGTTGAATATGACATGCCATATCTGAAATATGCCAACCCAAGAAACGTAAGCCTCATCTTTGATGAATGTAGAAAACTGAAAATGCTTCCTGCATTATTTGAAACCTAAGTATTTTGAAACTAGTTTATATTTTAAATTCTTTATTAGAAAATTAATAGAATTAGCATATTATAAAACTACATAATTTTAGAGCTTGAGCATATGTAGACGTCCTATTTTCTGATTTACAGATAAGAACAGAATAAGTGGTTTGCATTTACAATTTATTACTGTAATGACTGAAAAATAATTTAACTATTTCTATGCCCCAACTTACTAATGTTTTTCTATTAGGTAATATTATGGTTATATGAAACATGACTTTCATTTTAGGGCCAACTTTTAACTCTGGATTTTTCAATATTGAAGTAGAAAATAGATTGATATAGATATTATGTATTGATATAGATTGCATGTTTTATGAACCAAGTGACAGAACTGAAATTAGAATTTATGACAGATCTCACACATCCAAGTATTCATAGCCATTTAAATATGACAAACATCTTTTTTGCTGACCATAGTTTTTTATCTAGTATGTATGGTATTCTTGATGAATGTGAAATATCTATTATGTTTCAGAATTAAAATGGGTAAAATACAGTGGCAGACTGAAATGATTGTAATTATACTAAAGAGAAAAAAGTTGAAGCATGATTATTCTTTAGTTACCTGCTAATACTGCAAGAATTATTCTAAACATCTTTATTTACATTATATAATTATATACATAATTATACAATAATTAAATTTAACACATGCATATACTTGGCATGTCTTATATATAATTCTCATGTTATCTTTCTTTTGCAGACATATAGACACTCTAAAAGCTCAAGAGATCAGTTATTCAACTCTAAGAATTGAAACTTGAACATAGATTTTGAGCTTCCAAATCAGGTGCATTTTCTATTTCACAAGGGTCTCTCTCTCTCTGTCTCTGCCTCTCTCTCTCTCTCTCTCTCTCTCTCTCTCTCTCTCTCTCTCCATACATATATATAACATTTTGTGTTTATTTTGGTAAAATGTAAAATGGGCAGGACAATGTATTTATTAGGTGTAGCTCCATATACATATATGTTTACAAAATATATCTTCATTTTTTACCGAATATACATACCAAATATTATATATTTTTATATATTTTAACCAAATTATTATGAGGATAAAGCATATATAAAAACCACAAAAATGAATTTTTTATAGAGAGGCAATGGTAAGTTAAATGTAAAATTTTGATTATAACTTGGAAAGTTACATTTGTGGACACCTGCATCTCACATTTCAAGTCAATTTGGTGGTTATATCTCTAATAATGAAATTCAAGAATGCAGTCTCTCCATTAGGTATCAGTATGGTTTCTCTCTCTCTCTCTCTCTCTCTCTCTCTCTCTCTCTCTCTCTCTCTGTCTCTTTTAAAGCAGCTACACAGAGATATTCATCCAAGCAGAAAGATAATACCAGAGTTCTGAACTGGAGGCTGAACAGCAAAAGGAAGAAAAGCACTTCACATAAAATAAGCAGGCATGCTTTCAGGACTAACTAAACAAGACAATGAAACAGGAATGATGATAGTATCTGAAAATGTGTTGCCTGTTATCATAATTAGTTTTGGGGTATTACAAAGTAAAAAAAAAATACACAGATTCCAAGATGACTATATGAAAAACCCCATGTCTAAATTAATGGTCATAGTGATACAGTAGGTATTACAAAGAATGAAGACAAAACTACATAATTTTGTATAGCATTTCTTAAAGCCTGGCTTAAATAAGACAAACTTCTAAATTAACTTTTTTATAATCCTCCATTCTTTATCAAATTAAGCAGACTGTTTTGTTAAGGCTTTTCATAACATATTTCAAATCTATCTCTGAATTTTCTCTTTAAACTTTATGAAATCTATCTTGTTAAACTTATAATTCCTCAAACATATTTAGTGCTTTGTGATTTGTCATTTCCTTTTACCTAAACCACCTTTCAGTTTTTTGGTTTCTTTGCTCATCATTCAAGGTCCATTTAAAGTCCAAATCTATCTTGGTATTGAGTCTTTCTTGAAGAAAAAAAGATTTGGTTTTTAAAAGGAAGAGCATATTCAGCATCTCTAACTGAATATGCTCTCCCTTTTCTTAACCTCTCTAGGACCTGTCTTTTTCATCATATCTTCAGCGAGTATGTAGATTTACAGCGAGCAACTTCACATAAGAAATATAAGTAAATTAGTCCTTTGAGAGTTCATCTTTAAAATCAATGCTAACAGATCAGTGCAGAGATAGAAGGGCATCCAAAGGAGGGGAAAGAGTTCTCAGTTCTAAAAGATTGGATCATGGTCCTACTGTGTATACTAACATATTGAAAGAATAAATGAGACACTCATGCTAAATTAGACTTGAGTACAATAATGAAGAGAAGTCTCAGGCAAACTTCAGCAGTGGCATCCAAAGGAGCTTTAAAGGAAAGGAAGCCTTAGGCTCATCATTTGTATATTTTAGCAAGCAAGCATAACTTTAGGGTGTTTAGGCATTCTGTGAAGCTAAAGGACATTAGGTAGTATAAAGATTCCAGTGGAAAGTCATCTCAGTTGCGAAAATCTTGCTACCGAATGCATACATATGCTTGCATTTGCATCCGTCCTCTCTGCCTCCTGCTATCCTGCTTTAAGAGAGGAAGTATCCCTTCTTTTATATAAACCTAATCTTAGCACCTATATTCTGGATCCCATCCCCTTCCCACAGTCTCATGTTGTATTCTACCGACTATTCATTCAGTCTCTATATCTCTAAGTGTTTAATTGCAGAATTCAAAAGATTAAATATTACTTTTGAGATCTCAGGTTAGCATCATTCAAATGCCAACTTTGAGATAAGGATTCAGGAGCAAGGAGTTTATTTGAGGATTTCAAAGTACATTAATAGAAGAGTACAGAAGTGATGCCAGGTAGGGAAAGCAGCCAACAGAAGGTGACAGTTACAGTGTACCAACCCTGTGGTCAGTTGGACCTTGATCAGAAATTGGTATGGAACACCTGCCTCAGAAGGATACCACGTGGAGGGTGTACTTCCAGTATGACAATGGGAGTTCTGTGGACCCGTTCCCAAGCGAAACTGGTGAAAATTATTTATTAAAAACCCACTCTTCTAAGTCATTGGAAATGATTCCCAAAGGTATAGAGAAGATAAACATTTACTAATTAAAATCTACTAAATAGTGAAGAGTGGTGACAGTCTGTGGTATTTGTATAGAGACTCACTCTCTTCCTCCCTTCTCCCAAATCAAGAAAGAAACTACTCCAGACTATTTCAGCCAAAAACACAGCTCTCCTTCTCCCCTCAGCTCCCAGTAAGAGGGCTTTCATCTCTGGTGGTTCATCTTTCCCCCAGTTACCTGCTCTTGAGCCTAAGTTCTCAATGAGAGTTCCTGAGAGGCAGGAAATCCCTTCTCCTGCCCACTCCAACTCAGTGTATAGAGGTTATGCTTTAGGCATGGAGCCACTGAAAATACTGAAGCCTCAGTCTCCGTGCCTCAGATTCATAAAGTGGTGGCCCCACCATGGGCGAGGCAATTTGACAAGATGTGAGGCTGCTGCATGCCTTCTCAACCCTAACGAAGCACTTAGCTCCTAAAGTGGTGGCTGTCACTCATAGAGAAGTGCACCATTGTCCCTACTCCCAGATCCAGAGACATAGCTCAGATATTTTGTCTGGAGAGAAGCAAAGCATAAAACTCATAATTACTAATCTCTTTCCCAGGGAACTCATTTTATGGGTAACCCAGGCTGAAGAAATTCAAGCCTAAAAGTGCTCTCAGAAACAGTGGAGGTAATTGTGAAAGGCAGTTGGAAGAAGGTTGGTAGACTCATCAGATGTATATGTTAGACTGCAGGCCAGTTAGTTTGCCTGACAGAACATAGGAAATAGCAGCTGGAGTCCACCTGAGTCAGAACAAATCTTAACCACTGGCCTCTGGAACTACCTCTCAAAGGAGCCCAGATTTGATTATCTTTATCTGTGGAACAGTTTATGTTCCAGAGCACTTCATAAAAATAATCTAGACAGTCAGTAAACAAATTAATAAGCAAACGGCAGTAATAAGTTGTGAAGAGGGATGGCCAGTACCTACTGTTGTTATAATTTATTTAAAATGCCGAGTTTTCAACAAAAAACATTTGAGACATAAATGAAATAGAAAAGTATGACTCAAACACCAAAAAAGCAGACATTTAAAACTACATGTGAGAGTAACCAGATGTCAGATTTAACACACAAAGATTTCTTTATGACTACGTTCAAAGTGGTCATTATGAATATGTTCAAAAAAATTTAAAAAAATGATAAATAGAAGAAGCTATGAAGACAATGTGGTATAAAATAGAGAATAAAAATATAGAGATAAAAATGATTTATAGAAAGAACTAAGTGGAAATTCTGGAGTTGAAGAGTACAGTAACTGAAATGAAAAATTAATTAGTGGTGCTTAATATTTATAACATTGTGTCATTGAGTTTGGTGACATAAAGTGACAGAAGAAAGAATTATTGAGTTTGAAGATAGATTTATAGAGATTATGCAAGTTCAAAACACAGAGGAAAGAAATGAAGAAAAATAAACAGATCCTCAGAGAAGCGTTGAACACTATTAAGCATACCAATGTATGCATATTAGGAATATCAGAGAGGAGACAAAGGAGGAAAAAATATTTTTAAAAAATAGCTTAAAACTTCCAAAATTTACTGAAAAACAAGAATCCACACATCCAGGAAGTTCAGTGAACTCTGAGCAGGATAAACACAGAGATCTACAAAGAGATATGTGACAATAAAAATGCTAGAAGCCAAAGGCAAGGAGAAAATCTTGAAGGAAGCAAGAGAAAAACAATTTGTCACTTAGAAAGATAGCCCATTAAAATTAATAGCTAACTTCTCATCAGAAAAAAATGAAGACCAACAGAAACTGGGATAACATATTCAAAGCACTTGGATGAAAAAGACTATCAACCAGGAAGCCTATGCTTAGCACAGCTATCTTTCAAAAACTAAGAAAAAACAGACATTTGGAGATAAACCAAAATGGAGAGAATTTGTTATCAGACTCATCTTATAAGAAGTACTAAAGGGAGTTCTTTAGCTTGAAAGTAAGTGACCTCAGATGGTCACTTGATAAAACAAAGGCATTAGTGAAGATAATTATGCACTTGTGAAAGACAGCATAAATGCATATTTTTCTTTTTTCTTTACTTAGAAAACAATTGTATAAAACAATATTTGTGTATCTATTATTGCACCTATAATGTATAGAAATGCAATACATTTGATAAAAACAGCAGAAAAATGGTGAATGGGAACGGATTTGTATTGGAGTAAATAAATGCTAACAGATGGTAACTTGAATTTACCAGAACAAATGGAGAAATGATAAATAGAAAGGTTGACATAACAAAAGCTATAAATATATACTTGGTCTCCTTTTAGTTTCTTTAAAAGACAAAGTTATGTAAATCAATATTCGTAACATTCTATCATTGGGTTTATAATATTTATAGATGTAAGATATACAACAAATAATACTGTAAGGGGGAGAAAGAAATAGAGCTATGTAGGTGTAGCATTTCTCTATCTCACTGGAATTAAGTTAGTACACATCTGAAGCTGGTTCTGACACATTAACATGTACTGCTGACCCTTGAACAATGTGGGGGTTGGGGTGCTGACTGCACATGCAGTAAAAAAAATCTCCTATAATTTTTGACTCCCTGAAAACTTAACCAATAGCCTACTGTTGACTGGAAGCCTTATTGATAACATAAACAGTATTATATTTTTACAATGAAGTAAGCTAGATAAAAGAAAATATTATTAAGAAAATTACAGGGAAGAAAAATATTACTATTCATTAAATTGAAGTGGATCATCATAAATGTCTTCATCTTTGTCATCTTGACACTGAATAGGCTAAGAAGAAGGAGAAAGAGGGAGGTGTTACTCTTGCTGTCTTAGTGATGGTAGAGATGGAAGAGGTGAAAGGAGAGGTAGAAGAGGCAGTCATACTTGGTATAACTTTTATTTTAAAAAATACTTGTATAAGTGGACTTGTGTAGTTCAAACCCATGTTCAAAATTCAACTGTATATAATAGTAGAACAATCTGTAAAGAAATAACTCAAAAGTTGTCCTAAAGATGTTATTAAAGAAATTTTATCACATTGGAAAATTTTAACAATAAAAATAAAACAATAAAAGCAGCATGGAACAAAAAGAAGTGAGATAAATAGAAACAAAAAGGAAAATGAAAGACAAATATTATCCCACCATAATAAGGAATGAAATGCTGATACATGCTACAACAGGGACAAATCCTGAGACATTAATGCTAACTGAAAAAAGTCAATCACAAAAATGACATATTATATGATTCAATTTATAGGAAATGTCCAGAATAGGCAAATATATAGAGACAGAAAGTAAATTAGTGATTTCTTAGAGGTGGCTTATAGACTGTGAGATTGGAGAATGACAGCTAACTAGTATGGAGTTTATTTTTCAGGTAATGAAAATGTTCTAAAATTTACTACAGTGATGGTTACACATACCTGTGATTATAACAAAAAATTTCAAATTATAAAGTTTAAACTGTATACTTCAAATAGATGATTTATATCTTTCTATATAAAATAGTTGTGTAAATTACACCTTAGTAAATTTTTTAAAAAAAGAAAAAAAAGAATATCTCACCTGAGTGGTGAGGATAATTAGACATTTATAACCACTTCCCAAGAATCATTTGTTGAGTCCACTTTTGGTGGTGGTGATTCCTTTGCACTTCCAGAAAGTAGCCTTCCCCAGTTTCAGAAGCATGCTTTAATCACAGAGATGCAGACATTTTAAACTAGAATTTGTCCACATCACACTGATTGTGGTAAGGTTTGAGGTAAGTGGACCCCTGAGAATATCTACTACATTCTAATCTTTCTACTGCTCAGATCTATTTATATCTTTTTTCTTTTTAAAATTTACTTTAAGTTCTGGGATACATGTGCAGAACGTGCAGGTTTATTACATAGATATACATGTGCCATGGTGGTTTGCTGCACCTATCAATTCGTCATCTAGGTTTTAAGCCCCACATACATTAGGTATTTGTCCTAATGCTCTCCTTCTCCTTGCCCCCCACCCCCCAACAGGCCCTGGTGTGTGATGTTCCCCTGCCTGCGTCCATACGTTCTCATTGTTCAGCTCCCACTTACGAGTGAGAACATGCAGTGTTTGGTTTTCTGTTCCTGTGTTAGTTTGCTGAGAATTATGGCTTCCAGCTTCATCCACATCCCTGCAAAGGACACGAACTCATCCTTTTTTATGGATGCATAGTATTCCATGGTGTATATGTGCCACATAATTTTTATCCAGTCTATCATTGATGGGCATTTGGGTTGGTTCCAATCTTTGCTATTGTGAATAGTGCTGCAGTAAACATATGTGTGCATGTGTCTTTATAGTAGAATGATTTATAATCCTTTGGGTATATACCCAGTAATGAGATTGCCGGGTCAAATGGTATTTCCAGTTCTAGATCCTTGAGGAATTGCCACACTGTCTTCCACAATGGTTGAACTAATTTACACTCCCACCAACAGTGTAAAAGCATTCCTATTTCTCCACACCCTCGCCAGCATCTATTGTTCCCTTACTTTTTTAATGATCACCATTCTAACTAGTGTGAGATGGTGTCTCATTATGGTTTTGACTTGCATTTCTCTAATGATCAGTGATGATGAGCTTTTTTTCGTATGCTTGTCAGCCACATCAGTATCTTCTTTTGAGAAGTGTCTATTCATATCCTTTGCCCACTTTTTGATGTGTTTTTTTTTTTTTTTCTTGTAAATTTGTTTAAGTTCCTTGTAGATTCTAGATATTAGACCTTTGTCAGATGGGTAGCTGGTGAAAATTTTCTCCCATTCTGTAGGTTGCCTGTTCAACTCTGATAATAGTTTATTTTGCTATGCAGAAGCTCTTTAGTTTGATTAAATCTGATTTGTCAGTGCTTTTGTTGCAATTGCTTTTGGTGTTTTAGTCATCAAGTCTTTGCCCATGCCTATGTCCAGAATGATATTGCCTAGGTTTTCTTCTAGGGTTTTTATGGTTTAGAGTTTTACATTTAAATCTTTCATCCATCTTGAGTTAATTTTTGTGTAAGGTGTAAAGAAGGGGTCCAGTTTCTGTTTTCTGCATATTTACATCTTATGTTAACTACATCTAATTACTATTTCTTACAAGTGGTGCCTGGTTATGTTTTTTTTTTTTTTTTTTTTTTTAAACAAACATTTAAAATAACAGGGTTGGTGAGAACAACTACAGTCACCCTGCTGTAATTGGTACTAAGGCTGCAATGGAAATTCATCTTCTTTCTCTAGCACCTGATCTAGAATCCTCTCATGCTTCGATGACACTGCTGCTCTAGATTCTCTTCTTTGGTTGGGTAACACAGTCCCCATCAGTGAATGTCTAAGCTTGTAGTTACCATACTTCTTGGATTGGAGTGTCTGCAAGTAATTGTTTAGAGTTAATACTGGATAAAGAAACAATTAAAAAACCAAGTCTTATCAACTCATTTATTAAGCCAGTCTATCACTCTTAAGATCTAATCCTTAGCTGTTTTCACTGAGGCTTTTTGGCAAATAATTTATTTTTTCTCAAAGCTGGGGCAGCCAGCCCTTTCTTTCTCAACTGGAAAAGACCTAGTTAGGTGCTTAGAAGCCATGAAGGATACTTCTTAAGTGGGACAAATATATTCTGGCAAAATGTATTCTAACTAAAGCTTCTGTATTATTTCCAGGCGAGGGAGGGTGCTATCTTCTAGCAAGAGTGTAGTTGGCAACTTCAGCAGGATCAGAGGGTTCCAGGGAATCACAGAATCAAAGCTCTTAAGTGCATCAACCAGATGTTATAATAGTTCTTATTGGTGCTTTGATGTCAGCAGAGGAAAGTTGACAGGGTTATTAATTAAAATTTCTCTGCAATTCTGCTACAGTCACAACCAAACCTTGGCCTAGTTTTCAGACTAATCTACTGTTTCCTTGCTGAAGATGAAGCTTTTTTTAAAAAACACCACCACAGAGGACTTTTGGCTTCCAAACATGACCCTAGATGGTGGTTGACTAATTTCAGGCTGTCTGTTTCTTTGTTCATTGAATCAATTGCACTTAACAGTTAGACATTTCTAATAGTATCATTACTACTTTATCCCTCACACAATACAGATGTTGGATAAGCTATCACATTTCCATCTGTGTACCATCCCAATTCATCAAAGACAAGAATCTTATTTACTATAAAGCTACTATATTCAAGGAATGATTGCAACTCCACTTAAAATAAATCAAAACAAAAAATGGTTCCTTATTGCCATATGGTAGGTGTGATGTTTTTTATGTGTCGATTTTACCAAGCCATGAGGTGCCCAAATTTTTGGTGAAACATTATTCCAAGTGTTTCTGTGAAGGTATTTTTAGATGATATATATACTTTAAATTTATAAATTGAGTAGAATAGATGATCCTCTGTAATGTACATAGGCCTTTTCCAATTAGTTGAGGGCCCAGATAGAACAAAAAGGATAATATTTTCCCAATTAAGACAGAATTCTTCCTGCCTGACTGCCCTTAGAACTGGAAATTTTTTTTTCTGCCTTTGGACTCTAACTAAAATATCAACTCTCCTTGGGAAACAACAAAACTGGCTCTCCTGGTTCTCAGGCCTTCAGACTCAGACTAGAACTAAATCATTGGCTATCCTGGTTCTCTGCCTTACTGACTTATTCTGTGTATCCTTGGAACTAACCTGTTTCCATAATCACATGAGCCAATTTCTTATAATAAATCTCTCTCTCTACCCCATATGTAAAACTTAAGTCGGTCTCTCTCTCTCTCTCTCTCTCTCTCTCTCTCTCTCCTCCCTCCCCTGTAATTTATATATATGTGGTTCTGTTTTTCTGGAAACTAATACAATGGGTGAGTAATCCAATCTCAGAATCTTACCCAGAGGATAATCTTTCTATGGTCACCTGTGGTATGTTGGATTCCCCCAAAAGCATCTGTAAAATAAGGAGGTCATTTCAGATGATGTCCAACTTATTTTATTGTTTTCATTTTACCATTTATGGCTTTTTACGATATCTAGAATATACCATTCCATCTGGAACAAGTCTGGTTTGACATAATAGGGTTGCTCTGTTAATAAAGGAAGAAGCAGTTAGTAATTGAGTTCAGCACATAATCCATGAAAGAGAATCTAAGGTTTATTAGTAACTGACAATTTGAACCAAGCTGGTTTAAGGTCCAAAGATGAGCTAAGCAGGTGAGGAGAGATTCAGGGTCTGAGGAATGTTACCTAGAAATTAGGGAACAGCAACAGGAGATAATTTCTAGTAATGTAATTTTGTTTGTATTCCCACGAGACATTTATTTAATATGAGCATGAGCTTTGTCCATATGTTTTAAAGTTATTGTTTATGTTGCCTATACATTTGATTACCCACGTTACATATGGGTTGACGTAAAAGTAATATTCTTTGTTAAATTCAGAGAACAGAAAGCAAAAGTAACTCCACTTTAAAAAAATGCCTGCAATATTATCTTATTATTAAAAATATACTTATAGTTCTATACCCTAAACTCCTGCTCAGTGTAGCAATCTTGTCTACAAATAATCTTTCCACTTTTAAAAAAAAATCCTCAGTGATGGAAGATTGACTACCATATAAGCAGCTTGCTTTATTAGTAGCTCTTTTGGCTTGAAGTTTCTATTTTATACAGCTTCAAAATCTTCTTGTTTTTAACGTTTACTTGGTGGTTAGAGTTATATCCTCTGGAGCTAATGCCCCTATGTCTAGTCATCAATTAAAATGTTTCCAACTCATAAGATAAGTGGCTTTTTGAGCATCACCTTCACCATCTACATCACTCCTCTCTCTGCACTGTAGCACTCTACCCTATGTGATCTGATAAAAACAGAACAAAGGTAATGCTATTTTTCTTTCTCTAGATTCCATGTTTATATTGTTGTGGTTATGTAAACTTTAGAATAGATTCTAAAGGTTATTTGTATTCTCATTTCCACATACCTAAATTTGGGGTAATGGTTTATACTTAGGATTAACTTTCAGTTATCTCTGTAGCAAATTTTAGATGGAAGTTGGTAGCCTCCTGCCAAGGAAGAGGTGGTGCCTGTACTACTTTCCCCTCTGTCAGTTGTTATGTGCTTTGAAACAGAAAATTATGCTTATAGTAGCCTTCACAGTGGATATGAATGTTCACTTAATACATGTGGATATTTGATAGAAAGATATTAATTCATGAAATTCAAAATAAAATATGATCGACATTGAAATGTTCTCCTAATTTAAGACATCATTGAATGTGTTCTTTTACTTCTCCATTGGAACATGTAAATCAACAGTTAAATTTACAATGCACGTCTCTTTTTTCAGTGCTTAAATTGTGATTTGTAAGATATTTGTAGAAGAAATAATAACATCCTCCATCATCATGTTTTAAAAGAAATGCTGTAACAGGCAACAAATCTCTCAGGACACATGATGTACAGCATATCCATCCGTATGTGTCCTTAGTTTGTCTTGGTCAACTGGTTGCTCACATGTGGCTAACTTGTCAAGATCAGCAGGCAGTGTGCAATGTCAGGCTATTGTGCTGAGGTTCCTTTCTGTTTAGAAAGAAGTAACCTGCTTGTGTTCCTTCAAAGTCCTGAACAGTCTGATTTCAGCATTTTGACTTTCTTTTTATGTGAGGTGAAATAGCAAGCTGTGTGTAAGTCACAGATGTGAATGCTGAATAGTTAAGGGCACTGTTGTTAGGAAAAAAACAACTCAAAAAAAAAAAAAAAAAGAAAGAAAAAAGAAGCAATTTCTCCTTCAGTTGAATGTGAGTATCGATTTTAGAAGCGTTAAAAGCTGTATTTTATGGTCTGTTACCAAAATAGCATTTGCTAAACTTAGGGATTAAACCACCCTTTTGTGTTTTTTAGGGATAAAACACGAAAAGAGTAATACAAATTTAAGTTGTAGAAACCCATTCAGACTTCTAAAGTGAGATCTCTAAAGAGAAATTATTTATAATGAAGAATGGCATCATTCTTTAAAGTCTATATGTAACTATCAAATCTCTAGTAATTTAACATATGATGCTGAAAAGCCAGTTGTTAGTTTTCTCACATTAAATGAAAAATGAAAACTTAAAAGTACCAATATAGTTTCAAACAAATATCTATGGTATTCCAGGTTAAAAGCACAAAAAAAGGCAAAAGGAAAACAATTCTTTATAGCTTAAAGTCTTACTTAACTTTACCATCTTATTTATTACATAAAAATAAAGTTAAAATAGAGTATCAAGTTGCAGATAAAAATATGAAATTTCAACTATAGATGTGCTGACATTTTTGATGAGATTCAGATATCTTTGCAAATGCATGAGGATTTTAAAAGAGCTGAATGCTCTGGTTAATTAGCTTAGTGATCTATTCAAATTTGCAGTGGTCATGACTGGTGTTAAATAAACTTCCCGTAAAATGAAATATGATGCATGCGAAAAATCAAAGATTTACTCAGATTTACCCATTTACCCACCTTCGTCTTTACCCTTCATCTTACCGACTAGCACAATAAAGCAGAAAAGGGAATGACTTTATAAAAAACAATAATCAACTGTCTTTTAAAAGGTTAATAGATACAATTCACACATGAATTCCTGTGTCTTTGTTCTTCTATATTGTCCCTTAATATGGGACTCAGAGTTTGACCACATGACTTACTTTGGTAAATGGTACACCAGTAAATGTGATACAAGCACAGGCTTTACAAACGCTTACACATTGAAGCTTAATCTCTTGAAAAGCTGCCACTGTGTGAGAAAGTCCAGGCCAGTCTGCTGGAGACACATGGCCCACCTGACAGCCAGCTGCAGCCTCCAGACATGAGGGTATCTCACACCATCCATGTTCAGTTGATCCACCATATCATTGCAGTTACATAAGTGACCCTGAGAGAGACAGCCAAAAACCACACAGTTGACCACAAAATAAATTGCTAACCCAGAGTTATATATTACTAAAATGTGTGTTGTTTACACCACTACATTTTTTGGGATGGCAGTAGAAAACTGACAAAAACAGCTGTCTAAACTCACCTTTTGGGCCAAATTAGTAAAAGGGTGAACCACAGAATTTTTGCCTACATTGCACAGAGTGGATACTGGAGGTAGATGAGTTAACCTCAGGAAGCAAAGACAGTGTCAAACATCAATTCTCCAGGGGTGAGCGAAGAAAACAAGCCAGGCATACAACCAAACACGTAAATTCACTCAAGGAAAAAGGAGAAAAAGAGTTTGTGCAGAAAAAGGTTAATGATGCCCCTGAGGTGAGGAATAAAGTAAGAGAGGAGTCTTTTCTGGAACACCAGGGTTTTAACTATGGCTTGTTGCTTTTCACTTTTTTTTTTTTTTTTGCCTTGGTAATCCGATTACAGGGTTAAAACCTAGAACATGTATTAACATGTATTAATTTTTGAAAGGTAATATGTAATTCCATTTATTTTAAAATCTTACTTTTTAATTAAATGGATTTCAAATGTACAAAAAATATAATAAATGTCTGTGAACCTACCATGTTAATATTTTGGCATTGTCTTCACACCAATCTCTATTGTTTTTTTTAAGTAATAAAATATCATACATGGAGTTACCTTTAGTATCTCCTCTCTCTATTAGTCACATGAGTGACTGATAAATATATTTATTCACAATATTCAAAATAGCTAACACTAATTTGCTAAGAGGTGACTTGATGTCCTCTCCTGCATCATGGGGAAGTCAGAGAGCTCCTGAAGGGGATGAGAAGACTAGAAAGAAAAATTTTAAGGGGGGTTAAGAGCCATTATTATTAATTATAGCTGGTACTGAATTATTTTTAAATATGACTATGATTTTGCTAGTATATATTGATTGGGGATAATATGAATATCTTTTCCCAGTTTGTGGTTGCCTTTTTACTGTGTTAATGATGTATTTGATACATTTATTTTGATGTTGGTATATGGAAGCTTTTGTATTGAATGCCATCATATGAATCCATCTTTTTCTTAATGATCAGTGCCTTTTGTATCTTGGTAAATAAATGTTTTATTAACAAAATATTTTCTTAAAAATTGTTCACGGCCAGGCATGGTGGCTCACGCCTGTAATCCCAGCACTTTGGGAGGGTAAGGTGGGCAGATCACGAGGTCAGGAGATCGAGACCATCCTGGTTAACACGGTGAAACCCCGTCTCTATTAAAAATATAAAAAATTAGCCGGGCACGGTGGTGGGTGCCTGTAGTCCCAGATACTCAGGAGGCTGAGGCAGGAGAATGGCATGAACCCAGGAGGCGGAGCTTGCAGTGAGCCGAGATCACGTCACTGCACTCCAGCCTGGACAGCAGAGGGAGATTCCCTCTCTTAAAAAAAAAACAAAACAAAAAACAAATTGTTCACAAAAATATTTTCTTCTAAAATGGGCTTTTCATTTTTGCATCTTTAATTGTCATGAAATTTATTTTTCTTTATAGAATTAGGTAGAGATTTAATTTTATCCTGTATCATAGAGATATGCTGATTCTGCCACTTATTAGCAGTGTGTCCTTGTCCAAGTTACCTACCTTCTCTGTACAACAGTTTCCTCATCGATGAGATGGGATTAATAATAGTCTTTAACTCATATATCATTTAGAAGATTAAATAAAATAATAATGTAAACTACAATGCCTGCTACATAATGATCACCTGTACTTATTCGTTAATAGACCTAGCCATTTATTCAGCACTATTTATTGAATAGCCCATACTTCACCTGTTGAGTGCCTCATGTACACATATATGGATTAATTTCTAGGTTCTCTATTCTGTTTCTTGATGTATTAATTATTTGCAACAATACTCAAATTTCAATTATTGTAATTTAACAACAATTCTTATCTGATGGAGTTAGTCCCTCCTGAGGGTTACTTAAAAACGTCTGGGCTTTTTACTCATATGTATGAAATTTATGTCAAAGCTGTTAATTTCTATTAAATCAGTATTGGAATTTTGATCAGAGTTGCATAGAATTTATAAGTTATTTGGGCTAAAACTGTCGTCTTGATGATATTGATTCTTCTGCTCAATAAAATAGTATATCACTTCATTGATTTAGATTATATTTTATTTATTTATTATGAAACCTATCTATATTAACTAATTTACAAGGAGGACATGGTTTCTTTGAATCCTGGTGTAGGCTGCTCATTTCCCACACTCCAGAAACCAAGGAGCTTGGAGACAAAATTTCTACAGTTAGAGTTGTTGGCACGTCTCCTCCCTGACTGAAATTCTTGCATAGTGTACCCATTACCCATAAGATAAAATTTTCAAACTCTTTAATGTGATACAACACCTTCCATGGTTTCCTAGTTTATTTTTCTAGTCCAGGTCTCTTCACTAAATGTCCAGACTTGTATATCCACCTAACTGTTTACCATTTCCATTGAATGTCTAACAGATATTGAAAGCTGACTCATTTCTTGACACAGAGTCTCCCCACTGACCCTGGAAACTCATTAAATGGCATCATCATTCACTCAGTAGTTCGAGCTTAAAAAGTTCAAGTTATTCTAGACCCCTGTCTTCCTCTTGTTTTCACATTTCAGATCAGTTCATCAGCCTAATAGTACCTTCTTCAAAATATATCCTGATTTTAATCTTTTCTGCCTACCCCTGCCCCCGACTAGCTACCATGTTAAACAAGCCATCATTGTTTTTTGCCTGGGTTATTGAAGAAACTTTGAAACATATGTTCATTCTCCTCATTTTATTTCTCCCTTCTGATCAACTATCCACATAACAGGCTAAGCACTCTTAAAATAAAAATCAGATCATGCCATTTACATGCTCAGAACCCTCCCATATCTTCCTGTCATACTTGGGTGAAAAAACTCTGGTCATGTCCAAGGAAGCCTTCAAGTTCTGGCCTGTCCTCCTCTCAGATTTCAACTCCTATCACTCTCTCTTGAACAATCTTCCATGGATATGCTTGTCCCCTGCTGTTTCCTAATCCGACAAACAGATTCCTCCCTCAGGACCTTTGCACTGCCTATTCTCTCCGCCTAGAATGCTTTCAGAAACAGTTATTAGGTAATGTGGACAAAGTAAAAAATATTAGCAACCCTTGGAAAATGCTATGTAACAAATATGAGATCATTGACTGGGAAGGGACAATCTAAGTTTAACAATTAAGATAAAATCTTTAAATGAAAGATTATGAGGTTTGAATTTATGAAATATATTTATGTTTCAAACATTTTAAAAATACAAATTTTGAAGAACTTGGAAATTTATTTCTCACTGTATTAGTCTGTTCTCACATTGCTATAAAGAACTACCTGAGACTACGCAATTTATAAAGAAAAGTCATTTAATTGGCTCACAGTTCTACACACTGTATAGGAAGCGTAGCCAGGGAGGCCTCAGGAAACTTACAATCATGACAAGAGGTGAAAGTGAAGCCATCATGTCCTACATGACTGGAACAGGAGGAAGAGAGAGTGATGGGGGAAGTGCTACACACTTCCAAACAACCAGATCTTAATGAGATCTATCATGAGACAGCACTAGGGGCATGGTGCTAAACCATTAGAAACCACCTTCATGATCCAATCACCTCCCACCAGGCCTGACCTCCAACACTGGGGATCACAGTTCGACATGAGATTTGGGTAGGGACATAGACCCAAACCATATCAGCAACACTTTGGTCATATCACATCAATGAGTAAATAGGTCCTGGGCTGATCTCGACTGGCCTTTTAAAATTCATCTCATCTATATTTGTGAAACAATCAGATAAAATATTTAAAAACTTTAAAAAGAAAAAAATATCTATGGAGGTACAGTTGTTTCATAAAATGTGAGCACAGAAGTGTAAAAGATCATCTAATTCTTATTTTCTTCCTCCTAAGAATGAAATATTTTCATCGTTTAAATATTGTTTTTCTTGGAACCTTACTGCCTATGATAGTGTTAATTGGTTGTCCTAGACTCTGTCTTAGCTTCCCATCTTCCCAATTTTCATATACTTAGTAGAATGTGGATTGTTCTCAGAGCATTATCCATTTGAGTAATGAATATAAAACAACCTCTGTGCAAAGAGGCTGTATTTAGGCTTAAGGTATTTTATAACATGACACCCTACCCCAAGCCCACCTCCCTAGCACTTTGTTCCTAGAGTATGATTAGGATTTCCCTGCTTCTTTCTTCACTGTCAATGTTTAGGGAGTGTGTTTGTGTATGTGCATGTGTGTGAATAGTGTGAGTTTATGCATGCACATGTGTGTCTCTGTTGAAGAATACACGGATGCTGGTAGCAGGAGAAGAGGATCTAATTTTCTTTGGTTTATTATTTTTTTCTCAAGAGCCAGTTAGAGCAGTGGAGTAGTAATTACAGTTGCCACAACTTTTAACAAATTTTTAGGAAGCGATATTTAAAAAATAAGAATCTTCTGGCTGGTCAATGTTTATGTGTACAAAGATATCTTTACTTCATGATATGTTTTGGTTCTAAAAACATTTATTTTATGACACTTATGTATTCGTATTGCTTTTGCTTCTCTTTTCCAATGGAAGAAATCAATAATAATCAATAGAGAGAAAGGACTCTCTAGACCAAAAGTCTGCCAAAATTGAAAATTGAAGTGTTGTCAGTTGACCTGGGGAAGGACTGAATCCTCTTGGTAGAAAAATATCAGAAACACAAGTGAATGTGCATTGTTCTTAGTCCAACCTAAGAATGCATTCATCTGGATTAGTTGTATTAACAATACAACTTTATTATTAATTGTTAATATTAGTTAATACAACTAACCCAGATGAATGCATTCATAGATAGGTTTTATGACATTCACATAAGTAAAGATACATGAAAAACTATAATCTTCAAAAAGGACTGAGATCACTGAGCTTTCTAGCTCTCGCTTCTTGGTCATTCCAGTTAAAAATGTTATGTTTGAGATGTAAACTTTAACAGGATGATCTAAGCTAACTCCATTCCTCTCTTCCTATGTACTTTCTTGCCACAGGGAGCATTATGTCTCAGAATGGATGTAGAAAAAGAAGATAAAAGTAATTATAGAGGAAGTAGGTAACCCATTCCCAAGTTGCTTGAAAGAAATAAGAGATGGCCAGTTTTAATGTTTACAGATTTTTCATTTATCTGTCCAGGAAAAACTGGAGTACGCAGTAAAATATATTTCTAATGTTAATTTTGGCTAACAACTTTACTCATTTTCTGGCAAAAATAATGATTAATTCTCCATCCAATTTATCATATTATGGTGTAAATTTCTCCCAAATGATTGCCAGAAGTTGACTGTCAGTCCTAGTTTTTGCGGTTGCAGGAGTGTTTTTTGAGGTTGCCGGAGTTTTTGTTTATTTGTTTGTTTTCTTTTCTAAGGTCCGGTGTATTTTCAGTTGGAATGTTCAAAGATTCTACATTAGGAATTACTTCTGGGGAGCTCATATTTTAAAACCAAACTAGTTCTTGTTACTTTCAGCAATATGTATATAATTTTTAAAACAGGCTTTCCTTTATACTGCCTCAACTTTATACTTCTTTCTTATGTTTCCCCCAAGGGCTTAATTATGAATCCCTTCTAGGCCTTTTCTGAGCACTAATAATGTTTAGAGGTTGGTGAGCTCTTTGTTAATGCTTTTCCCAACTGTCAGGAAACAAGTTGTTTATTTCCTCATTTGTGTCTTCCTACTTTACCTGTGTGGAATAAACCATATTTGTTTTATACTTTCTCTAATAAGATATACAAAATTTGGGGCTTGTACTGAAACTATTTATTTGGCTAATTTTAAAATGCTTTTAGATTTAACTACTCTTTATTTTTGTCCATATTTCCCATCTAAAATTTATAAATATTAAGATAGAACTAGAGATACATATTTTGATAGGTACCTGCCTGCTAGAAGCTAAGGCACACATTGTAATGACAGAAAATTTTGATAGCAACACATAGAATTCTTATCCTTTTTTCCATTTTTTGGAGTCAGCCACATTGTACTCTACACAGGAAAGATGATACTCTGAAACAAAAGTGTTAAAATGTCTGGAAAATTCCAATGTTATTTGATACTTCATAAATAAGAGAAGTGTTGGAAATAGAAAAGTTTCTAAATATAAGAGTTCTGTATTGTTGGTGTGCATATACTATTTTCTTGGTGGGAATGTGCACTGGAAGGAGAAAGAAATAATTCTATACAATGGCTGGCTGTGCTGAGTATGGACATCATACTGAGGGAAAACTAAGAATAGCAACAACTAGTTTAGAAAGCTTCCACTGTCCCAAACAGCTCTTAGTTGCCAAGAACCACTTTTGTCTGCTGCCTTCTCACAAAGACCCACACTTTGGCTGCTACACTGCACATCTTGCTCAGAAGTGTAGTAAGTTTATTATCCCACTGTACTTTTTCACATACTTGACCTGCCTGTCAAACTGCTTTGGAAATGACAAATACTTTGTGCACATTCAACCCCTCATCACACTGCCCAACAGTGAGGGGCCTCCTTCTGTGTAGTCATGGCTAATAGTCTCTGTCTTAGAAATAATAGATGAATTGTCTACCCTCATTCCTAAACTTCTGGTATTGCACAAAGCAAACTGAAGTAATAATGTAACCCCTTATTTTAAAATTTAATATCTTTTATAGCCTGCTGTCTAAAGCAGTTCCTCTATGAATCTGCTGACATTTTAAATTCTACTTTAGAAACTTCCTCTCTATTTCAAATATCCACTCCACTCAAAATTTTATATAGACTTATCCCCTCTACACACTATCAATAGGAAAGTTCTTCTTTATTTCCTAAGGCATTCTAAGTCACTTTTGTGACCAGCTCCCTTAAGAGAAAACCACTAAATCTTGCGGCTTACACAGCAGCCCCAAATCTTACCATAGTGCTTGTCAAAGACAGAGAAATATCTTCTGTGTAAGCTCCTGCAAGGTTCACAGGCTTACTAGATTGTGCTTTCTAGCTAATAGGAAAGAAAAGAAAACTGCAGAAGCCTCTAGAGAACCTTCTGGGAGAAAGTAGATAACACAAAGTAAAATCACTGTTTTCTTTTATTAAGGACCTTTGTGAAGGTTCATTTGAAACAATTTAGGCTGTCTAACATAATTAAGTCACTAAGCTGCATCAGATAGTAGCCAGTTACTATCTTGGATTAATAATGTTTAATTCATCTCTAATCACTCTAATACATCTCTAGGAAGCATACACAGCATTGTATAAAGTACAATTTGATGAGTAAGGACAGTTGAATGATGAATCATAAAATAAATTAAATTGTAGTCATTTGAACTGCTATTTGAAATTTATGGCTGCCAGCTGGCAACCAGAGGATTTTTAAAATATAAATTAAATAAGTTCAATAACGTTATCCAGTTAGAAAATCTGCAGCTGGAATATGAGAATTATTTCTTTTAAGCCTTCATCAGGAATGAATTTTTTTGAGACCGGCACACTAAAGAATATTTAGGCAGGGTCACAGTGGAAGCAATACTGTGTCCAATGAGAGCCACTCTGATAGATTCCTAATCCACCAGCTCTTAATAATTCATGTTTCTCAGCTGAATTGAACAGATCCTGATCAACTGGAGTAGAAGAGAGAGAAGGATAGAGGTCAGATTTAGATAGAAGATTTTTTTTTGTTGTTATAGTATAGAAATAAAATGAGTATGGTTTGAAATGGGATTGTTAAAAGGATTTAAAAACATTATGGATGAATATGTGATGTAAACCTTAATTGCAGCCTATTTTATATATTTACACAGGAAATTTAAAGATTGTTTTCTCTGTTATTTGAATGGGAAAGCGCTGCTTGAGCACAGCAGAAATCTTGCAGCTTTTGTGATTGTAGAGAAGGCAAATTAGGTCATTGAAACTTTTAATTAACTGGGTTCAGGGTTAAATCTCAAGGTAATTCTATCATCTGGAAATGGTAATCTCTGAATTTCAGGAGCTATAGCAACTTCTGTATTGCTGAACTCACACTGATACTCAGCAAGATTGAAGCTGTTGAGAAATTATATCTACTTGTGTAGAATCTGCATTAGAGTTTATTGGTTTAAAATTGTTTAAACATGCTTTTAGTCAATTGTTAAAAGCATAGTATCAATTTTACATAATTGTTAAAGATGACATATATTTAAATTTGTTTTGGTAGTTTATATATACTTTCTTTTGTCCCTGGAACCCTGAGGCCTAAAATCTGACAACACAAGGGCCTGCTATGTTGCAGCATGTTGGAAGACAAGGAAATAAAAAATAAAACAAAGCACTGAATGTAATTTCCTGGTTATGAGTAACAGAAATCTAGAATGTCCTATTATCAATTTCTGATTGTGTAAAAATTGGGGAGATTCCAAAGTATCTAGGGAGAAATAGTTCTGGGATTTAGATATATTGGAATAAAAGTAACAAATGGAGATTGACTATATAAAGAAGATATATGATTGCTCCAAGTTACAGATTTCATTTGTTAACCCACTAAACATTGATGAGCTATGTTCCAGGTTCTGATTAGGTACTGGGAATATGATAATGAGATAACAGAAGAAGCCTCTGTCCTCATACAAACAGATTTGGATTGAAACTGAACAGACGGCACCTTACCAAACACTGTCATAATTAATGAGGAAGGGAATGTAAAGTCTAAAATGCCAATATACATCATGGAACTGAAATTTACTTTGAGACAGCATGACCTTTGGGAGGCATATGGGTATACAGCATTCAACCAGTGTTTGTAACATCATGCAATGATCCATTTATAAGGATCCATGGAAGAAATATTCTCAGGACATTGACAGTGATATCTTGCTTCGTTTAAGAAAATACATTGTTTGGCTTATAAACACTATAAATTGCATTTACCCTCTTGCATTGGCTGCTCAGAATCTCAGTAATAAATTTGAGGCCAACATCTGGCAATGTGATAGGAAAATCAATGTATATTTTTGATGCTTTAGTGTCATAGACTCTACTTTTAGAAAGAAATAGGACACTAGCCGGGCGCGGTGGCTCAAGCCTGTAATCCCAGCACTTTGGGAGGCCGAGGTGGGTGGATCACAAGGTCAGGAGATCGAGACTATCCTGGCTAACATGGTGAAACCCCGTCTCTACTAAAAATACAAAAAACTAGCCGGGCGCGGTAGCGGGCGCCTGTAGTCCCAGCTACTTGGGAGGCTGAGGCAGGAGAATGGCGTAAACCCGGGAGGCGGAGCTTGCAGTGAGCTGAGATCCGGCCACTGTACTCCAGCCTGGGCGACAGAGCCAGACTCCATCTCAAAAAAAAAAAAAAAAAGAAAAAAGAAATAGGACACTAAACAAACATACAAATCAACAGCAATCACAATCATGGTTCCATTTGTAAAACTGAAGCTCTTCAAAGCATTGGAAACATCTTCTCAGGTAATAGGACCTAATTCTGCCCTTGTAGAGCAGTTTTTTTGGTGTTTTCCTTAAAGAGCCCTATTTTATTAAGATCATCCTCCAGGTTTTAGAAAAATATGTGTTCCTATCACGATAAAATATGCTTGTAGTACAATTCTGTCAATCTAGACAGAAGACAATGGCAAGAAACATGAGGAGGGTGGAAGGTGACATTGTTGAAGGACATCTTGAGAGAGAGCTTAAATTGAAACAAATATAAAGCAAAAGCAGAAGAAAAATTCAGCTAGTCATTATCCCAAACATTGCTAAGCTTTGGAAATACCAGTTAGTGCCACAAACCAGGACACCTCTTTTATGCAATAAGGATAGAAATAATCTTTAGTTAAAGCTATATTTGGGTGTACATATCCAATGGAAATTGACAGTATAAAGAAGGGTTATGATTGCTTTGAGATACAGATATCACTTGCTCATGCAACAGAGAGCATCACAGGTAGCTATGACTGACAATAGCATTTTATTTGGCTCCAAAAGATAATGGTAGAATTTTAAAATATATTGAGTTTCATTTATGCACTTAAGTGAATCTTTCCCTTAGGATTTTGTAATCTACCCAATGTCAGCACGAACAGGGATCATTAAATAAATAAATGAATATATATATATATATATATATATATATAAAATATATAGTATTTTATATATTCATCATTCACTGTGCCCGAGTTTTAACAAAGAAAATTATTTCCTACATAACTAATTTGGTACCACTCATTTAAAAAAATTATTTTAAATAATGATCACTGCAGTTATCAATGTCTCTACAACTACCATTGGCTGAAACCTGTACTTCCTCAGGTTCAGTACATACCCTGCACATAGGATATAAGTGGTTGCTCTAGTTATGTTACTTATAGGGTGGCAACTGACAAAAGTAGCAACTGGTGGCTAAGGTGGTGATTTTGTACTACTGCCTCTCTCCTTCGCCATCAGCTGGGGTTGAAGGCAGAGATCCAAAGACCTATTCTTATTCTCTGGCAATTTGCCCACATTATATAAGCAACCCCTTGGACCGCTTTGAGCTTTGTTTACTGTCAGCTAACATAAGGTTTAGAATGAGTGTAATCTTCAGCTTTTATAAAGAGTATCAAATGATAAATAGAGTAATCAGATCTTTGCCTGAATTGCTTACTGCAGTGAAACATGTATTAAATGTGTAGTAAAAATATCAGTTAATCTGTCCAAAAAGCTGGATACATTCATTTGCTTTCTTTGATCCAGCTTAGTTGTCTCATTGGAAAAGAAGAGAAAAGAAAAATGAAGTCCTAATTATTTATGTGTTTACAAATTTGTTGTTTTCTTTTCTGCTTAGATTGCTGTTAAACTGGCTCACTCCGCATACTCTGTGCTACAGCGATTTAATATTTCATTAAAAAGCATTAATGATGGCTTCAGTGAATTTCTCCTATTCAAGCTCCATAATGACAGCAATTCAAGTGAGTGTTGATCTCTGAGTGATGCAACACAAAAACATTGCCTAGCATGTGGAGTGCTACTCATATTCTCTGCAACTTGAAGTCAAGTTGGAGAGCTAGGTGCTGAGTGGTACCTTGTAATTTAATTGAATGAGAAAAGACCTTCTAATTTATACTGAATAAATGAATTGCAGTAGTAGGTATGTCACATTTACACTATATATCAATAATAGATCAAACAATTGCTATAATGCTTGCTCTTTTGAAACAGTTTCAAAAGGTAACACATCTCTGTTTATGCTTTTAACTTTAAAACAAAGTCAAAAGTTACTCCATGAGAAAATATCTTGTTGCTTTAGAAACGTATGATTGCTTATCTGATGAAACAATAAAAATTTATTAAATGACTACTGTGTGTTTTCAAGCTACTGTGGCCTCTACTTCAAAGGAGAGAGTCTTGTTTTTAAGGATTTTTTTGTTTCAATTTGAGGAGAAAAGAAAAATAAAATCATAAATGCTAATGGAAATCCTAAATGATGTGGGTTAAGTGATTAGTTCTCATAAGAAGTTAGGGTTGTCATATGCAAAAGGGAATTATTTCCATCAAATATAACCAGGAGCTTTATAAAATATTGGAATTTAAGTTTAAAATAATTCAAGGATGTAAATTTCATAGTTTGAAAATTGGATATAGAGAGAGCAGAAATTTTATTTAATGGAACAGTAGAATAAGAAGTGCAAAAAGAATGTTGAAAGCATATTGTAGAGGTCACTTGAGTTTTAAATTCTGAATAATTAATTTTATTATACTAATTACACAAAGCAACATTATAAAAATAATGCAGAATTTAAATTGAAATATAATTTTTATAAAACTTGTCCTCACATTCTCCTTAAAAGAAAATCATCTATTTCTGTTTTTCCATCTTCCTTCTCGCTAAAGATTTTTGAACAGTGAAATGACATGATGGAAAATGTGTTGTAGAACTTTTAGGAAGATTAATCTATCAATAGTAAGCAAGATGGAGAGTAAAGAGAAGTATCTGAAACCTAGAGACCAATGATAATTCTATTGAAGTAATTCAGGTGAGAAGTGATAAGAGCCTGAACAGAAATGGAAAGAAGTGGGAAGTTGTAAGAGGCACTGAAATGGAAAAATCACTGATTGGATATGGAACATTGAGAAAGGTAATCGTTAGAGATGAGTGGAGCCTGAATTAACAGCAAGGGTTCCTGAGATAGAAAGCAGAAGTAGGATGATTAGAATAGGTATCTAGCAATGGAAAATAATTTATATATATCTTCCATGACATGTAATGTTGAAAAAATATAGTTACACTTAAAAATCAAGAATATGTTTAAAGATGGAAAATTGAAATATATATTATATGAATATTTCTAATCGAGTTCTTTATCAAATTTCTAATAGAAAGAGAAAGTACCTGGAATCATAGGTGTGAATTAAGTCTGGTTAAGAAAGTAGAGGACATTATTAATAACTTTTTTGAGAAGAAAAGGATTTAGTGAGAAAAGAGTAACCAGTAAGTAAAGAACAGACATATTTCAAGAAAAAAGAAAATATATATATGAATATAGACATACACATAAATATATAGGTATATACATATATATACATAGGTCTGAGTGATGGAACACAAAAACTTACCATGTATATGCACACATATGTATACCCACATATATGGATATAAATATGTGTGTATATTCATATACATATACATGTATGGTATATATACATATATGCATATATCTATGTATACATATATATGTGTGTGTGTGTGCATACATGTGTGTATACACACATATGTGTGTGTATATTTATAGAGAGAGCAGTAGTATAGAGAGGACAAGGAGAATGTGAACTGGGAAAAAGTCATTATATATCATAACTAAGAGGTAATTGATGATACTTGAGAAATCCGTGAACAATTAATATTTGTTAAACCATTGATTAGGATTTCATTTGAGATATTTTTTAGTGAAAGGAGAGAAGGAAATGAAATGGTAGCTAGTGGATGGTGAATTTAAGCAAGATTTGTTCCCTTTCTTCCAGTATACGCCTCTAAGGGAATTTAAAAAAAAAAAAAAAAAAAAAAAAAAAGCCTTGTTTACTTTGGAATGTGGAGTAAAGAGAGCAACAAGAAACTGAAGTCGAAGAATAGGTAAGTGAGCACTGTAGGGATCGACAGGGACAGACAGAAAAAGTCTGCATGGAGAGTAAAAACGGAAAGCCAATTAGAAAATTATTTTGGTAGTCCTTGCATGAGATGTTGGTGGCTTAAACTATGATAGTAGTTGTGGAGGGGATGATTATTGGTTGGACACAGTCTATCTATACTTTGAAGACAGAGTTGACTGCACTTAATAACAAATAAGAAATGAGGTGTAAGAGCAAGAAAGAAATATTTAAATGGTGTCTCTGTGTGTGTGTGTGTGTATGTTTGTGTGTGTGTGTGTGTGTGTGTGTGTGTTTCTGGCTTAAACAACTGGAAGAATGGCAGTACCGTTTACTGAGGTAAGTAAGCCTGGGGATGATGCTGGACTTGTTTTTTGAAGCGGCAAATCAAGAGTTCTTTTTTATATATGCTAAGCCTATTAGATTATGAGAAATCCAACTGGTGATATTGTCTGGAAAGTTAGAGACGTAAGTTTGAAATTAAGGGTAAAGTTTGGAGCATATAAACTTGATATTCATCAGTATATTAATAATATTGTCTATGAAATGTAAGAATAAATGAGTTTACCTAGGGAAAGACAATATAGAGAGCAAAGAGTGCTAATAACTGAGAACTGAGTCACTCCGAAGTCTCAAGAGCTAAAAATAAGGAGGAACCAGCTATGAAGAGTAAGAGTAACCAGTGAGAAATGAGAATCTGAAGAGTGTGATGTCTGCAAAAAAGAAAAGAAATTTCAAGGAGGGCATGGTCAGTTGTGTCAAAGCTTGATGGGTGTAGAGTAAGATTTGTACACAGAATTAGATGGGAGCTTGGAGATTTTCACTTTTGGGAGTATCTGAAATAAACAAGGAAGTCAGGATTGGTATTGCTGGTCTTCCAGGGGAAATGGTTAATCAGCCTAATTATATCTTTTTCCTAAAATTGATCTTTTAGTCAGTTGTCAGAGGTGAGACTGAAAGTGTTGTAGTATGGAGGAATGATAGTCTCATGTGGAGTACATCCTTATGTTATGTTGAGGGTAGAGTCATAAATGATGGAGGGGTGGCTTTAGAACAGGCAGCTCTGGGTGTCCCAGCCTTAATTATAGGTCTCTGAGGGGCTTCTAGATTTGATTTAAAGAGAGCATTAGGTGGTGTCACGGCTGGGTGATGAAAACACCAACAAGAGCACATGGAATTCTGGGGCCTGCCATAAAGCTTGCTGGGGAGGATCAGGGCCAGTGGAGTGCGACTGGGTTTCTCGGAAGCACTTGGAGATCTGGAGGGTGACTTAAATAAAGGACACCATTTTCTTTATATTACTTTTAGTAGAAGCACGTGATACAAAATATAGCATTTTAGATCTGTGCAAAATAAATATAGCCAACAGAAAAGAGGCATGTGGAATTCTCTCAAAACTAAGTAATTTGCTGCTTTTTGTGTCCCTTAAACCTGCGCAGTTTATAAGAGACAAGATGAGGATTTTCTTTGAGGATGAAAGAAACTTGTACATCTTTACTTACGATCTTTTTCATATCCTTTTTGCCTATGCTCATATAAATGTTTTCCTTATTTTAAATGACATAACCTTCAAAGTCAGAAAATTAACAACAAACTAATTACCTGTAAACCAATAACTGTCATGTAAAACAAAACAAACAAACAAAAAAAACCACACACAAACTAAAAGATATCTATATTTGTCTTTTTAATGGTTACAACCTATTGCCAAGAATAGTCATTCAGTTTTATCTTCAGCACACATTTACAGAGGAAAGAGAAAAGTTATTTTAAAATATTTTTTAAAGTTTTATTTCATTAATTTCAACCATTATACCTTGTATTTACCTATGTTTCATTTTTTTGCTTCTTCAGTAATGATAAAACCCATTAAGTCTGAGAATTATCTGCACAAGTATTATTTATTGAGTCTTACAACTTATTTTTGCCCTTTAATTTTACTGTCTTGCTAAATACAAATACAAGAAAAAATAATGAATGCTACTTTAAAAGCTATCCATTACTATATACTTTTATTATAGTAATGCTGCCATTATTATTTTACTGCAAACCAGAAAATTTTTTTGCTTGATTATAAGCAAATACGGTATTATCTAAACATTTCTCACGGGGGTTACATGTTGTTATAGAACTATACTGATGAACAAACTCATTGACTTTTTTAAATATTATCTTTGGGGCTCATTTGCCATTGCCACTATTGCTGTATTTCATACATCACCAATAACCCGGACTATTTGTACTGATTATACAATATGCTCTCCTTTCCTACACCTCGATGTTTGTTTCATTACATTTCTTAGAGGTTTCTTCCTCTTGTCTACCTAGGACATTCTGTTAATATTTCAGGTTCTACCTCAAATCCTTCCTTATAAAAATTTACTGTCCAGACACAGTGGCTTATGACTGTAATCTTAACACTTTGGGTGGCCTAGGCGGGAGGATCACCTGAGCCCAGGAGTTGGATACTAGCCTGGGCAATATACTGAGAATTCGTCTCTGCAAAAAGTAAAAAATAACAAAATTAGCTGGGCCTGGTGATACACATCTGTAGTTCCAGCTACTCAGGAGGCTGAGGCAGGAGGATCTCTTGATCCCAGAAGCTTGAGGTTGCAGTCAGCTATGATCACACCACTGAACTTCAGCCTGGTGACAGAGTGAGAACCTGTCTCAAAATAAAAATAAAAATAAAATAAAAGTTGAGTGATGAAAATAACCAACTTACTTCACCAACTTTTATTGATACACATCCTCTGACAATTATTCTACGTGGGCTTGATATATAGATAAGTGCTTTATCACCTGTATTCCTTGAGGGATGCCATATTTTATACATTTTTCTCTTCCACAATTTTCTGTACATGCAGCAGTTCAAGAAAGAATAAATTTAATTGAGTCTTTGTGTTTGCACTGTTTTCTGTTTCCATGGTAAGGTGGTTATTATTTCCCCTTCCATGTACCTCACACCTGTCTATGTTTATAGTCTTTTCTGATAAAAATAATGGCTATTGTTTGGAGGGTTTACTACATGCTGAGCATTGTTCTTCAGTACTTTACACAAATGAATTCATTGAATGTTCATAAGAAAATGAAGGAGTTACTATTATGATAATTGTTATTTTACAGATGAAAAAATTGGGGTGCAGGGAATTTAGGTATTCCTCCAGGATTGTGAAGTTGGTAGAGAAGCCAGTTTTCGTGCCCAGGTAGTTTAGGTAGTTTTTGAGTCCAGAGCACAGAGCCCTTACATTGAAACACTCCTCTGTGTTGGGGTAATGTTGAGGTGCTGAGCTGCTGCTTTGGGAGTATTGCTGGTAGGACAACAACACTTGACAAAAAACACACTTAAAAGAAACAATGTTTTGGAATAAAACAAAAGAAAACTATAACTGTTGTTGTACTGCTTAGTTCCCTGTAGATTTATTTTCATGGCTTCTGCCTTCTACGTCATGACTCAGCTTAATTTGTAGAATTCCAATACTTTTTGAACTATTAAAGATAATTGTTTTGTATGATGTACCTTTAGTATGTTTTTTATTTTTTATTTTTGGTTAGCATAAACATATAGTAACATTAAGACTATAGGATGTCACTAGAGTAAATTTTGGAGATGGTATTTGAAAGTTGTCATTCTTGTCAACTGCCTGAAAACACTGAAAAAGATTTTAAAATTGTAAATTCTCTAAAACCTCCAAATTTGGAACAAATTAACCATCGTGTATATGTGTTTTCTGGTTTTAATAGCATCCAACATGGTGCATTAGGCATAGTAACTTTCAAAAAATATTTCATTAAATTTTAAAGTTAACCTTTATATAAAACTATTAATAACCTTGACATTCTCACATGTGTTTTTCTTGAAATAAAAGCATGATATTTTAAATACACTCACATATAACTCTTAAAGGCACTATAAAAATGATTCCTATATAAAAAAAGTCTTGAGGTCCTATCAGTTAAATATAAGTCTCATGTTTAAAACTAAACAAAATATATTTCAACTCAATGCAGAGTAAATGGATTTTTTTTTTTTTTTTTTTTTTTGAGATGGATTTTTGCTCTTGTTGCCCAGGCTGGAGTGCAACGGCACGATCTCGGCTCAATGAAACCTCTGCCTCCTGGGTTCGAGCAATTCTCCTCCCTCAGCCTCCCAAGTAACTGAGATTAGCCACCACCATGCCTGGCTAATTTTTTGTATTTTTTAGTAGTGATAGGGTTTCATCATGTTGGCCAGGCTGGCCTTGAACTCCTGACCTCAGGTGATCCACCTGCTTGGCCAAGTAAATGGAATTTTTTAAAAATTAATATAACATTTACATATGAAATTTCAGACTTACTCTGACTTTAGATTTTTCAACTTAATTTTTATGTTGCAGTTTTCTTGTTTTTTTTTTGATATTACTTTAATATTATTTAAGTAATATTTAAGTTTATTTTTCCAGTCATTCAACGACTATTTTAAAAATGTTCTCAACATTCTACTAAGTACTGAGATTACAATTGCAAACAAGAAAGATAGGGCGCTTGATCTAATGGAGAAAAGAGATAAAAGATATAACATAACTTTATGGTATTTTCTAGAAATGCTCTGGGTAGGGAATACTAGAGGGTGGAGGATAGGATAATCAGGAAAGTTTTTCTGATAATGTAATATTAAAGATGAAGAATGAGAAGAAGGCTGCTCTGCAGAGTTCAGAAGGAGGAAGAAGGAAAAGAGAAAAGAATTCCAGGGACAGAAAATTGCAGATGCAAGAGACCTTGGGTGAGCAAAGGAATACTTCCTTCAGCTTTTGTTATTAGAATATGTTTTATAATGTATTCATGCTGTCATGAGCTTATTGTGATTAAACCACAATAAAATTAAGGAAAGGACCACATGGCCTCATTAATATTCCATAATTGGTATGTATTTATGATAATGATTATTTTTAAACCATTTAAAAGCATGCTGAGTATTTTTCTTAATATAATTTGCACCTGAGAATTGAAATCTTCAGTTCCATTTCTCTGTTTCAAGCTTACTGATTTTACCAAAAGGTAAAAATAAAACAAAAATTAAATTGGCGTATTTTTCAGCTTATGCAAAAAAAATTTAGCTAAAATTTTATCATTACTTTTGACATAAAAGTATCTAATAATATAGGAGCCACACAGTTGTGTACTTCCCCCCTGAGGTTTATGTATAGATATCATCATATATCCTAAAACATGAACGCTATTTTAAGAATATTTTATGCCTTCTATACAAAGCAAGATGAAATTATATTAAACTATAGACTTCTTGCATTTTGGCCTTGCATTGGCCTTTGAAAGGGAATAAAAATAGAGGCACTCACGAATAAGAATAAGCTTCTTGCTTGAAGTTGAGGAAAAATAAAAGACCTCACAAGCCTGACAGGGAGTCAAAGTTCTCATCTTTGGAGTGAAAATGATCCACACATGCAAGGGCAAAAAATGCCAGAAATGTCAGAAGCAGAAGGCTTCCTGTAGAGAGCCTCACTAGACCCACCGAGGTCACTTCATTTACTTCATCATGTGCCCTCAGTCTCTCTCTTTCACTTAGTACTTTAGGGCTCTAGATGCTCTTAATTTTAAGCAGTTGAATTTCTCACCTCTCAATTGGCCCTAAATGAAAGTGTTTCCTGCAGGGAAGAATTGTATTGAGCTGTGTTTCGACACTAAAGCTTGAAAGGAAAAGCAGTTGTGTCCTTAGTTTATTTATGTTCAATCTCTTTGTTTCTTCTTGCCCAAGTTAAAAAAAAAAGACACACATATAAGTGAGAATAATACATTAAAATATTTTTTCCTTCAAATTCTATGCTTTGGTGGCAGGCAGAATTGTCTTCTTTTGATTTGACAAAAACATTTGTTAGAACCCCTCATTCTTCCATTGATATGGTTTGGCTGTGTGCCCACCCAAATCTCATCTTGAATTGTAGCTCCCATAATCCCCACATGTCAGTGGGAGGGACATGGTAGGAGGTAATTTAATCATGGGGGCAGGTTTCCCTATGCTGTTCTCATGATAGTGAATAAGTCTCATGAGATCTGATGGTTTTATGAAGGGCAGCTTCCCTGCACACGCTGTCCTGCCTGTTACATGTAAGATGTGCCTTTGTTCCTCCTTCATATTCTGCCATGATCGTGAGGTCTATCCAGCCATGCTGAGCTATGAGTCAACTAAATGTCTTTCCTTTATAAACTACTCGGTCTCAGATATGTCTTTATTAGTAGCATGAGAATGGGCTAATACATCCATAATTTAGTTCACCTCTCAGAATTCTTCTGTTCTTCTGCTTTTAGTAACATTTCTCCTTTGTATTTCTATGGTATATATTATCTATAGAGAGAGTTCACAAATATATTTTTACACTGTGCATTTCTTCCCTAAAAGTAACACTCCTTTCAATTTGATTGTAATCTGGAGATTAGAGAACACCCTGCACTTATATTGATGTCTCTACAGAACCTAGCACAATGACTTGCACATAGTGGCACTTTGTGACTATTTCTTGAAATATTTTTATCATGCTGTACCTAATAGAGTATTTTTATTATGCTCATCAATCTTAGCAAACTAAATATGTAATAAATATTAGATTTGTTTATACTAATAAAGGTTGGTTTTATATATTTTTCCTTTTACTTTATGAATTATTAACCTGCTAATCAGATAACTATCTTATCAGAATCACTTGGCACTTTATAGTATAATTGTTTAGTATCTAATATTGGTTATTTTCTCTTTCAGAGTCATAAGTCATGGAATCATTCTTTATTAATTAAATAATACCTTTTAAGTGTCTTGCATATACATTGATGGCAAAGCTATGAATAAGAAGATACCGTATCTGTGGAGGATGTTCATGCCACACACTGAATGTTTGTTTCCCCCCAAAATTGAAATGTTGAAATCCTAACTCTCCATGTGATGGTATTTGGAGCCAGGGCCCTTTGGGAAGTGATTAGGTCATGAGGACAGAGCTCTCATTATTGGGTTAGTGCCCTAGTCAAAGAGACAGTGGAGAGCTCCCTTACCTCTTCCACCACGTGAGGACACATTGAGAAGATAGCCATCTATGAACCAGAAAGTGGGTCCTCCCCAGACACCAAATCTGCTGACACTTAGATCTTCCCTGCCCCAGAACTGTAAGAAATAAATTCCTGACATTCCAAAGTCGCCCAGTCTATGACATTCTGCTACAACAGCCTGAATGGACGAAGGCTGTACATAGGATAAATGGAGTTGATACGTAGAACAATAACGGTTGGTACAAGGTACTGTGAGGGCATTTGGCATTGGACAAAAACAATTTTAGGAGTTTAGGAATCTAAATCGTAAGTACGGATTAGCTTGGGGGAGATGGTAAAAGAAGCAGCTCTGGATTAAAAAAAAAAGTCCTTGCTTTGTTTTTATTTGCTTGCTTTTGATGTCTTGCTCTTATCAGCCTTCTCTGCCTTGATTATTATGAATGCTTTTAGATCACTTGATCACATTTTCTGAGTGCAGCTTCTCATCATTTCTTCCTCATCCACCATTTCTTCCTTTTGGGTAAAAATTAAATGGGGAGAATTCGTTCCCTTTGGAGTTGATCCCTTGTGACCCCTCAAGAGTGATATATCTTTTTTCCTAAAACTCTTAATAATATAATGCATACGTAACATATTTCCCCAGGATAGGAGGATTTTTAAAATACAGTAGTCCTCCCTTGTTTATGGTTTTGCTTTTTGTGGTTTCATTTTTCTGTGGTCATCTGTGGTCCAAAAATATTAAATAGAAAATTCTAGAAATAAACAATTCATAAATTTTAAATTGCACACTATTCTGAGTAGTGTATATCATCCCTGTGTCTACCATATTCACATTGTATATGATATCTCCCATTAGTCACTTAGCAGCCATCTGATTATCAGATTGACTGTTGATGTATTTCAGTGCTCATGTTCAAGTCACCCTTATTTGACTTAGTAATAGCCCCAAAGCACAAGAATAGTGAACCTGGCATATTGTTATAATTGTTCTATTTTATTATTATTTATTGTTAGTAATCACATCCTGTGCCTAATTTATAAATTAAACTTTATCGTAGGAATGTATGTTTAGGGAAAAACAGTATTATGGGTTCAGTACTATTCCTGGTTTCAGGCACACAAGGGGGTTTTGGAATAAGTGTCCCTCAGATAAGGAGGACTACTGTACTTCTGATCTTGTTTCATTCTTATTTTAAGAGATCACATAATACAGGTATAAAAAATTGTACTTCTTTGGAAACTACCTTTCTTTTTCTGTGAATAGCACTACTACCAGATACTTTGACTGAAAGTAAACTGCTGGAAAATATATTGGTAGAAATCTGAGAGATATCACTGTTATAGTTTGGATATGTGTCCCTGCCTAAATCTCATGTCGAATTGTAATCCTTGATGTTGGAGGTGGGACAGGGTGAGAGGTGACTGGATCATGGGGATGGATATCTCATGAATGGTTTAACACCATCCCCTTGGTTCTGTTCTTGGGATACTGAGTTAGTTCTTGTGAAGATCTGATTTTTTACAAGTGTGTAGCAGCTTCCCATCTTGCTTTCTTGCTCCTTCCATGTAAGATGCCTGCTTCACCTTTGCTCTCTGTCATGGTTGGAAGCTTCCTGAGGCCTCCCCAAAAGCAGAAGCCACTATGCTTCTTGTACAGTCCTCAGAATCAAGAGCCAGTAAAACCTCTTTTCTTTATAAATGACTCAGCCTCAGGTATTTATAGCAATGCAAGAACAGAATAATACAATCACAGATTCTTTACTTTCCTTAATCTCTCTGACATGTCATTCCCACCTTCACCCCATCATCATTTTTTTGATGGACTTTTAAAAATAGTCTTATGTTTCCTAGACTCTAACTTCATTCCTTAGCAATCACCATCCCATTAGCAACTTGAGAGATGGTTATAAAACATATATATGATCATTTCACTCCTTAATTGAAAAGGAAGAAATTCAACCATCACCTTAAAGGTGATGCCTAAAATGTACGTTAACAGGTATGTTTCTTCTTAATACAAGATATATTATTCTAACAGACTTCTACTAACTTTCCAAATGATAACTGATAACCATGGCAACCTGAAAACTCCTGGTTGATAGGGCAATTCTCTAGGGCTTCGATGCATGTTGGTTGCCTTCAGATGGGAATGTCTTCTCAAAATGGCTAATGTAGGTATGAGATACTCCCTTAACAAGATTACTATCTTATCTGTTGATTATTTACTTTGATTAAGGCCACTAATTGACAGTTTTGTGATCAACTCAGGCTTTATTGAAGAAGTTGATGATGGAATGCCAAAGCTCTCTGTATTCTACTCCTTGACTTTGTCTGAAAATGAGTTTGGAAAGGCAGACAGTAATTTTTGCACCCCATGCATCCATATTTTAAACAGAATCTATTGGAGGACTTTCAATTAAGGAGTGAAATGATCCATTCCTTTCTGAACACAGTTTGTAGTCAAGTTGGAGAGACCTAAAGTATAATTTTGATATGATGTGATAAACATAATAATAGAAGTATATGTAGGGTGCTATGTTCATATTGCTAGGAAGACGGATGTAAACAACGAAGGCTTTCTCTCTAAAGCCCTTGGCATTTAAAAATGAATAATAGCTTACAAAATGAAATTAAAAATTACTCAAATTCTTTATGTTGAAAGAACCTAATAACAGCAAAAAGGTGATTATAGAAGAACTCATATCTGGACACGTTGGGTAAGATTTCAGAATTCTGGATCTAAAAGTAAACGACTTAAGGATATGCATTAAAAAATACAACCAAATGAATGAAACTCAGAATGACTTCAGATTACTTATCAATAATGCCAGATTGAAAACTCAGTGCTAAGGGAAATTGAATTTTGTTTTGTAATTCTGTTTATAGCCAAAAATAGCTAAACATCAGATATAACAATGAAAAGCAGCTAAGTATGATCTGAAATAAATAAATAGAATCAAAAAACAATTCAGGAAATCACTGAATCTTGACTCCTGAGGCACTTTTCTTTAAGCAGAAACACTTCAGGGTTAAATTAAACACAATTAACTCTCCCTTCCTGTGGTCTGATCACACTATTTGCTTCTGTAGTGCATGATAATTTCAATATTGTAATAAATATATTAGCTTCAAAATGATGAAGTTTTTCTATTGACAATACACAGAAAACATATAATTACTAAATTAAAATTAATAGTATAACTGTCAGAAATCTGAAAGATGAAAGAGCAGGAAAGCGTAGGTACTCTCATTTTCTCATTTGATGTACAGAGAACCAATAATTGAGCTTCATGGCGACGGAGTAAGAGACAGAGGTTTAAGTCGATTATTTAATATTATAAATATAGCCATGAGGAGAAGTACAAATTGTAACTAATACATCTTCAGCAAGGTTAGGAAAAAGAAGGTTTATCAGGAAACTTATAAGCTATTATTTTTATAGAAGTGCCCTAGAGGAAATGGAAAAATAGAAACTGAAATATGATTGTATTCATTTACAGTGAACTTTTCTATATGGTTTTGCTTTTTTCCTAACTGAAGGTGTAACTTTTAAAAACAAGGATACTTAATGCATAGAAAAAAATGAGAAACACCAAAATACTAGCAGTGTCCGTGTCTCATTGAGTGTTTTAGGAATGACTCTATTTTTCCCCTTAGAGATTATTTCCCCCCTCACATTTTCTATATATATTTTTGTAATATAAATGTATTTTTTACCATGTAAAAGTACATTTTATATACTTTTACAGTCTAAAAATTTATGACATAAATTTTGTGTTTAAAATAGTGGTAACATCTGGTGTAACAATGTAACAGTGGATTTCAAATAGACTTTCAAGTTACTGAAGAAAAACTCAGATATACTCTTTACAAGGCCCAGTTGCTGATGTATGTTATGAATACATATAATATAGCTGCAGTACAATTGTTAAAGATAGTTTTGCATCTTGTAAGTACTGACTTGAGTTCTGTGCAGCAGCTATGCCAATTCCAAAAATTAAGCTGTAAAGAAAAATGCCCTGTTTCTATGCAGAAAATCACTTGATAGAATTAAATGAGTCATTCAACCATGCTGCACTAATTTATAGCCATTATTTGTGGAGAAATAGAGTTAGCCTTGACATTAAATGTACCATATGATTCCTTTATTATAAATTATATGTTCTGCTAGAGCTCTTTAACCACTACCATATGGTTTTCATTATGTTTGTTGCCATTTGTTATGCCTGATAAGTTAAAAACTTTATTATATATCGATTTCCTGCTGGAATGCCTGAAAACCTTTGTGCTCTCAACACTGTCATTGATCAGATGTCAATTATTTTTTGCTTTTAGACCAGAGAACATATTAAACTGATTCTGGATTTATCTGGTACATACTAAATGGCCTGACCCCAATTTTTCTGTTAAAGGCCTTTTAGCTTCAGTTTTAATAGCATTTTTGTTTCTTGTAATATTCTGGTACTTATGCTGTATCAAAATCAGGAATGTTAAAAGTATTTTGGCAGTCTAAACTCTCAATTGAAGCAAAACTGAGTTTTAAATGAATTTACTACCTATTGAAGAACTTTACTTTCATCATCTGTATTGAAGATTAAATAAGACTACTACTGTATATAAGAAAACTTTCCTGGTACATAATACAGGTATATCAGATTATCTGTCAGTTTATTAGAGAATGTCAATAAAAGTTGAGATGTTTAGACACTCAGTAATGTAAAACACTCTCATGAAACTATTGATAGATTTTTTCCTTTTATTATGTATTATGTACCAGGTTTGTCTGATTGGAAATGATGAACCAGGAATTGCCATATGCTATTTTGAAGTTAACAAACTTGATTCCTTTTAGCTATTTCTTGTCTTGTGGATTTTAGTTGCTTTTAAGGCAGCTCTTCTCAAATTTTAGTGAGCATATAAACTTTTTTGCAAAAGTACAGATTTTAGATCACAGGTCTGAGGTAGGGCCTGAGATTCTGCATTTTTAAAAACACCAGTAATAGCAACACTGTTTGCTATGATTTGAAAATTTCTCCCTTCCAAAATTCATTTGAAATTTAGTCCTTAATATGGCAGGGTTGAGAGTTGCAGCCTTTAAGATACAATTGGATCATGAAGGTTCTACCCTGATGAATGAATTAATCTATTCATAAAATAATGGGTTAATGGATGAATGGGTTATCATGGGAGTAGGACTGGTGGCTGTAAGAACTGCAAGAGAGACTTAAGCTAGCATGCTCAGCTTTCTCAGCATGTGATGCCCTGTACTACCTTTAGACTCTGCAGAGGGTTCTCATCAGCAACAAAGCCCTCAACAGATGCAGCCCCTCAATCTTAGGTGTCTCAGCCTCCATAACTATAAGAAATACGTTCCTTTAAAAAATAAAATACCCAATTTGGGGTATTCTGTTATAAGCAACATAAAACAGACTAAGATAGTAAATTGGTACCAAGAATTTGGGGATTGCTGAGAAAGTTGTTTCAGGTGATACCTGAAAATGTGGAAGCAGCACTGAGAATGGGCAGAAGATGGAAGATTTTGGAGGAGCCGACTAGAAAAAGCCTAGATTCTGGTGAGGGCTTAGAAGACAAGAGGACTAGGGAAAGTTTGAAACTCCTTAGAGATTGCTCAAGTGGTTTTGACTAGAATGCTGGCAGAAATATGGACGGTAAAGGCCATGATGAGGCCATGATGATGGTAAAAGCCTCTGATGAGGCTTCAGATGGAATTGGGGAACAAGGTCTTGAAAATTGGAGTAGAGCTCATCTTTGTTATAAATTTGCAAATAATTTGTTTGAACTGCATCCATGCCTGAGGGCTTTGTGGAATTTCATAGTGAAGAACTAGGGTATCTGGCACAAGAAATGTCTAAACAAAATATAAAAGGAGCTGCCTAGTTACTTTTAGTTACTTTGAGATTTGGGAGTAAAGTAAAAATTTAAAGACAGAATTTATAGTTAAAAATGGAGCAGCACATAAAGATTTAGAAAAATTTCCACCTGGCAACTTAAAGTGAAAAAACACATGATTAAGAGAGGAAAAACCAAGGATGTAGCCCAGGAACTCTTTGCTAAAGGGACTAACATGGATAGGAGGGAGCTGGGTGCTATTCCTCAGGACAATGAAAGAAAGACATCAAATGAATCTCGGAGATCTTTGAAGCTGCTCCTCCCATACTGGCTCAGACGGCTAGGAAGGAAGATGATTTTAGGAGACAGGCCCAGGGCACTCTCTATAGGCTCACTCCCCGGGACTGCCTCAGGACTCTGGTCCCTGCACCCCCAGCACAGTGCTTTCCAGCTGTCCCAGCAATGGCACAAGCAGCCCCAAGTGTGGCTCATGTTGCAGCTTCAGAAGGTGTAGATCATAAATCTTGACAGCATCCATGTGGTGCTAATTCCACAGTCGTGGAGAAGATAGCAGCTGTGGAGGCTTGGCAGCATCCACCCAGATTTCAAAGGATGTTGTCAAAAGCCTGGGGGCCCAAACAGAGACTTGTCACAGGCAAGGAGCCAACGGAGAGCCCCTGTTAGAGCAGGACAAGTGGAAATGTGGGGTTGCAGCTGCTGAAGATAGTTCCCAGTAGGGCTTTGCTTAACAGATCTATAGATGCAAGGCCACAACAGGGAGGCCCCACTAGGGCAATGCCTAGTGGAGTTGTGGGAAAAAGACTGCCCTGGGGACCCCAGAACTGTATAGTCCCTGGTAGCATGCAATGCCTACATGAGAAATCTTCAGGCACTAGATTCCAACCTGCACGAGCAGCCACCTGGTCTGTACCCACCAAAACTGTAAGGGTGGGGCTACCTGAGACCTCAGTGGTCCAACCCCTATTCCAGTATGTCTAACAGGTGGCACATGGAGTGCAAATGATTATTCTTCAGCTTTATGACTAATGTCTGCCTTGCTGGGTTTCAGATTTGTTTGGGGCCTATTACCCCCTTTCTTTTGGAGTGGGAATATCTGCCTTATGCCTGTACCACCATTTTATCTTGAAAGTAGATAATATTTTGTGATTTCACAGCCTCACAGATAAGACTCTGGACTTTGAACTTTTGAGTTCATTCTGGAACGAGTTAAGACTTTAAGCTTATGGGGTTGGAATTAATGATTTGTATGTGAGAAAGAAATGAGTTTTGGGGGGCCAGGGGTAAAATGCTGTAGCTTGAATATTTGTCCCTCCCGAAACTCATGTTGAAATTTAATCTCCCATATGACAGTATTAAGAGGTGAGGCCTTTCACAGGTGATTTGGTTTTGAGGGCTCTGCCCTCATGAATGAATTAATCTAATTATGGTTTCATATATTAGTGGGTTAATGAATCCATGGATTATGGAAGTGGGACTGGTGGCTTTATAGGAAGAGGAAGAGAGATCTGAGCTAGCACACTCAGCTCCCTTGCCATGTGATGCCTTGCACCATCCCAGGACTCTGCAGAGTCTTCCTACTAGCAAGGCCCTCAGCTGCTGCAGCTCTTGACCTTGGACTTCTCAGCCTCTATGCTGTAAGAAATGAATTCATTTTCTTCATAAAATACCAGTTTCAGATATTCTGCTGTAAGCAACAGAAAAGGCACTAAGACAGTGTTGAGCCATGGAGGCAGAGGCAGTACTTTAGCAGTAAGGTGGTACATGATAGATGCTGCATAATACATCCTCCTGTTCTCTCCCATTGTATGTCCCCCTGCACCCTGAATGTACACCTTTAATATTATTTCTTTTCATTGTTACAATATTTTTCATATTATACTTTCTTCAATCTACCGTAAACTTTATGAAAACATGCCTTCTCTTATTCACTGTTCTGTCCCCAGTACTCAGGGTGCCAGAACCTTGACAATGAATTTCATGGCTAAAAAAAGATCAGAAAGTCAGAAATTGAAAGCATCTACATGAATGTAATTATGCATACAGCTTCTATAAAGATTCATATACAGGTATTTGGGCGGACATAGTTTTCATGTCATTGGGGTTAATACTTAAGAGTACAAGCAACAGATTATATGGTAAATTTACGTTCAGCTTTGTGGCTGTAGGATTTTGCATTCCCACTATCAATAAATTAAAGCTCCCATTGCACCACATCCTTACTTACAGATAATCTGATTGCACAGCTGTCCTGCTTAGTCACTTTGCTACACAGTACAGCAGAATAAAATGCCTGTTGGCAAATTTGTCTAAAATGCTCCTGGCTGAAAATCTTGTTTTGATTATATCAATTTATAAGTAAACTTTAAAGTTTTGAAAGACCTCTATTTTAATACAAAAATTAAAGTCAATAAAAATAGATAATTTTGCATTTGAAAGATTTCTGGAGCAGGGAGATAAAAATATACAGAATCATAATGGTACTGCTTCCAGTAAAATCTCAAATATTATAAATATTAACATGGAATTAAATGACAGAAAAATGAAAGAAAAAACATGAATTTTTTCTTAGTAGGCATTTCTTAAAATCACTGTCATGAAAATTATTAAATATATTATAGTAGTTTACAAATCAGCATGGTAAAATAGAAATACTGTTACATTTATATAAAAATGTGAAAACTTTTCAAATTATTTGTTTATTCAATAATGCATTTATGAAGCAAAAAACATGTGTGTAAATATATCTATATATACACATTAAACACACATACATGTGCATATATATGTATATATTAATAAAATGTTTAGGTTATTTGAAACTTCTACCCAAGAGCTGAAGCACTCTTTTGAGTTTGGGAAGTTAGGATTCTTTTGCTGTCTTTTTTGTTGATTTGGTTCTTATCTCAGATGTCTTAACAGAATGACAGATTTAGGGAGTTGATTGTATTTCACATATTAAAGATGAAGAAATCCGAGAAACTCAGAAATTTCTACTATTAGTTTTATTGCTCTTAGATAGATAGGGAGTATAGGAAGTTAGATATCCTTAGTTAATCTTAGAGAATTAAATCTATTTGAGTAAAACCACTTGGAAAGGATTTTTTATCTCCAGCTTTGGACCTTTGTTCTGCAATAACTGCAGCCATTTAAAGTAAATTGCCCATTAAAGTACCACTCAGGCTTTTGACAAATTGCATCAAACTGTTTTCTCCCTCTAGGGAAACACAAACCTGAGAACGGTGGCTTTATTTTTTCTGCTTGACATATAGGTTGCTTGAACCAGCAGGCTAAAATGCTTTTAGGTGCTCTATAAGACAACCCAAAGAGGTTATATATGGTCTAGTAGAGCCCAGATACTGAATACAATCGGCTTATCTTGTGTGATGACAAATAATTGGTCATACTCTCATATCATTTATCATTTTGAAAACAGTTCTCACTTTAAACCATGTTATAGAAGAGGACTGTAACGGAACTGACAAAGACTATAAATTCTATGTTTGTTAAAAATGTTATTGAACCATATGAAAATAATTCAAATGTCTGGCAATGTACAAATTTAAAGCACTGCTGTCGTTAGCAGTTACTGTCTTACTTTTCAGTTGATGAAAGTTCAAGTTGCTAAAAATGATAGAGTTAAAAAATCAATTTTGATGAAAATACTTTTCAAAATCAAATTAACAAGTAATCAAATATTCAAAGATAACTAGACAACTATAGTTTAGATGTTAACAGAATAAAATATTTTATTTTTTTAACTTACATTATTTTAGCTATATGAAAAAAGTATCTGAATTGTTATTATTAGTAAATAGCTATGTTATTCTATCTTCCCAGTGTATACTAGGAAAAGAAAAATAAACACAGCCTCCTTTTCTAACAGAAAGCTATTCACTTTAGCTTTGATTATTGATATATTGTGGTCATGTTATTTACTAGTAGTAAAAAACGCTTTAGGTTGTCAACAAAAATTCTAATTCACAAATGTGAAGAAATGGACATTAAACTAAAAATAACTTTTAAATTGCTTAAATGCTTTGATTTTAGAAACCATTTTATGATCTACAACATTTGGCAGAGAGTATAAAATGTATTATTTCATACTGAATCAATAGTCTGGAAAGTTCTGGGTAGTGTCACTTTCCTTAACTTTCATAACGTTGATACTTCTGAATATAACAGGCCTGTTATTTTATAGACTATTCCTGAATTTGAGTTTGTCCGATGTTTCCTATTGATTAAATTCTCGTTATGCACATTTGGAAGGAATATCACAGAAGTGAGGCTATGTTTTTATGAGTAAGCATATGATTTTGATTTGTCACATTATTATGATCTTAGCTTTGATTATGTTAAAGGCATGTCTGTCAGACTTCACTGAAAAACCATTGTACATTTGTAATTAATAAGAATTTTGTGGAGAGATACTTTGAGACTGTGTAAACATCCTATTCTTTACTAAACTTTTCATATATTCGTTTATTTGTTTAGATCAGCAAATTTATTTATTATGTTGCCAAAATTGTTCCCTATTTGGCCAAAGGAACACTTGTCAAGCAAGCTTTTCTGTCTTTTTGATATATCCCCATCATTCTTTAAGTGCTTTCTTATTTTTCTGGCTCAATAATATTTTCCAGACCTACTTCCTACTTTCTCTGCCCCAGTCACCTATTTCTCCAAGGAGGTCCAATTACTTTAGTGAAGAATTATATTAAACCAAAATCTGGTAGGTAGATGCACTTATTCTCTGGGCCATATGGGCAAATTTGTCATGTGTATAGAACATAAAAGTGTCACGTGTAAATTATTTTTAACCTCTGAGTAGTAAATAGTTGACCGCAGTAATAAATTTTTGTATACAGTCATGTATCACTTAACAATAGGGATATGCTCTAAGAAACATTAGGCAGTTTTGTTAGTATGAACATCACAGAGTGTACTTATACAAAACTAGATGGTGTAGCCTACTACACACCTAAACTATATGGTATAGCTTCTTGCTCCTAAGCTACAAACCTGTACAGCATATTACTGTACTAAATACTGCAGGCCATTTTAACACAATTGTATTTGTGTATCTAAACATAGAAAAGATACAGAAAAATATGATATTATAATCTTATGACATCGTTGTATATGCAGTTCATTGTTGACCAAAACATCATTATGTGGTGCATGATTGTATTGTGAAAGTTGTCAGAATCAAAATGGAGTAACTTGTAGAAAAAAAAAAAAAAAAACTTGACAAATAGAGTTAGAGAAAATCCTAAGATGTGTAAATACCTGATAACAAAAACTATGACAAAAGACTGCAAAACTATAACCTTGCTCAAAAGTCATTAAAACATAACACTAAAAGTCCTTCTGTGAGGGTATTTGTCTGGCAATTGCCTGTTAAACCTCAGACTTGTGTTACCTTTATTATTAATCCTTGTAGTAAAGGGTAATTATCTCAAAACAATTTTGGAATTCTCCTCATTTTTTCCTTTAAAAATGTTCGTTTTCCTTTAGTTCTCTGAGTACTCACATAGTTTACTATGACATGCACATTCCGCTTTGCAGTGCCCTATTACCGAACAAATACCATTTTCTTTTAGAGAGTCTCTCTCTGTGTGTTATTTAGGTTGAGAGTGTGCATGCATTTATAGGTTTTAAAGGACTGAAAAAATAGATCAATCCTGGCTGAAGTATAGGACATATCTTACAGCAGTTGTTCTCAATTTTGGCTCCATATTTTATGTACCTGAGGGAGCATAAGAAAGTGCATGTCTCAGTTCAACCCCAGAGATTTTGATTTAGTTGGTTTTGGGGGGTGGCCGGGGCATTAAGACTCTTTGAAAACTTCCCAGGTGATTTTAATGTGCAGTCAATGTTGAGAGTTTGAGAACAGTTCTAGTAATACGCCACTATTTCCTGTATGTTAATGGAGTCTCCTGATATGAGTAAGATTTCACCAGGACCTCTATTTCCTGGCTCTATTAGGCAGCTTCTGATTCAAAAAGTTCACAAGGGGTATGGGCATAGAAGACATTCTAGAAAATGAATGATTTTACATTAGTTAGCTGGCTTGGAGAAATTATGAGTTTAAACTCTTTTTTCGCTCCATTGGCTTAAGTGGAGTTTGAAAGCAAGTCGTGACCTCTTTGGATGCCTTTCCCCTAGGCTCAAAACACCACTTTGGCCTTGTGGACATTATCACTATGAACATGAAGGATGTGTGGAAAAAGCAAGTTAGTGGAGATTCTTTTTTCCCCAAAACCTTATAGTAGAACTGACCTTTAAAACATTTTCTAAGAGCTTCTGTGAGCAACCATCCTTGTCAGGATTAGTTCAAAGTTTCCCAATTTCATATACTTGACAGAATTATCTGGTAATTATAAAATAATAATAATAACATAAAGCAGATCCTTTCGCCTCACCCCAGCTAGTCTCAGAAACACAACTGGTCAGCATAAGATTAATGGGGCTGAGGAGAGCACCCATAGTAAAGCTTGCCAATGCAGCAGCCTTTTGAGATGCTCCATAATATCTTAGCAATGACATCTTAGTAAGTTTTATAAATTTATTGAATCTAATGAATTTTTGTTAGCTCTGCTAACTCTTTCTCACTTTGCTCCTTTTGCAGCTGCTAATATGGGAAAGATTGAAATCAGCAAGTTTCTAGCTGTAAGCTAAAAGAGGCTCTTGAATCATATTTCCGCCTACTTAGCAAATTTCTCTTGCAACAATTGGATGTTATTTGGGGTTCCATACTAGCAGGAAGAAGCACAAGCAAAGTTCAGTCATTTTGAGAATAAATATTATCTCTATATATATTTGTAGCTGTTATTTTCTTTCTTTTTTGAGGTTTATGATTGATCCTTGGCATGTGGCCCCTTGTGTATTGCTCTATTGAAAACAGACTAAAAAAGAATTTTCCCCTCAATGTGGAGCTTCTCTTTAGTTACAATTCTACTTTCTCCTTCACTTGAGTATCAGTCTTCAGAGAACTAACATAACAAAGGAGTGGATACAGATATACACAAAAAAGTCTATGGAAAAATTAGTACATTAAATTTGTGAAAGCTCATTTAAAGTAATTTTCTACTGAAAATTTTCAACAAATGTATTAATCATATTTCTATGCTTAGTGATGTTAAATAAAAATTTAAAAGGTGGCAATCCATAAAGAGAAATAAAAGCTTCTCAAGAATAAATGAAAGGAAGTAATAAAAAGTCTCACTAAGCTGAAGTGCCTCCTATCAACAGCAGCTGATAAAATATTAAAAGATTTGCCTTGTGTAATGTCTCTGGAGAGCTGTCTTACTGATGTACTAGGCCATGATTGACAACTTTGAGACTTTGCTGGAAGCGACAAAAGTATATCTATAATATTATGCTGAATTGCATAGGTCTTTCTTCTTAAATGGGGCTAGAAATAACATACCACCAAGTATTTGGCTTTTAGGAAATTGAGCATTTTCTTTAGTTCTAGCTACAGTTTAATTTCCTCAGAATTAGACATTATGCGGTATCTGGAATGTAAAAAAACAAAAGCAAAAACAGGGTATTGTACCCAATGATATGTGAAATAATTTTGGAGGAATTAAGAAATCACTGGAGGAAATTACATGGGCGGGTAATGTTTTTTATGTCACAATAAATAATTAGTGATATTTACTGACACATTTCATGTGCCTGGGACTGAGCTAAGTGATTTATGTGCATTGTTTGTATTAAGACCCCCAAAATTCTGTGGTGTATGTAATGATATTTCCATTTTTCTTGAAATAAGGAACTGAAACTCAGAAAAGTTAAGGAACTTGTCCAAGATTATAGTAAGTGGCTTAGCTCAATTTTGATTCTAGATCAATCTGACTCCAACCAACATGATGAACTGAAACTATGAGGTGGGTGACACTCTAGGCATCTATTCACAAGAGGTATTGGGATGACATGTAAGAGAATGTTGGATGAAGGGAGCACATATTAGAAACATAGGAAAGACCAGAAAACACAGGTAAGTGCTATTTATTTGTTTTCCTTGTTCCAGTAACTTTGTCTAATGGGGAGGATGAAAGTATATAGATGCCTGAAGACACTTTGAGATTTATGTATAAGCAGTGTGACTTCAGTGACCAAGCGACACAGAGTCTGGGAGTGGAACATTTTCTTTGGTCATTATGCCATTGCAGCATGCTTTGTCAGTGCAGTGAGAACTAAAGTATAGCGTGGTAACCTGAAACTGTTATGGCTTTGGGTACACCTGGGTAGGTAGCTGTTTACCCCTTCACAGAGGGTAGGAGCGACAATAGCAAAGTACCTCTTCCCAGTAACTTTCAGAATACAGACATTATGTAAGATCTGAAGTTTGAAAATCTGAAACAAAAGCAGGGCATTATATCCAAGCACATTGGAGACAACTGTGGAGGAATCAAGGAACATCTAGAGGAGATTTAATGTTTTGGGGACTGTTTTTTATTTCAGAAGGTAATGAGTATAAAACAATCAAACTCTAGATATAGGGATGAATGTTATTTTGTGTCATAACTTTGTCTAATATAGTTGCTGCTTCAGCATCCAGTTTTGGCCTGACATAGTCACTTGTAACCCAGTCATGCCCTGTCACCTTTGGTTTTATTAAAATTTTCCCTCCTCTAGTGGTTATTTGTGATATAGCCCTGTTGTTCCCCATCTCACTGACTGCTGACATCCCACAGCTGCTGGCCACAGTGAAAACTAATGGTCAACACCAGTCATGTGACTAAGATGTCCCTTCATGTGTTTTCTTTAAGCTAGCCTATCCACAGCCCGATGGGAAAGCCTAAGGAATAGTACCTGTGGATTATAATAAGGACGTAGTCTTACTGGTTCTTGCTCTCTATATCTCTCTCTACACACTGGTCAAGCAGGCTGTTGTCTCCAGACTTCCCATTGGCCTCCTGTCAACACTTGCAACCAATCTGGACCTGGGAATAATAAACTTCTTCTTTTTTTTTTTTTTTAATGTATTTTTGTTTCACTTCCTCATTGTATCTCACCTGACACATATTATAGTGTTCTCAATATTACTTAATGTGTTTAACAAATCATAACAGATAATAATATATGATTGATACTGTGTCTCCTGATTTGATGCAATATAGAGTATTCCATATCGCTGATGAAGTATTCATACAAAAAAAAATTTATCTTGAATCAAAGCAAGATTTTATACCAAAATTCTAGTTCAAGTCACCTGATAGAGGAGCATATTAAACAATATTATGAGTAAACAATCAGGAAAATAATAGATTATAGTCTTCAAAAAACGATGGCCTTACGAAACAAATAAAAAGCATGTGTGGGTGTGTACATGCAGGGACTAATCTCAAATGCAAAAGGACCAGAATACAATAACAAATATAATTATTGAAAGTGGATTTCATCTTGGTTTACCAAAAATAGCTATGAGGGAAATTTGGGTGAGAATTAGAGAATTCTGAATATAAAATGAATTAAAACAGATATTATGAATTAAGTTAATATTTTTGATGTGTTCTTTTGATGTGTTCTTTTAGAATATGTAATATCCCTATTTATAGGAGATGTGTGCTAAATTATTTACAAATATTTGGGTATCTGAAATTTACTTTCAAATGCGCCAAAAATAATAGCTATACAAAAAGAAATACATTAAATTTACTCTATAGTAGTATTCATTCTTTCTGAGAGGGTTGCATGATGTTTTCCTGTTCTTTTGTATGTATGCATCTTTAAAACAACATAGGCCGGGCACAGTGGCTCACGCCTATCATTCCAGCACTTTGGGAGGCCGAGGCGGGCGGATCACGAGGTCAGGAGATCGAGACCATCCTGGCTAACACGGTGAAACTCGTCTCTACTAAAACTAGAGAAGCAAAATTAGTCAGGCATAATGGTGGGCGCCAGTAGTACCAGCTAATCCGGAGGCTGAGGCAAGAGAATGGCGTTAATCTGGGAGGCGGAACTTGCGGTGAGCCGAGATCCTGCCACTGCACTCCAGTCTGGGCAACAGAGCGAGACTCTGTCTCAAAAAATAAAAAATAAAAAAAAGAATAAATAAATAAATAAGTAGATGATATCATATCTATTTTGATACAGTCATGGTTAACATAAATAATCCTGTTTATATCAGTATAAAACCATGAATACACAGTAATAAATATTATAATTACATGTAAATCACCATAAATAAATTCCTTTTCAATGTTCCTACTCCCAGTTTTTAAATTTGTTTTGAAGTAATTATACATTTTTATGGTATTTAGGTATACAAAATATACTTTATAGTCAATTATATATTGTGGAAACAAGTTTATTCTTTCGGAATAAAGTTATTCAGCCCTGAGAAAATTCATTTATATTATTTCTTATTTTTTGCTATAAATAATTTTATATTTAAATTTAATATTTACAATTTACATTAGTATGCATATTATTTGAAGTATTCCATTTAATTAAATGTCTCATGGATTGTTTTTAATTTAATGTCACATTTAAAAATGTTATATAGGTACATACTTAAATATTCAGAAATACTACTCTTCAAGTGTGAAACCCAGAATCATCACTATAAACATATAAAATGCATTTTGATACATCAGAATAAAAATGGAAAATAAATACAATTTCTGTTGAACATTTGAGGAGAAACAAATTAACTTAGTAAAAATAATAGGAAAAGATGTAGCAAAGAAAGATAAATAATATTACAAGCAAAATAATTTGACTAGATGTGATGGAAAATACAGCAATAAAAATAATTTCAAAAGATTAAAAAAAAGTTTCTGAAGACTATAACAAAAATAAGCTTACTAAGTTCCAGTTTTGGTCAAAGGCCAATTTGTAATTTTTATGCATGGCTACAACATATTAACTGGCAAGGATCACAGAAATTGCAAGTCATCTGTCCACATTGGTTATGAATATCCTTTACTGGTTTTCTCTAGTTCCAGGTGATGAAAAATCCTAAGTATCACTGAGGATTTGCTATAATTTAATGACTAGCCTTGATTTATATATTTACATCCAAATAGCTTTAATCATGATGTTGTAAATAGTAATCTAAATACATAACCCTTTGTCTACCAAAGTTGTATAAACAATTACTGATTTTGTCTTTTATTCTCCTTTTGAAATTGTTCCTTTTCCTTTTGGTTCCGTTTATTACATATTTGCAGACTAAAAGCAATACTTGTCATGTGGTGAAAAACAGATGAACAATAGAAAGCCCCTCCTACCTTTTTTTTTCTAAACTGTTAGTGACTAAAGAACAGGCACAATGTTGTTAGTAAATTTTCTAAATGTTATTTCTTTATATGTGAGTTTTCCTGATGCTAATGCCTTTTCTTCATCTTACATCGTCGAACAGCCTCTAGTACGGTGCCCTGTCCACCAAGATGTCAGATAAATGTCTCACTAACTAAATATGTTATTTGTATTCAACTTCGTGGAATTAAGTTATTAGTCATTTTTCTTATTTAATTTTTAAATCTATAATTATTTGGTATAATCATATATCATTGTTCATTTAGTTATCTCTTTATGAGAAAAATCTACTATGGTGAAATAATGAAGTGTTATGCATCATGCAAAGAAAAGGGCACACTCTTCAGAATCTGTGCAAGTTTCAGCAATAGGTTCATTGAGAGTCAATACAAAAGGAATTAGCTTTCCACATTCTGCAAAAGCAATTTATATAAAGACTTCAAGCCTCTTAGGAACAAGAGAAAAAGAAAGATAAAATCTATTGGAACCAGTGTTGATGAACTTATTATGATGCCTATATTTTTAAAAAGCAGAAAACATTTATGGATAATTCAACTTGGAAAATAATTCTTTAATCAGCATTTTAAAGTCTCACTTTCTGTATCAATTTTAAATGATGATTTTGACTTATTTACCCAAAGTATTACATGATCAGACTTCCTTCCTCCTTATGATTTGAAACTTTAGGTCTCTGCCTGTAGAGTTTATTTTTAAAATATCTCTGTTCAACTTGCTTTTTAAAACAAAAGTACATTCTTTAGAGCAGTTTTAGGTTCATAGCAAAGCTGAACAGAAAGTACAAAAGATCCTGTATACCCATTGACCTCAAACATGCACAGCTCCCCTCCCTCACTATCAATATCCTGCACCAGAGTGGTACATTTGTTGCAATCAATGAACCTATATTGACACATTATTATTACCCAAAGACCATAGTTTACATTAAGGTTCACTCCTTGGTGTTGTCTTTCCTATGGATTTTGGTGAATGTGTAATGACATGTATTATAGTATCATACAGAGTAGTTTCCCTGCCCTAAAAATCCTCTAAACTCTGCCTACTCACTTCTTCCCTCCACCCCTGGCAACCGTTGATTTTTTACCTTGTCCCTAGCATCTTTATCAGAATGTCTTGTATAGTACGTATGAAAGATGCCCTTTTCAGATAGGCCTCTTTCACTTAGTAATATGTCATTAAGATTTCTCCCTGTATTTTTTACAACTAAATTGCTCTTTTCTTGGTAGTGATGAATAATGTTCAATTGCCTGGATATACCCCCATTTAATTATACATTCTACTACTGAAAGACATAGTACGACCCCATACTTAATGTAACTATTATAACCTGATTCCCTTTGCCAAGAGTTGTATTTTGAATAGGCATATGACACTTCTCTGAACAAGATGTGAGGTGATGTGCAATGACTGGCTTCCAAGCATTATTTCCTAACTCTTAGTAAGAGACATAAAGGAATATATAGAACTATCTTATTTTCTGTATGCTGTCTAATATACTTGGGGCTGTGGAAGCTTTTCTGTGGCCATGAAGAAAACCAGCAGAGAAAATACTGTGAGAGTGGCTGAGGAGAACAATAGAAAAAAACATGAATTTTTGAAATCTTTAATAAAACCTTGAGTTGCTGGTGTCGTATTTCACTATGCAGAGTATCATATCTTTCTTATTGCCAACCAGTTGAGTTAGAATTCTGGCTACTGGCTACCCAAACAATCATAATATACGTATTTACATTGAAAAATTTAGAAAAGATAGGCATTAATCTAATTTAGAATAGATTTTAAGTTTAGTTATGCTAATATTTGTATTATTAACTCAATACTTTTTAATAAAAAATAGTCATATTCTGAGACAGTTATTTTAAGTGTAATCTGACTCAATTTCTAATGTTAAGACTAGGCTAAGCGCCCAATCTTTGGTTCTCTTTGTAATTTTTTTTATTACTTGTTTTTTTAATCAAAATTTATTTTTCATTGTATTTAAATATTTTTACCTGCCAGAAGAGAGATCCTGAGGAACGTATAGTTTTTAAGAACATCTTTGGGCCTACTTTCAGAGACAAGATTTTGGAAGACCCTTGGAAGCTGGAGGATTTTTCTGTCTTCAGATTCATTTTGAAGGCTTATCACTGACTTGTGGTTAATATATGCTTGGAACTGATTATATTTTTTGCATTCATTGCCACTCCAAAACTATCATAGCCTATAGTCAATCTGTTTTATACCTAGAGACTTTTACATTCCCGGAATAAACTTATTTTTAATGTTATCATTATCATTGAATAGCTCCCACAAAATGACTTACAGACTAAAATTTTTGTCCCAGGGACTCTTCAATTTATATTACCAATTTATATTACCTCAAATCATCTAAAATAGTCATCTCTTAAATGGTTATCTCAAAGTAACCAAAATGTATGTTTCCAAGAATAGGAGAAGAAAAATAAAGTCATTATAAGTTTTAGCATAAGAGCGGCCATAATTAACACAGCATGCCATTTTATCCTATAATTTAAATTACTCTATTTTTATTCCATGATTTGTACTTGTTAAATTCAACAGGCATTATGACCACCTATTTCTCTGTTATAACAAAAAGTTCTAAGAAAAATCAATCAATCATTGATTCACAAAATCACTCCACAGGATTAGATAAAACATCTATTTGTTTTCATGGAAAGTAGAATGAAATTATGTGTAATAAATGAATTACAAACAGTACTAAAATTAGATATGGAAAGGATGGGAAAGAATAGACAAATAAACTAGCCTTAGAGGAATGTCCTTTCGGTCAATAGGACTTCATGCAACTGGAATGACAGGTTATTTCTGGAGGCTTTACAAGTAACTCTTTGGAGCAAAGTAGGGGAATAAAGACATTTAAGAGTCGAAGTACAAAGTTTATTAATTCATTTATTTAACAAACACTTTCTGAGTGACTGCTGTGTGGCAAATATTATTCTCAAGTCTGCATAATATAGGCAATTGTTTTTGCATTTATCATTCAGAACTTACACTGTAATGAAGGAAGGAGAAAAGAAAATATGAAATGTAGAAAATTGAATGCTTGCTAATAAGTGCTATGGAATAAAAAAGCAGAGCAAAGTACATTGTGAGTGTGAGGTATGTAATACATTTATTGAGTTGCTGTTTAAAATAGAATGATCAGAATAGACCCACCTCGAAGGTGATATTAATCAGCTTGTATCAGATACTTCAATATTTTAGAACAATTCAATAGTAAAAAGTTGACTGGTTCATCTTGCAGGCAAATTTACCATGGAAAGGTGAGCATTATAATTACCTTTTAAGTATACAAGAATGTTTACAGTTGTGTACACACACTAACGTATAATTATCTCATAGATATTGTCTTACAAGGTTGTTGTTGTTAGCTCATTTACATGTGAAATATCAGACTCAGAGAGGTTAAGTGACTTGTCTGAGGTTAATTGATTAGTGCTTTTGGCTCTAAGTTCTTTCTTTAAATTATGTTAAGTTGTCTATCTCTCGTAATGAATTTTTTACTAGCCTTTTAGATGGCCGTTGTGAGATATCACATTTTATCACTTCCAGACTTAGTTCAATTTCATGTAATTACTTTGAACAATGAATTATTATTTTTAATTGGAAAAGTCTAGATGTCATTATTATTACTCTGACCATAGAGAGTTATTTTATATAATCATTCATATTTTTACCATTTAATGTTATGATTATATTCATAAGCTTTAGCATAGGGAGCCCGTTTAATTGGCACAATTGAATGTCAGCACAGGCATAAAAATGTAGGTGAGTTTCTTTTGATAAAAAAAAAAGTACCCCAAATAGAGTCACATGTCAAATGTAGTAAATCTCATATTTCTGACTGACTTGCTTGTGATTGTCCATAAGCCAGTAATAGGTTATTCAAAGTCGTTAAAATAATTTGATTTGAAAAATTACATTAAGTAAAAATGCATGTAGAAAGCAACATTTAATTCAGAGTAATAAGTATTTTTGTTTTGTTACACGTAATGTGTGCATCTAAGTAAATTCCACTACAAGGTCTTATTAAATATTTTTAGTGATGATCGCTAGATGCTTAGCATGATTTTCTGAAGTATGTGAAATAGAGTTAGAAACTGTCTTGAAGATTATAATTATGTGGCATTACACAATTATCACATAGCTGACAACCAGAAAATATATATTTTCTATGTAAGTTGTGATAAATAAATAAATAAATAACCTTTTTCTAACACATACTTAGTAATCATCTCAAATATGTGATACAGTGCATAAAAATTAAGAATTAAGTTTATACCTTATATTGATAAGAAGTACTGTTTAAAAATTATTGGTGAGAGAAATACATTGATCATGAAATAGTGTTCATCAAGATGATGTTAAGATGAGAACAGAGAAATATAGTACTCTAATAAGACTTGTAGATATATACAGAATATTCAGTCCAACAACAACAGAATGCATATTTTTCTCAACTGTATATGGAATATTCCCCAGGATATATCATATGTTAGAAAACAAAACAAGCCTCAGTAAAATTAAGAAAGATAGGAATTATATCAAATATATTTTCTGTTTGAAACTAGAAATCAATCAGGAGGAATTTCAGAAAATTCACAAATATCCAGAAATTAAACAACATGCCCCTGAACAACCTATAAGTCAGTGAACAAATTAAAAGAAAAATTTAAAAAATTTCAACAAGTGAAAATGGAAACACAGCATACCAAACTTATGGAATACAGCAAAAGCAGCTCTAAGAGAAAAGTCTTTAGGAATACATGACTCCATCAAAAAAGAAAATCTCAAATAAATAACCTAATGTTACACCTCCAGGAACTGGAAAAAGAACAAAGTAAACCTACATAAGCAGAAGGAAAGAAATAACAAAGATCAGAGCAAAAATATGTGAAATAGACAGTAGAAAAAAATACAAAAGATTCTCAAAATTATTGATTGGTTTTTGAAAAGATAAACAAAATTGAAAATCCTTAGCTAAACTAAAAGTGAACACAATCAGAAATGAAAAAGGAAACATTATAATTGATACCACAGAAATACAAAAAAAAATAGTGGACTACTATGAACAATTATACGCTAACAAATTAAATAACCCAGAAGAAATAAATTTCTAGATACATATAACTTACTAAGACTAAATCATGAAAAAGTAGATCTCAACAGAGATTTCCAGTAACAAGCAAAGAAATTAAATCAGTGATAAAATGTCTACCTTCAAAGAAAAGCCCAGGACCTGATGCCTTCACAGCAGAATTCTATCAAACATTTAAAAAAGAACTGATACCAATCCTCAAATTTTTCCAAAATATCAAAGAGGAGGAATACTTGCAACCTCTTTTAATGAAGCCAGTGTTACCCTGATACCAGAGCCAGACAAGGACATTACAAAAAAAGAAAACTGTAGGCCAATATTCCTGATATAGATACAAAAATCCTCAACAAAATACTAGCAAACTAAATTCAACAACACATTAGAAGGATCTTCCACCATGATCAACTGGATTTATCCCTGTGATACAACAATTGTTGAAACATATGCAAATCAGCAATTGTGATACATCACAATAACAAAATGAAGAACAAAAATCATATGATCATCTAATTAGATGCATAAAAAGCATTTGACAAAATTCAACATCCTTGTGTGAAAAAAGCTCCCACCAAATTAGGTATAGAAGGAATACACAGTAATACAATAAAGATCATATAGGAGAAGCCAACAGCTAACATTATACTCAAATGTTGAAAAATTGAAGGTCTTTTTAGATTTCTCTAAAATCTGAAACAAGGAAAGGATGCTTTCTCCTGCCAATTCTATTCAACATAGTATTAAAAGTTCTTGCCAGAGCAATTTTATGTAAGAGAAAGAAATAAGGCACTCAAATAGGAAAATAAGTGAAATTGTCAGTTTGCTGAGGACATTATCTTATGTATAGAAAACCTAGAAGACCCTACAGGTTTCACCTCAAACCTGTTAGAACTAAATTAATACTGTAAAATTGCAGAATACAAAGTCAACATACAAAAGTCAGCAGTATTTCTATAAACTAACAGCAAATTTTCTGAAAAAAATCAAAAGGTCAATTTCATTTATAAAACAGCTACAAAGAAATAAAGTAGTTGAGAATAAATGTAACCAAAACAGTGAAAGACTTGTACACTGAACCATAAAATATCAATAAGAGAAATTCAATCAGAAGCAAATAAACAGGTATTCATGTTCATGGACTGGAAGAATTACATATTGTTATAATAAAATGTCCATACAATCCAAAGACATCTACAGATTCGCTGCAGCCCTTATCCAAATTCCAGTGTAATTGTTCATAGATATAGATAAATACAACCCTAAAATTCACATGGAACTAAAAATTCCTTAATAAAGGAGGCAACCATGAGCAAAAAGAACAAAGCTGGAGGCATTACACTATCTGATTTCAAACTATACTACAAAGCTGTAGCAGTTAAAACAGCATGGTACTGGCCAAAAAAAAAAAAAAAAAAAAAAAGACATATTAACCAGTTCAACAAAATAGAGACCCCAGAAATAAACCCATGTAGGAACAGTCAATTAATTTTTGACAAAGATGCCAAGAATATGCAAAGGGAAAAAGACAGTCTCTTCAATAAATGGTTCTGGGAACACTGAATATCCATATGCAGAAGAATAAAATTGGATCCTCATCTCATACCATATACAAAAAATAAACCAAAATGGATTAAACATTTAAACATGGGACCAGAACCTTTAAAGCTAATAGAGGAAAACATCAGTGAAAATTCACACAACTTTGGGCCGTGCAATTATTTTTGGATTTCACCCAAAACATGCATTCAACAAAAAGGTAAATAGACAAGTAGGATTACATCAAACTAAAATTTCTGCACAGCAAAGGAAACAACAATGTGCAAAGACAGCCTATGGATTGTGAGAAAATATATGCAAGCCATTCATATGATAAGGGGTTAATGTGAAAAAAAAATGGAAGTAACTCAACAGCAAGAAAACAAAAAACCCAATTAATAAAGGGGCAAAAGACTCGAACAGACATTTCTCAAAAGAAGACATACAAATAGTCAATAAATATATATAAAAATGTTCAACATCACTAATCACTAGGCAAATGCAAATTTAAACCACAATGAGATATCTCACATTTGTCAAAATGGTTATTAACAAAAGATGAAAAATAAGTGTTAGCAAGATGTGGAGAAAAGGGAAACCTCATACGCTGGGTGAAAATGTAAATTAATGCAGGCCTTATGGAGAACTGTGTATGGAGTTTTGCGGCACTATTCACAATAGCAAAGACTTGGAATCAACCCAAATGTCCATCAGTGATAGACTGGAATAAGAAAATGTGGCACATACACACCATGGAATACTATGCAGCCTTAACAAAGGATGAGTTCGTGTCCTTTGTAGGGACATGGATGCAGCTGGAAACCATCGTTCTCAGCAAACTGTCGCAAGAACAGAAAACCAAGTACCACATGTTCTCACTCATACGTGGGAGCTGAACAATGAGATCGCTTGGACACAGGAAGGGGAACATCACACACCGGGTCCTATTGTGGGGAGGGAGAAGGAGGAAGGGATAGCATTAGGAGATATACCTAATGTAAATGACGAGTTAATGGGTGCAGCACACCAACATGGCACATGTATACATATGTAACAAACCTGCACGTTGTGCACATGTACCCTATAACTTAAAGTATAATAATAATAATAATAATAATAATAATAATAAACTACAAATAGAATTGGCATATAATCCAGCAATCCCACTTCTGGGTATTTACTCACGAGTTTTAAAATCAGTTTGTCAAAGAGATGAAGATGTCTGCACTCTATGTTCTCTATAGCATTATTCACTACAGCTAAGAAATGGAATCAATCTATGTGTCCATCAACAGATGAATTAAGAAAGAAAATGTATATATACACAATAAAATGCTATTCAGGCTTAAAAAGGATATTCTGTTATACATAGCAACATGAACAGAATTGGAGAGCATTATACTAAATGGAATAAGCCAGGCAAAAAGAAAATACCACACAATCTCACTTATATGTAGAATCTAAAACAATTAAACTCATAGAAGCAGAAAGTAGAGTTGTGATTACACAAAGCAGGGTCATGGGAGAATGGAGAAATAGTAGTCAAAGAGAACAGAATCTCAGAGACAGAAGGGATATGTTTTTCTTCTTGAGTTCTATTGCACAGCATGGTGAATATAGTTAACAACACATTGCAGTACATTTCAAAATTGCTAAGAGAGTAAATTTTTAATATTCTCATCCCAGAAAATTTTAACTGTTTCAAGTGATGAATATATTAACTAGCTTGATTTCCTTATTTCTCACTATATTTGTAAATCATGACATCACTTTGTACCACATAAATTCATATAATTATAAATTGTCAATTTACAACAGCAAGGGAAATAGGTGATCTCCAGAAGTAGAATCATACCAGTTGGGTTTGTTATGCACCACTTCATAATGCATTGGATATAGACATAAAGGAAAATGTGATGTCAAAGATGGCTTCTAAATTTCAGAATTGCATGATATATTGATACTTATCATTGTATTAGGTAATATTGGAAGAGCATCATTCAGGAAGAGAGGGAATAAGGCACTTAGTTTTGCACATGTTGAATTTCAGGTACCTTTGTGGTTTACAAGTACGTGTGTCAAGTAGGCAGTTGAACATACACGGAGATCAGTGGAGGGATCCAAGTTGGGGATATAAAAATGTGAGCAACCAATGGACCACAGAGAGCAGTTAATATTAGCATGAGTGAGGTATCCAAGGTTGAGAGTGAAAAATAAAATCAGAAGAGGTCTTATCACTAAATCTTGAAGATTTGCAATAAGTATGCAAGTAATGCATGATGGGCCTATGAAGCAGATAGAAAAGGAGGGGCAAAAGAGGAAAGAAGAAATCCAGAAAACATTATCCTAGAAGCTAGAGAGAACTTCATGAATGAAGGTACATGTACATGCTGTCAAGAACTAAGAAAGGTGACTGGTCCAACTGCCATTGGACATAGCCAGCTTTGCTATGCTCTGTTTTTTAATTTGATACATATTTATTTCTGTTACCTAAAACAAATTCGTAGTATGTCTAAGTAAGAAGTCAATTTTAATAACCTGATAGCTTTGATGATACAAATATTAAAAACTTCTGACAACTAAAAATTAAATACCAAATCAAAGATTAGTGAAAAATTAGAAAAAACTTTTGCAGCACATATTATGAAGATTTATGATGCAATATTATTTTACATCAATAAAAATGATGACCACTGCAATAGAAAAATGGGACAAGAAAAAAACTGAATAGGCGGTTCAGAAAAATAGTAATGCGTCTGTCTGGTAAACTTAAAAATATACTCATCTAATTTCTGTACTGTAAAAGTGAGGACCAACTCCTGAAAACTGTTAACTCCTCCTCAATTTGGAAGGTATACTTCTGCCTTCTGTTTCCCAGCTAATAGTAGTTGATTAGGTTTACATTCAGGTTTTATAGCTTGATTGAAATGTATAAACTGTAATAACATCTTACTGAAAGAGAATTTTTTTGAGTGATCATAGTTTATTTAAAACATTATAATTTGGGGCTATAAAGTGGGATTAAAGAAAAGCAAAAGAATGACTCTTTTTCTTATCAACTAGAAGGAATGTGTATGTTTTCCACGATGGAAAATAAAGATGAATGTTTAAATAAAGGCATAAGTGAAAATGAGTGGCCTAGAGTTGAGAGCCCGCTATAGTTCTAGGCTCGTCGATAATATTTTTATGAATGTTTTCTCATAAAAAAGATCTATTATGAGGAATATATAAGTTACTCTAATGGAAAAATAATCTGTATTTTTGTCTCTGAGATCAAATGTATGTTGGCCAACTTATTATTCACATACTCAGAACTTTTAACTTTTAGGACTCTTCTGATGTACATAGAAATATAAAGAGAATATCAGCAATGACATTTAAAATGCATTATCTTTATCAATAGAAGCTTTTGCTATTTTAGTAATGTCAGGATGATGAATAGCATATAATTCACAGAAAAATGGCCCAGAGCAAATACACAGAATTAACGTAGGATGAATTCGTCTGGTAATAAGTCAAAAGAAATTTTCAGTTTTATAATCTTAATGTTTCAAGAAGCTAATCTTAATTTACAATTTATTTTCATGATTTGAATGTTTTGAACCATTCTTTAAACCTTAAATTATGTCATTTAACCTAAATTGACATTATTTTTACATTTTTAAGAGGTTAAAGTTTTCTAATATATTGTACTGAAAGATCCCTTTGCAATGGAAATAGACACTTTTCCAAGAGAAGCAGTTTGTTCTAATTTCTATATCCTGTTTCCTCCCTGTTTATTCAATACCTCTAAACAAAGCTTGTTCAAAAATTTGATGCATTATTTCAAAACATAAGTATTGTTTACATGTGCATGTCCAATACAATTAATGAAATCCAAAATCTCTGGAGCACCAAGCTACTGTCTTCCTTTTCTTTGTATTTTCCTACATGCATAATATAGGTCAGTGGTTTTTAACCCTGGTTAAGCATCTCAGTGATCTGTGAAGCCTTAAAACATATGGTGAGAGAGAACAGCATCGTTATCCATTCATACTGAGTTTCAAACTGAGTCTGAATCTCCTGGGGTGGCCTCTCATTTTTGGTTTGAAAAATCTTCACAGATGATAGTGGTACTAAATTAATTAACACTCTTTAGGTTATAAATAAAAACTTATCTTGCGCTACCTTGTGAAAGGTGAACTTACTTTAAGCATACAAAGGTATCTTATAGAAACAGGGTAGGAATGTGGCCAGACCCCACTGAAGGTGCTCCATAGAGGGCTTCTCTTGCAGTCTCCTTTCTGGTCCCCTTTCTGTCTTTGCAAGCCGGCTTCATTCTTCTCTACCTTTACATGTAAGCATCCTCTATTTCCCAGCTTCCGAGTTTACATGGTCTCATTTCAATAAAGCAGTCAGACTTACTCTTGAATCCCTTACTGTCTCCCAGGCTGGAGTGTAATGATGCAATCTCGGCTCACTGCAACCTCCACCTCCTGAGTTCAGGCAATTCTCCTGCCTCAGCTTGCTGAGTAGCTGGGATTACAGGTGCCCAATACCATGCCCTGCTAATTTTTGTATTTTTAGTAGACATGGGGTTTCACCTTGTTGGCCAGGCTTGTCTCGAACTCTTGACCTCAAGTGATCCATCCACGTCAGCCTCCCAGATTGCTGGGATTACAGGTGTGAGCCACCATGCCTGGTCTGAATCCCTTAGTTCTGACTGTAAGTTACTTAGGGGAAGAGTTCATTTGCTGAGTTTGGATCAGTTTTCAAATCTTAGCCCATGACCATATTTTACAATTATTACTGTTCCTACCATGGATGGCATGAGGGCAAAGGGGTTGGATTGGTGTGAAGAAGCTGGGAAGACAAATGTACAATGTCCATTATAAAGGCATGGCTATGATTCAGAATCATTGGATAATTTGTTTAAACAACAAACATTTACTGAGCTCATAATAGGTGTCCTACTGGGCAGGGAATACAAAATTAAGCAGGATAAATGTGGTCCCTGGTTACAAGATGCTTAAAATATTCTGTTTGATTATTGATGACTTTTCAGAAAATCATGTTCACTTACAGATTGAGTGATGGAAGAACTAGTGAAACTAGATGTTGAGAAGTGATATTTTCAAAGGCTGGGTTCTCTGTAAGAATCCAGTAATTTTATTCTCTTTATTTTACCGCCAGTGAGGTGCAGATGATGACAACAGAAAGACGGCACAGTGTGTGCGTATGGCGAGGGGCAAGGGCAGAAAAATGTGGCTAGAGAAGGAGATATAAGTGGGTGAGGGTGGGAGAGAAAAGATGAAAGGGAAAACAAAGGATGAGGTTTTCTATACATTGCTAAATTCATCAATATTCCTAATACCTCCTTATTTTCATTCTTGTTCTTACAGTGATGCAGGGTTCTTTTCTATATTTTGGTTGCTCACTTCTCAAAGCTAAGTTTAGTGACATAAACTCTAAGAATCCACAAAGGTAATAACCTTTGTCCATACCACTAGGGATTTGGAAAATTATTGGTTTCACATTGTCATTATCTGTACCTCATTTTGCTAAGTATACACATGAATTCCCTATTGTCAAGATTGTAATCTAAGACAAACCACACTATTTTAATGTCATTAAAACAATCCGAATACATTTATTAAATTAAGGTAGAGTGACAATTTCCACATTTAATTTTACCTGAGGCTACAAAGATTTTCCCAGATATAGACATCAAGAAATACAATCTGTAATGACTGAAGAGTTAGTGAAAAAGCAACATTTCTAAATTGAAAAATTGAATTTGGGTGCATTCTAAAGTTATCTTTTAGTAGAATCTTGTTTCTAAGATTACAATTTCAGATGTCATTTCTATTGGATTTGAACTAATTACTGATTAGGCTGAAAGTGTGTGACTTCTTTACTGGCCCTCTCTAACTACCTAAAAGGTAAACCTCTATTTGCAAACTAACTTGGGATGAGATGTGAGTATGTGTGTGTTTGTACGTGCCTGCAATATCCTTCACATGGTCCCTTAGATATTGTGCTAGAGTGAATAGAGGTTGCCTGTTTAGACTGTGTGTTGTGACAAGTGTGAGGATTATGAAGCTCATTTATAAAATTTCTATGAAAGACTCAATCTAATAGATGTGAATGTAGCTGTAAAAGTATTTTATTTTGTTCTCTACTATTTATTTGGTAGAAATATCTAGAGGTTCTATGGTAGTAAATAGTTGAAGAAAACCACTCACTGCACTCATTCCATATTCAAAACAACAACAGCAACAGTAGAGGCAGCAGAATAAGCTACACAGGCTCATGGCACTCAGAGAATTCAGAGATATTATCAACTAAATAATATCCCAGACCTCAGAAATAACGTGAAGTATTTTAAACAGATCATAAATTTTAAAACTAGAATTTCAAAATTAATAATATGTCTCCTGTGACTATTTTATATCAAATTATATAAATGTGAATATAAGGATGTTCATTCTAACTGATTTCATAGGACATATACATGCTTATCATTACAAAGTATTTTATATTGGCATGGGACACTTGCAAATATATTTTTAATTTTTTTCAATGCATTTTTAAAAATTTATTTTAAGTTCTGGGATACATATGCAGGATATGCAGGTTTGTTACATAAGTAAATGTGGACCATGATGGTTTGCTACACCTATCAATCCTTACCTAGGTATTAAGTCCCACATGCATTAGCTATTTATCTTGATGCTGTCCCTCCCCACACACCCCTAACAGGGCCCAGTGTGTGTTGCTCCCCTCCCTGTGTTCACGTGTTTTCATTGTTCAGCTCCCAGTTACAAGTGAGAACATGCGGTGTTTGGTTTTCTGTTTCTGTTTTAGTTTGCTGAAAATAATGGCTTCCAGCTCCATCCATGTCCCTGCAAAGAACATGATCTTGTTTTTCTATGGCTGCATAGTATTCCATGGTGTATATGTACCACATTTTCTTTATCCAGTCTATCACTGATTGGCATTTGTGCTGAATTCATACCTTTGCTATTGTAAATAGTGCTTTAATGAGCATACACAGGAATGTGTCTTTATAATAGAATGATTTATATTCCCTTGGGCATATACCCAGTAATGGGATTGCTGGGTCAAATGGTATCTCCAGTTCTAGGTCTTTCAGGAATCGCCACACTGTCTTCCACAATGGTTGAACTAATTTACATTCTTACCAACAGTGTAAAAGTGTTTCTATTTCTCTACAGCCTCACCAGCATCTATTGTTTCTTTACTTTTTAATAATCACATTCTGACTGGTGTGAGATGGTATCTCATTGTGGTTTTGATTTGGATTTCTCTAATGGTTAGTGATGTTGAACTTTTTTTCATATGTTTGTTGGCCACATGAATGTCTTCTTTTGAGAAGTGTCTGTTCATGTCCTGTGCCCACTTTTTAATGAGGTTGCATTTTTCTTGTAAATTGGTTTAAGCTCCTTGTAGATTATGGATATGAGACTTTTATCAGATGGATAGATTGCAAAAATTATCTTTCATTCCGTAGACTGTCTGTTTACTCTGATAGTTTTTTTTGTTTGTTTTTTGTTTTTTTTCTGTCCAGAAGCTCTTTCGTTTAATTATATCCTATTTGTCATTTTTTGTTTTTGTTGCAATCACTTTGGGTGTTTTCATCATGAAATATTTTCCTGTGCCTGTGTCCTAAATCATATTCCCTAGATTTTCTTCTAGGGTTTTTATAGTTTAGAGTCTTACATTTAAGTCTTTAATCTATCTTGAGTTAATTTTTGTATAAGGTATAAGGAAGGGATCCAGTTTCAATTTTCCAGTTTTGAGAATCCTTTCCCCATTGCTTGCTTTTGTTGGATTTGTTGAAGATCGAATGGTTGTAGATACATGGTCTTATTTCTGAGATCTCTATTCTGTTTCATTGGTCTATGTATCTGTTTTCTTACTGGTACCATGCTGTTTGGTTACTGTAGCCTTGTAGTATAGTTTGAAGTCAGGTAGTGTGATGCCTCCAGCTTTGTTCTTTTTGCTTAGAATTGTTTTGGCTATACAGGGACTTTTTTGGTTCCACATGAATTTAAAAGTATTTTTTTTTTTCTAATTCTCTGAAAAATGTCAATGGTATTTTAATGGGAATAGTGATGAATCTATAAATTACCTTGGGCACTATGGCCATTTTCACAATATTGATTCTTCCTATCCATGAGCCTGAAATGTTTTACCATTTGTTTGTGTCCTCTCTTATTTCCTTGAGCAGTGGTTTATAGTTCTCCTTGATGAGATCCTTGACTTCATTTGTTAGCTGTATTTCTAGGTATTTCATTCTCTTTGTAGCAATTGTGAATGGGAGTTCATTCATGATTTGGCTCTCTGCTTGTCTATCATTGGTGTATGGGAATGTTTGTAGTTTTTGCACATTGATTTTGTATCTTGAGACTTTGCTGAAGTTGCTTATCAGCTTAAGAAGCTTTTGGGCTGAGATGATGGGGTTTTCTAGATATAGGACCATGTCAACTGTGAACACAGCTAGTTTGACTTCCTCTCTTCCTATTTGAATATCCGTTATTTCCTTTCCTTGCCTGATTGTTTTGGCCAGAAATTCCCATACTATGGTGAATAGGAGTAGGGAGAGAGGGCATCATTTTCTTGTGATGGTTTTCAAGATTAATGCTTCCAACTTTTGTCCATTCAGTATAATATTGGCTGTGGGTTTCTCATAAATACCTCTAATTATTTTGAGGTATGTTTCATTAATATTTAATTTATTGAGAGTTTTTACCATGAAGGTATGTTGAATTTTATCAAAGGCCTTTTCTGCTTCTATTGAGATAATCATGTGGTTTTTCTTTAGTTCTGTTTATGTGATGATTTACATTTATTGATTTGTGTATGTTGAACCAGCCTTGCATCCTGAGATGAAGCCAACTTGATCATTGTGGATAAGCCTTTTGATGTGCTGCTGAATTTACATTGACAGTATTTTATTGAAGATTTTCACATTGATGTTCATCGGGGTATTGGCTTGAAGTCTTCTCTTTTCATTGTATCTCTGCCAGTTTTTGGTGTTAGGATGTTGCAGGCCTCATAAAATGAGTTAGGGAGGAGTCTCTCCTTTTAGTTGTTTGGAATACTTTCAGAAGAAATGGTGCCAGCTCTCTTTGTAACTCTGGTAGAATTGAGCTCTCAATTCTTCTGTTCCTGGGCTTTTTTTCGGTTGGTAGGCTATTTATTACTGCCTCAATTTCAGAACTCATTGTTGTTCTACTGAGGGATTCAACTGCTTCCAGGTTCAGTCCTGAGAGGGTGTATATGCCCAGGAATTTATCCATTTCTTCTCAGTTTTCTAGTTTATTTGCATAGAGGTGTTTATAGTATTCTCTGATGGTTGTTTATATTTCTGTGGAGTCAGTGGTTATATCCCCTGTATCATTTTTTTGTGTCGATTTTATTCTTCTTTCTTTTTTTCTTTATTCTATCTGTTTTAGCAGACTATATATTTTATTATAATTTTTTTCAAAAAATTAGCTCCTGGATTCATTAATTTTTTGAAAGGTTCTTTGTGTCTCTGTCTCTTTCAGTTATGCTCTGATCTTGGGTATTTCTTGTCTTCTGCTAGCCTTGGGGTTTGTTTGCTCTTTATTCTCTAGTTCTTTTACTTGTGATGTTAGGGTGTCAATTGGAGATCTGTCTAGCTTTTTGATGTTGGTATCCAGTGCTATAAATATTCCTCTGAACACTTCTTTAGCTGTGTCCCAGAGATTCTGGTATGTTGTCTCTTTGTTCTCATTGGTATCAAAAAACTTGATTTCTGCCTTAATTTCATTATTTACCCAGGAGGCACTCAGGAGAAGATTGTTCAATTTACATGTAGTCGTGTGGTATTGGGTGAGTTTTAAAATTTTGAGTTCTAATTTGATTGTGTTGTGGTTTGAGAGACTGTTTGCTATGATGTCAGGTATTTTACATAGCTGATAATTGTTTTACTTCCAATTATGTGATTGATTTTAGAGTAAGTGCCATGTGGCACTGAGAAGTCAGTGTGTTCTGTTGTTTTGGGGTGGAGAATTCTGTAGATATCTGTCGTGTCCACTTGATTCAGAGCTGAATTAATGTCCTGAATATCCTAGTTAATTTTCTGTCTCAGTGATATGTCTAATATTGACAGTGGGGTGTTAAAGTCTCACACTATTATTGTGTCGAAGTCTACGTCTCTTTGTAGGTCTCTGAGAACTTGTTTTATGAATCTGGATGCTCCTGTATTGGGTGCATATATATTTAAGATAGTTAGCACTTCTTATTGAATTGATCCCTTTGCCATCATGTAATGCCCTTGTTTGTCTTTTTTAATCTTTTCTGGCTTAAAGTCTGTTTTGTCAGAAACCAGGATTAAAACCACTACTTTTTTCTGCTTTCCATTATCTTGGTAAATTTTTCTTCATCATTTTGAGCCTGTGTGTGTCTTTGCATGTGAGATGGGTCTCTTGAATACAGCACACTGGTGGATCTGACTCTTTATCCAACTTGCCATTCTGTGTCTTTCAATTTGGGCAGTTAACCCATTTACATTTAAGGTTAATATTGTTGTGTGTGAATTTGATCTAGTCATTATGATGCTAACTATTTATTTTGCAGGCTTATTGATGTAGTTGCTTCATAGTGTCTTTGGTCTGTGTACTTCAGTGTGTTTTTGCAGTTGCTGGTAATGGTTTTTTGTTGTTGTTGTTGTTTGTTTGTTTGTTTTTTCCCCCCATGTTTAGTGCTTCCTTCAGGAGCTCTTGCAAGACACGTTTGGTGGTGATGAATTTCCTCAGCATGTGCTTGTGTGAAAAAGATTTTATTTCTCCTTTACTTATGAAGCTTAATTTGGCCAGATATGAAATTCTGGGTTGGAAATTCTTTTCTTTAAGAATGTTGAATATTGGCCTCCAATCTCTTCTGGCTTATAGGGTTTCTGCTGAGAGCTTCACTGTTAGTCTTATGGGCTTCCCTTTGTAGGTGACCTGGCCTTTCTCTCTGGCTGCCCTTAACATTTTTTCCTTCATTTCAGCCTTGGAGAATCTGATAGATAATGTGTCTTGGGGTTGATCTTCTCATGGAGTATCTCACCGGGGTCCTCTGGATTTCCTGAATTTAAATGTCAGCCTGTCTTGTTAGGTTGGGGAAGTTCTCTTGGATGATACCCTGAAGTGTGTTTTCCAACTTGGTTTCATTTTCCTCATTCAGGTACTGCAATCAGTCATAGGTTTGGCCTTTTTACATAATCCCTTGGTTCTTGGAGATTTTGTTCTTTTCTTTTCATTCTTGCTTCTTTAATCTTGTCTGTCTGTCTCATTTCAGCAAGATAATCTTCAAGCTCTAAAATTCTTTGCTCTGTGTGGTCTATTTGGTTACTAATACTTGTGGTTGCATTGTGAAGTTCTCATGTTGTGTTTTTCAGCTCCATCAGGTTATTTGTGTTCCTCTCTAAACTGGTTATTCTGGTTAAAATCTCCTGTAACGTTTTATAAAATTGTTAGCTTCTTTTAAATAAATTTGTTATTATCCACCTTCTGTAACTTACTTCTGTCAAATCATCCATCTCAGCCTCCACCCACTTCTGTGCCCTTCGTGGAAAGGTGTTGTAATTACTTGGAGGAAAAGAAACACTCTGTTCTTTTGCGTTTTCAGTGTTTTTTCATTGATTCATTCTCATCTTAATGAATTTATCTAGCTTAATCTTTGAGGTTGCTAACCTTTGGATGGGGTTTTTGTGGGGACTTTTTTGTTGATGCTGTTGTTGTTGTTGCTTTTTGTTTGTTTGTTTTTCCTTTAACACTCAGGCCCCTCTTCCACAGGGCTGCTGAAGTTTGCTGGGGGTCCACTCCAGAACCTATTCACCTGGGTTCATCCTGCACCTGAAGGTACAATGCATTGTTATTCAATCTTTGTGTCCAGGAATTCCTTCTTTTCTTTTTGTCTGCATTTCCTGCTTCTCCCTTCCCTCTCTTCCCCACCATCCCTGTAGCCAACGGAGGACTGCATTAGTCAGCTTCGACTTCATACCAAAATGTCACAATCTGGGTGGCTTATACAACAGATATTTGTTTCTCACAATTTTGGATGCTGGGAAGGTCAAGGTCAATGTGACAGCCAGGTAGATTTCATTCTGAGGCCTCCTTTTTTGCGTTATAGACTGCTGCCATATTGCTGTGTGCTTGCAAAACTTCTTTTACTGCTTACTGAGAGTGAGCATGCCCTTTGATGTCTCTTCCTATAAGGACATTAATCCTATTGGATCTGAGCCTCAACCTTATGATCTCATTTAACTTTAATTATTCCTATAGAGGCCTCTTCTCCAAATACAGTCAACTGGAGTTTACAATTTAAACATTTGAATTTAGGGGAACGCAAACATTCAGTCTGTGATGGGAACCAGGTCTAGGAATATTGGTAAAGATAATATTGCTATTGCTACCATCTTATTTAAGATTATTTCTGTCTCTTGCTTTAATAATGTCAAAGTTTATAAAGTGATCTACAATCTTTATTTCTTTCATTCTATCCTCATAAGTGCCTTGGATTGATCATAATATTAAAACTGGATAATTTACATCCATGCCAAACACTTCAATAGTTCTTCTGAATAAAGTACAAATTGCATAGCATGGTACATAAAGACCTTCATCATCAATTTGGTTTTTTTTTTGTTTTTTTTTTTTTTTTGCTTAACTGTATGGCATAACACATAGAATGCCCCTTATGTGACATATGACACAATTCATTGATAAAGGAATAATTCCTCAAAGTACCTTGGTTTTATTTGTTTTTTTTTTATACTTTAACTTCTAGGGTACATGTGCACAACGTGCAGGTTTGTTACATATGTATACATGTGCCGTGTTGGTGTGCTGCACCCATCAACCCGTCATTTACATTAGGTATATCTCCCAATGATATCCCTCCACCCACACCACAACAGGACCTGGTGTGTGATGTTCCCCTTTCTGTGTCCGAGTGATCTCATTGTTCAATTCCCACCCATAAGTGAGAACATGCAGTATTTGGTTTTCTGTTCCTGCAATAGTTTGCTGAAAATGATGGTTTCCAGCTGCATCCATGTCCCTACAAAGGACACAAACTCATCCTTTTTTATGGCTGCATAGTATTCCATGGTGTATATGTGCCACATTTTCTTAATCCAGTCTGTCACGGATGGACATTTGGGTTGATTCCAAGTCTTTGCTATTGTGAATAGTGCCGCAATAAACATACGTGTGCATGTGTCTTTATAGCAGCATGATTTATAATCCTTTGGGATATCCCCAGTAATGGGATGGCTGAGTCAAATGGTATTTCTAGTTCTAGATCCTTGAGGAATCGCCATACTGTTTTCCACAATGGTTGAACTAGTTTACAGTCCCACCAACAGTGTAAAAGTGTTCCTATTTCTCCACGTCCTCTCTAGCACCTGTTGTTTCCTGATTTTTTAATGATTGCCATTCTAACTGGTGTGAGATGGTATCTCATTGTGGTTTTGATTTGCATTTCTCTGATGGCGAGTGAGGATGAGCATTTTTTCATGTGTCTGTTGGCTATATGAATGTCTTCTTTTGAGAAATGTCTGTTCATATCCTTTACCCACTTTTTGATAGGGTTGTTTGTTTTTTCTTGTAAATTTGATTGAGTTCTTTATAGGTTCTGGATATTAGCCCTTTGTCAGACGAGTAGATTGCAAAAATTTTCTCCCATTGTGTAGGTTGCCTGTTCACTCTGATGGTAGTTTCTTTTGCTGTGCAGAACCTCTTTAGTTTAATTAGATCCCATTTGTCAATTTTGGCTTTTGTTGCCATTGCTTTTAGTGTTTTAGACATGAAATCCTTGACCATGCCTATGTCCTGAATGGTATTACCTAGGTTTTCTTCTAGGATTTTTATGGTTTTAGGTCTAACATTTAAGTCTCTAATCCATCTTGAATTAATTTTCGCATAAGGAGTAATGAAAGGATCCAGTTTCAGCTTTCTACTTATGTCTAGCCAATTTTCCCAGCACCATTTATTAAATAGGGAATCCTTTCCCCATTTCTTGTTTTTCTCCGGTTTGTCAAAGATCAGATGGCTCTAGATGTGTGGTATTATTTCTGAGGGCTCTGTTCTGTTCCATTGGTCTATATCTCTGTTTTGGTACCAGTACCATGCTATTTTGGTTACTGTAGCCTTGTAGTATAGTTTGAAGTCAGGTAGCCTGATGCCTCCAGCTTTGTTCTTTTGGTTTAGGATTGTCTTGGCACTGTGGGGTCTTTTTTGGTTCCATATGAACTTTAAAGCAGTTTTTTCCAATTCTGTGAAGAAAGTCATTGGTAGCTTGATGGGAAAGGCATCGAATCTATAAATTACCTTGGGCAGTATGGCCATTTTCACAATATTGATTCTTCCTATCCATGAGCATAGTATGTTCTTCCATTTGTTTGTGTCCTCTTTTATTTCACTGAGCAGTGGTTTGTGGTTCTCCTTGAAGAGGTCCTTTACATCCCTTGTAAATTGGATTCCCAGGTATTTTATTCTCTTTGAAGCAATTGTGAATGGAAGTTCATTCATGATTTGGCTCTCTGTATGTCTGTTATTGGTGTATAGGAATGCTTGTGATTTTTGCACATTGATTTTGTGTCCTGAGACTTTGCTGAAGTTGCTTATCAACTTAAGGAGATTCTGCGCTGAGATGATGAGGTTTTCTAAATATACACTCATGTCATCTGCAAACAGGGGCAATTTGACTTCTTCTTTTCCTCACTGAATACCCTTTATTTCTTTCTCTTGCCTGATTGCCCTAGCCAGAACTTCCAACACTATGTTGAATAGGAGTGGGGAGAGAGGGCATCCCTGTCTTGTGCCAGTTTTCAAAGGGAATGCTTCCAGTTTATGCCCAATCAGTATGATATTGGCTGTGGGTTTGTCATAAATAGCTTTTATTATTTTGATATACATTCCTTCAATACTGAATTTATTGAGGGTTTTTGGCATGAAGGGCTGCAGAATTTTGTCAAAGGCCTTTTCTGCATCTATTGAGATAATCATGTGGTTTTTGTCTTTGGTTCTGTTTATATGCTGGATTACATTTATTGATTTGCATATGTTGAACCAGCCTTGCATCCCAGGGATGAAGCCCACTTAATCATGGCAGATAAACTTTTTGATGCGTTGCTGGATTCGGTTTGCCAGTATTTTACTGAGGATTTTTTCATCGATGTTCATCAGGGATATTGGTCTAAAATTCTCTCTTTTAGTTATATCTCTGCAGGCTTTGGTATCAGGATGATGCTGGCCTCATAAAATGAGTTAGGGATGATTCCCTCTTTTTCTATTGATTGGAATCATTTCAAAAGGAATGATACCACCTCCTCCTTGTACCTCTGGTGGAATTCAGCTGTGAATCCATCTGGTCCTGAACTTTTGTTGGGTGGTAGGCTATTTATTATTGCCTCAATTTCAGAGTCTGGTATTGGTCTATTCAGGGATTCAACTTCTTCCTGGTTTAGTCTTGGGAGAGTGTAAGTGTCCAGGAAATTATCCATTTCTTCTAGGTTTTCTAGTTTATTTGTGTAGAGGTGTTTATAGTATTCTCTGATGGTAATTTGTATTTCTGTGGGGTCAGTGGTGATATCCCCTTTATCATTTTTTCTTGCTTCTCTTTGATTCTTCTCTTTTTTTCTTCTTTATTAGTCTTGCTAGCAGTCTATCAATATTGTTGATCTTTTCAAAAACCCAGCTCCTGGATTCATTGATTTTTTGGAGAGTTTTTTGTATCTCTATCTCCTTCAGTTCTGCTCTGATCTTAGTTATTTCTTGCCTTCTGCTAGCTTTTGAATGTGTTTGCGCTTGCTTCTCTAGTTCTTCTAATTGTGATGTTAGAGTGTCAATTTTAGATATTTCCAGCTTTCTCTTGTGGGCATTTAGTGCTATAAATTTCCCTCTACATGCTGGTTTAAATGTGTCCCAGAGATTCTGGTATGTTGTATCTTTGTTCTCATTGGTTTCAAAGAACATCTTTATTTCTGCCTTCATTTCGTTATGTACCCAGTAGTCATTCAGGAGCAGGTTATTCAGTTTCCATGTAGTTGAGTGGTTTTGATTGAGTTTCTTAGTCCTGAGTTCTACTTTGATTGCACTGTGGTCTGTAACACAGTATGTTATAATTTCTGTTCTTGTACATTTGCTGAGGAGTGCTTTACTTCCAATTATGTGGTCAATTTTGGAATAAGTGCGATGTGGTGCTGAGAAGAATGTATATTCTGTTGATTTGGGGTGGAGAGTTCTGTAGATGTCTATTAGGTCCACTTGGTGCAGAGTTGAGTTCAATTCCTGGATGTTCTTGTTAACTTTTTATCTCATCTGTCTAATGTTGACAGTGGAATGTTAAAGTCTCCCATTATTATTTTATGGGAGTCTAAGTCTCTTTGTAAGTCTCTAAGGACTTGCTTTATGAATCTGGGTGCTCCTGTATTGGGTGCATATATATTTAGGATACTTAGCTCTTCCTGTTGAATTGATCCCTTTACCATTATGTAATGGCCTTCTTTGTCTCTTTTGATCTTTGATAGTTTAAAGTCTGTTTTATCAGAGACTAGGATTGTAACCCCTGCCTTTTTTTTGTTTTTCATTTGCTTGGTAGATCTTCCTCCATCCCTTTATTTTGAGCCTATGTATGTCTCTGCGTGTGAGATGGGTCTCCTGAATACAGCAAACTGATGGGTCTTGACTCTTTATCCAATTTACCAGTCTGTGTCTTTTAATTGGACCATTTAGTCCATTTACATTTAAGGTTAATATTGTTATGTGTGAACTTGATCCTGCCATTATGACATTAGCTGGTTATTTTGCTCGCTAGTTGATGCAGTTTCTTCCTACCATTGATGGACTTTACATTTTGACATGTTTTTGCAGTGGCTGGTACCTGTTGTTCCTTTCCATGTTTAGTACTTCCTTCAGGATCTTTTGTAAGGCAGGCCTGGTGGTGACAAAATCTCTAAGCATTTGCTTCTCTGTAAAGGATTTTATTTCTCCTTCACTTATAAAACTTAGTTTGACTGGATATGAAATTCTGGGTTGAAAATTCTTTTCCTTAAGAATGTTGAATATTGACCCCCAGTCTCTTCTGGCTTGGAGAGTTTCTGTCGAGAGATCTGCTGTTATTCTGATGGGCTTCCCTTTGTGGGTAACCCGACCTTTCTCTCTGGCTGCCCTTAACATTTTTTTATTCATTTCAACTTTGGTGAATCTGACAATATGTGTCTTGGAGTTGCTCTTCTCGAGGAGTATCTTTGTGGTGTTCTCTGTATTTCCTGAATTTGAGTGTTGGCCTGCCTTACTAGCTTGGGGAAGTTCTCCTGGATGATATCCTGCAGAGTGTTTTCCAACTTGATTCCATTTTCCTGATCACTTTCAGGCACACCGATCAGACATAAATTTGGTCTTTTCACATATTTCCATATTTCTCGGAGGCTTTGTTCATTTCTTTTTCCTCTTTTTTCTCTACACTTCTCTTCTCACTTCATTTCATTCATTTGATCCTCCATCACTGATACTCTTTCTTCCAGTTTATCAAGTTGGTTACTGAAGCTTGTGCATTTGTCACATAGTTCTCGTGTTATGATTTTCATCTCTATCAGTTCTTTTAAAGTCTTCTCTGCATTGATTATTCTAGTTATCCATTCATCCATTCTTTTCTCAAGGTTTTTAGTTTCTTTGAGCTGGTTACGTATTTCCTCCTTTAGCTCTGAGAAGTTTGATTGACTAAAGCCTTCTTCTCTCAACTCGTCAAAGTCATTCTCCATCCAGCTTTGTTCCATTGCTGGCGATGAGTTGGTTCCTTTGGAGGGGTAGATGCGCTCTGATTTTTTGAATTTCCAGCTTTTCTGCCCTGCTTTTTCCGTATCTTTGTGGTTTTATCTGCCTCTGGTCTTTGGTGATGGTGATGTACTGATGGAGTTTTGGTGTGGGTGTCCTTTCTGCTTGTTAGTTTTCCTTCTAACAGTCAGGACCCTCAGCTGTAGGTCTGTTGGAGTTTTCTTGAGGTCCACTTCAGACCCTGTTTGCCTTGGTATCAGCAGTGCAGGCTGCAGAAGATAGAATATTGCTGAAGAGCAAGTGTTGCTGTCTGATTCTTGCTCTGGAAGCTTCATCTCAGGGGTGTACTCTGCCGTGTGAGGTGTGAGGTGTCAGTCTCCACCTAGTGGGGGATGTCTCCCAGTTAGGCTACTCAGTGGTCAGGGACCCACTTGAGCAGGCAGTCTGTCCATTCTTAGATCTCAACCTCCATGCTGGGAGATCCACTGCTCTCTTCAAAACTGTCAGACAGGGGCATTTACCACTGCTGAGGTTTCTGCTGCTCTTTGTTTAGCTATGCCCTGTCCCCAGAGGAGGAGTCTACAGAAGCAGGCCGGCCTCCTTGAGCTGTGATGGGCTCCACCCAATTTGAGCTTCCCAGAGGCTTCGTTTACCTTCTTAAGCCTCAGCAATGGTGGGCACCCCTCCCCCAGCCTCACTGCCACCTTGCAGTTAGATCTCAAACTGCTGTGCTAGCAATGAGGGAGGCTCCATGGGTATGGGACCCTCTGGACCAGGTGTGGGATATAATCTCCTGGTGTGCCATTTGCTAAGACCCTTGGTAAAGTGCAGTATTAGGGTGGGAGTTACCCGATTTTCCAGGTGTTGTGTGTCTCAATTTCCTATGGCTAGGAAAAGGTATTTCCTTCCCCCTTGCGCTTTCCAGGTGAGGTGATGCCTTGCCCTGCTTCATCTCTTGCTCATCGGACTGCTCCCACAGACCAGCGCCAACTGTCTGATACGCCCCAGTGAGATGAACCCAGTACCTCAGTTGAAAATGCAGAAATCGCCTGTCTTCTCTGGCACTCACTCTGGGAGCTGGAAGCTGGAGCTGTTCCTATTTGACCATCTTGGGTGCAAGCCCCCCGGTTTTATTTCTTTATTTGTGTTTTGTCTTTGTAAAACCTCTTTATTGAAAGATATCTACATGTCATTATGTTCTTAGCTCATATGTCACATCTATGAAGTCTCATCTCTTGTTCCTATAGAGCTTGACAGTTTTTTTCTGTCTCTAACTTTTTAATTTCTTAATTTTTAATATTTTACAATATGTAGAGTCTCATTCCATCACCTAGACTGGGGTACAATGGTGAAATCATAGCTTGCTCTGGTCTTGAACATCTGGGCTCAAGTGATCCTCCTGCCTCAGCCTCCTAAGTAGCTAGGACTACAGGCATGCACCACCTCTCCTGGCTACATTTTGTTTTTTGAGAGAAAGGGTCTCACTATGTTGCCCTGGCTGGTATAGAACTCTTGGACTCAAGTAATCCTCCTGCCTTGGACTCCAAAAATGCTGGGATTATAAGCATGAGTCACCACACCTGTCCCACCTGTCTGCCACTTTTCTTTGAAGACCTATTCTATTTCATATATGCATCTTTCATAGCATCTGAAATATTGTATCACACTTTTAATATCCTTGTTATTTTATTAGACTATGTTCTTTAAAGATGGAGGCGTGTCTACTTCGTTTTGTTATTTATAGGATCCAGCACAGTGTCTGACACTTATTAAACATTTGCTGAATTGGTGATGAAATTAATTAATTTAGGGGAGCTTACTTAGTTCCAGCTGCTATCCTGACTATATAAATGGATATGGAGAGAATATTATATAAATATTTAAAAAAAGGTCTCTGCTTTCAAGGTGGTTATTGTTCAGTGGAGAAGAGGACATGTATATGAATAAATAGAGTAACAGTAAACATTAGTTTGCTATATAGAACATGTTATGGTAGTTGAAAGGAAGGAGAAATTACTCAAGATGTTTCCTAGGACTGTCAGGTTTTACATGGTGTTATAAAGATGAAGTTACATACTTCACTAAAAAAGAAAAAAGATTCCTGTTCAAAAGAAAACAAAAGAATAAAGTACAGAGGTCAAACTACCCCTTCCACAAGACTAATAAGTACCTGTAACTGTGAAAACAGACAGAGGGAGGGAGGGAGGGGGAGAGAAAGAGGGAGAGAGAGAGAGAGAGAAACAGAGAGACAGAGACCATTACAGAAATGATCAAAGAATTATAGATACATTGAAAACATAGTAAAGATGCAACAACTACCAAATATACTCATGTAGTCTAACAAAGTTCTTCTCATTAATCATTGTAGCAAGGAAGTATATGCACACAACTGGAAAGACTGGAGAAACTCAGAAAGGAATGAGTTGTGTGTAGGGGTACTTGTTATAGAATTTGGGCTCATGTTCAGTGATTTTAGAGAGAGTTCCTGGAGGCTCAGTTGTTCTGGGTTTTGGTACTACCATATAGTAATATATCTTAATTTTTTATTTAGGGGATGGAAGAAAGGAAGTGAGGCCAGAGTTGTCATTAGTAGTGTAGCAGTTGTCACTCAGTTTACCCAGGAGAGAGAGCTATTTGGCTTTTTTGTCTTGTTTTGGGAAGGATCAGCATTCATTTCTTGTGGTTGCTGCAACAAATTTGTTAGTTAAAACCAACAGAAATTTACTTTCCCACAGTTCTAGTAGCCACAAGTCCAAAATCAGTTTCACTGAGCTAAAATCTAGATGTCAGTAGAATTGTGCTTCCTCTCTCCAGAGGCCTCTTCTAACTTATGGTGGCTACTGGCAGTCCTTGGCTTGTGGCCACATCACTCAAATATCTGCCAAATATCATCCTCACACTGCCTTCTCCTCTGTGTTCCTTTGTCAAATCTCCTTCTCTATCTCTCTTATACAAATATACGAGATGACATTTTAACTCATCTGGATAGTCTATGGTAATTTTCTCATCTCAAGATCCTTATCTTAATCTCATCTGCAAAGACCTTTTCCTTTTCCAAATAAAGTAACATTTACAGGTTATAGGGATTAGAATAAGAGGGTACTATTTAGTCCACTGGAGAGTCCTTTTGTTTTTTTGGCATTCAGATATAATTATGAAATAGTATTGATTTTATCTTTTTCTATCATAGTCACTGTCATGGCCATTTTTTATGTTGCATGAGGAAGACCATATTTAGTTATCTGTTACTAGCTGTCAGTTATCAGAACCAGTTTTTTTCATTCTCAGGACAGAACACAGGACTGATAAATTCAAGCACAATGAAATAAAAGAGAACATATGTTTAACACAATAAAAGAGATTAAGAGCAAAGGAAAATATACAATGACCACCTAACAGGAAAAATCGATATCTCTGAGCAAGTAACAAAATAAGAAAAATAAAAAAGTATTGTAAGTTATAACTCAAGAAAAATATGCAAGAATAAAATAAGACTTGAATCAAAAAATACTAACAAAATAATTGACATCTAGTGGTCAATGCGAAAATTTTATTGGACACTACAGATAAAAAAAATAAGGTATACATAAAAAATATGCAAAGTCACTTATAAATGAAAATGTCAAGCTGAACTTATACTTTCTAAGAATAATTTTCAGAGCTAGAGAAAAGTGGACAAATACGTGTATAATCCTGTAGGAACTACAGTGCAATCCAAGAATGTTCAAATGCAGCAAAAATAAAATTTGCACAGGAAAAATTTCAGAAAATGTTGTATTATGATGGTTAACTTTATATGTCACTTGACTGGGCCATAGGATGCCCCAATATTTAGACTAACATAATTCTGAGGGTTCCAGTTTGGGTAATTTTGAATGAGATTAACATTTATTTTATTAAAAGAGCTATTACAAAAAATTAGAAAGTAGAGCTTTATTTCCCTTAAAGGGTTACAGCCTGCAGGGTGGCCATTCTGACAGGCTGGAAAGGATAGCCTCTAGCCAGAAAACAGAAACAGACACTTCAATAGAGGGGCAAAGGGGATTGGGAATTTATCTCAGAATGGGGTGCCCAAATATACATATGTAATGAGCTATAGGAGGAACTGTGAATATTTATGAAAAAGGAAAGGTTCATGTGCAATTGAGCTTCATACCCCTTCATGAGTCCCATGTAATGGTAGTTAGCATGATCCCAGCATGGAGTTTTGGGTTCTCTGATGTCAAAAGATTAAGCAGAGGACATGAAAATCCTTATTGTGCATTATGCATAGACTGGCCAGAAGCACTCTGTGTCTAGTAGTCTTTTATCAGGCAAAAATGCTGTGCAGTTGTTGTAACAAAGCTACAAAAGAGAGGAGCAGCATCAGGTAGTTAGTTGAAATCAGCAGTGCAGAAAGTCTTTTGAAAGGGATGGTTTCTGTTTAGCCCTTAGAGAAGAAAGTCTAATGGCAGTTAGTGAGGGAGGGGATATAATGAGGCATGTCTGACCTGCTATATTATCATGGCTGAGAACTTAGTTTTCAAAATCTCTCAGTTCCCTTTGGCCAAAGGATCATTTATTCAGTCAGTTGGAGGGCTTAATTTTATTAATATTTTCATTTGTCATTTTCCTCCTTTTGGCCTAGATTTGTTAGAGGCAGCATCAATGACCAAACTTGTATTTTGTCCCATATTTTGGTTGAGGTAGTGTGGCTACCTTCCCTGGGTCCATCCTGTTCCTCAGTGGGACCCGTATGGCCACGGGATTTAGAGTCAAAAGACTTACAACCAATTAAATATTCCAGACCTGGCAGGAATGGAAGTGAGCAGGCACCAATCAACCCTTAAAATATGTTAAGCAACATAGCAGCCAAAACCCAAAACCAAAAAGCAAGGTTACAAGATTGAGTTACCTATAAATTCTATGCAGTAACTTACTGCAGTCTTGGTCTTAGGTATATATTCGAAGTGATTAGCTATATAAAACATAAGAATTTTGCTAAAACTATTTAAGCTAAGGAATTTAGAGACTTTCGTTGTGCCTCAATGCTTTTTGTGATCTCTTTATTAATTTGCCCTAAGGTAGACAATAAATGTTTTCATCCTATCCCTATTTGCATAAGAGATTAACATTTAAATTAATTGACTGAATAAAACAAAGTGTCCTCTACAATGTGGGTGTGTCTCATCGTATCAAAGGCCTAAACAGAACAAAAATTTGACCCACCTCCTAGTCAGAGAGAATTCTCCTCTCTGAACGCCTTTGCACCAGAATGTCAGCTTCTCCTGGTTCTACAGCAACCTTCATACTTAAATGGGTCATTAGCTCTGCAGATCTTAGACTTGTCATCTACTATAATCATGTGAGCCAATTTCCTGTAATGTCTACCTATCATCTATCTATCTATCTATCTATCTATCTATCTATCTATCTATCTGTCATCTATCTTTCTGTTGTCTATTTTTCTAGAGAATCCTAATGAATACATAAAGATTCCATAATCCTGTCTTAAATTAGCAGGAGGGGAGGTTCAGGCAGGAAATGGTTTGAGAAACTACACTGAAGGGTCTGAGGGTGATAATCTAACTCATTTAACTATAGGACAAGGCTAAAACTAATGTAAGTATTATGATTATAATATAGATGCGTATTTTAAACTGTGCCGAGTAAAAAAGATAAAAAGAACAAAAATCAACAGGAGGAGAAAGAAAGAACCAGGGAGACAGTGTAAATATGCTAATTTCTGCATGTTTTAGAAGGAGAAACTAGAAGATATGTATTAAAACTCACACATCAAATAATAGAAATTTGTCTGTATTTATAGTATAACCACTAAAAAAAAAAATAAACTAAAACTGAGTGGTAGAGAGAATAATAATATATAGAATGTGGAAATATATGCATTTTATCTTTGTTCTTCATAAATTAATATATGTTACTAAAATAACAAAATAATATATTCTAAAAAGTTATTTAAATGTAGCCACTAGAACAAAAATATAAATATATCAACAGAAACACAGAATATGTCAAACATTTAGTGGAAAGTTTTTTAAAAATCAATAAAAAATGAAGTACAATGTAAAATATGATGACAGAACTGAAACCGAATATATTTTATATTTATAAATCAGAATTGGTGAAATAAATCTATTTAAAAAGTACTATTATAATGAAACACAAAGCAAAACCCAACTAATATGCTAAAAGAAGATAAATACCTAAAACAAAATTATCTACAAAGTTAATTAAAAAAAAATTGTCTCAGAGCAAGACCGACTCTCTGCATGCTACTATTTGCAGAAGTCAAAAGAAGGCCCTGTTTTAGGAGTAAGGCCCCACTATCCTATACCCACAGGACAACAAATCTCAACTAGCATCATTACCCCCAGAAGGCTTGACATACCTGCCAAACTCTTGTCACATTTCCTAGCTTCCATCCTCATAGCCATGTCACCTCTACCTAGCTTTGAATCACCAGGGCTAATTTTGTTGTACCATTAGTCACCCCTACTTATGTTAGCTCCAGGCAGTGGTATGCTGGTAAATGCTTCATAATAGCTCTCTGAAATGAAGTATGTGTATATATACTTTATTATATATACACATATGTGTGTGTGTATATATATCTGATATGTATGCATATCCCAGAGTTTATAAAAATTTTACTAATAAGAAAGAACTGCAATATATGATTTAAAAATAATTATAAAAACACAATATTTTTTATTTTAAGTTCCACATACTTAATTGATTTTCATAGAATGCTTTTGTCAATTATTGCCAAATGTTTTAATATAGTCTATCTTTGTTTGAAATTCAAACATGATTTCACAAATGGAATTGGTTCCCAATCCTTTAACTCATTATCCAATAAATTTGTTTTCTTTATATTTCATATGTGTTCTACTGTTAAACTAATTCTCACCCTCAACAATATTTTGTTGATTAAACTGAAACCTCTTTCACTTCAGCACCAGACAAGACACCTGTATTAAATTTTACTCCATATTTTTATGTCTAGAAAATCAACAAAACAATGAATAAAGTCTTATCTGTTGCACTTATCAATTTCTTGCTATTGTCTGTTTTAATCAACCAAACTGACATCACTGAACACAGAGTTTGGAAGAAGTGTGCAGTAGCTCACCACTGTATAATATTCCTATTATACAGATCAAATAGATGTAAATAACCCTCAAGAGCATAGATAACAGTAAAATGTAGTAAAATTATTCAAAAGTAATTACTTTTGAATATTTATTCTTTCCCATCTTAACATGGTTTATTTAATTATAAATTTATACAAGTTAACATTGAATAATGACCACATTTAGTAACTGGTTCATGAGATTCCTGAAAATTGTGGACTTGGCTCTTGTGAGCTGCTAGAGTATCAGCCTTTTATGAGCTTACTCCAGCTTGCCACTGAACTCCAAAGTTGCTCCTCAAATTTAGGCACTCATTCCCATATGGCTCTTGTACATAATCTTTTCTGATCCATCCTGCATCCTGATCCATTGCTTAACTCTCTTTCATTCTGCCATCTGAAACTCAAGTTAAGTCATCAGTAAAATCTCCTATATCACCAGTCACTTTGGTATAGTATTTTTAAAAATTCATTCTCTGACACCTAGCATTTTCATGATGCCATTGTTTGTCCTGCAGCTCTCTCAGGTGGTGAATAATTTTCTCCTTCTTTTCTCCTTCTGCTACTGGGTCTAAACATATGGTAGATAACTGCTCTTTACTGTTACTTCCATAACATATTTTCATCTTCCTGAAATGTTCAGCTTTAAATCTCATATCATCAAACTACACCGAAATAATCTCACTTGTAAATCCCAAAACACTCCCAATAATTTCTTGAAAATAATAGTTTCCAATTCACTGTCGTTCTTCAACATGGAAGGAACACACAAACATGCTTTCTAGTTCTGATTCATGACCATAAAGTTCAAGTGAACTTCTAATGCTACTCAGAAATCAGACTATAATTTCCTAGATTATTAATTCTACCACTCTCCAAGAGGCCTGCTTCTCACCTTTACCTCCTCAAACTTCCAACACTATCTCCCCCATGCTTACTCTCTGCTAATGACCATGCTTCCTACCTAGAAGGCAGAGGAAAAGGAGGAGAATGAGGAGGAGGAAAAGAAGAAGAAGGAATCAGAAAGTGTCTCCTATAAGCTGCCAGCACCAAAACTGCCCATCTACCTGTATCTGTGTTCCTGCTCTTACCACAGATACATTTTTCCTGTTCCAATCTACAATTTAAAGTTAAACACTCCACTTGTGTACTGGATCTCATCCTGTCTTGCCTACTCAAAGTCATTACCCCAAGAATTTTCTTCTCTTTCTGTCCTACATCATTAATTTTTCCTTTTATTTTGAGTCATTCTAATAAACATATAATAGTAATGATATTTCTTCCTTCTTAAAAACTTTATAAATTACTTTACTTTGCCTCCAATTATGGTTCAATTTCCCTCTTGTCCATTACAGAAAATGTTTTGAAAGAATTTTATCTGCTTACAGAGTTTTATTTCCTCCTTACTCTCACTAATCTCTTGAATATACTTAAGTCAGAAAATGACCTTCATATCTCTATGAAATTACTCTTATTAGGGATACCAATGGCTCCTATATTGACAATTCCTATGGAAAATTCACAGTCCTCCTTTTCCTTGACCTTTCAGTAGCTCTTGGCACTATTGGTAATTCTTTCTTGGCTTTGATAATACTGACCTCATTTCCCTGCCTTTTTTTTTTTTTTTTTTTTTTTTTTTTTTTTTTTTTTTTTTTTTTTTTTTTTTTTTTTTTTTTTTTTTTTTTTTTTTTTTTTTTTTTTTTTTTTTTGGTCAACTATTCTGTGTCTCCTTTGTTTGTATGCTTTCATCTTCCTCATCTGTTACTTCTGGAGTGTTCGGGGCTTTGTTTCAAACTTAGTCTTTCTATCTATTCTCACTCTCTATATGAACTTATCCAGTCTTAAAATTTTAAATATTATCTATGCTGATCCTAACAAAAATTATGTTACTAGCTCAGGATTGATACCTTGAACCTTAAATGTGGCTTATGATCTTTGAGTATCAAAAGACAAATAAGGCTTATCATCTTTCACACTAAGCTACTGATATTGATCCTCCCTCACCCAAACTTATATCTCCCATATCCATCCCCAATTCAGTTGACAGTTGCTCATATCTTAAAGCTAGGTCATTTTTTACTCCTTTTTTCTTCTCATACCTCAACTCCATTGTCCAAATTCACCTTTAGCTCTACTTTCAAAATATTGCTAAAATAAAATGTCTTCTCATTACTTCCAGTGCTATCACTTTGGTCTAAAGGCATCATCCTGAACTATTGTAGAAGACTGTCCTTAACTAGTCTAAATTCTCTACCCTTGATCCATTTCCTTCTCTTCTGAACATAGCTACTATTAAAGATAAATTATTCACCAGACACATGTTGAAAACACCTAGATCTTATTCTCAAATAATAAGAATTGAAATTTGAAATTACTCCTTCATCTATGCAGAATAAATGTGTTAGCAAGCATAAAAACAACATTAATCTTCTTGTACATCCCCATCAAAACTCTTGAAAGACTAGGTTCATGATCAATGAACAGTAATATTTTGAAAGGAATACTTTTTTCTGAGCAGTAAGTCTCAATAGAAGGGTTAAAATATTTGTTAAATCATGCTAGAAACAGACATGCTCTCCTCCAGCCTTTGTTGTTCCATTTGTAGAGCACAGGCTGGGTAGATTTAGCATAATTCTTAAGAACCCTAGGATTTCTGGAGTAGTAAATCAATATTGGATTCAACTTAAAATCACCACCTGCATTAGCACCTAACAAGAGTCAGCCTGTCCTTTGAAGCTTTAAAGCCAGGCATTGACTTCTCTCTACCTATTAAAGTCTTAAGTGGCATCTTCTAATGTAAGTCTGTTTTGTCCACATGGAAAATTTGTTATTGAATGTAGCCACTGTTATCAGTGATCTTAGCTGGATCTTCTGAATAACTTGCTGCAGCTTCTACATCAGCAGTTATTTCTGTGCTTTACACTTTTCTGTTATGGAGAAAGCCTCTTTTCTTAAACATAATGAACCAACCTCTGCTAGCTTCAAACTTTCTTCTGAAGTTTCCTCAGCCTTCACAGAATTGAAGAGTTAGGGCCTTGCTCTAGATTAGGCTTTGGCTTAAGGGAATATTGTGACTGGTTTGATAATCTGTTCATACCACTAAAACTTTCTCCATTTCAACAATAAGGCTGTTCTACTTTTTTTCATTCATGTGTTCACTGGAGTAGCTCTCTTATTTTCCTTCAAGAACTTTTCCTTTGCCTTCATAACTTGCCTAACTCTTTGGCACAAAAGGCCTAGCTTTCAGCCTATCTTGGCTTTCATATGCCTCTCTAGAGCTAGAAAAGCTAGCTTCAAAAAGCTAGAAACTATTAAGCTTAATCTACTTCTAGCTTTTGATTTAAAATGAAAGATGTGAGACTCTTCCTTTTACTTGACCACTTAGAGGATATTGTAGGGTTATTAATTGCCCTAATTTAAATATGGTCATATTACAGGGAATAGGGAGAGCCAAAAAGAGAAAGAGAGACATGGGGATGACTGGCTGGTAGAGCAGTCAGAACACACAAAATGTTTATCAATTAAGTTTGCTATCTTACATGAACAGTGTGTGACATTCCAAAACAACTACAATAGTAACATCAAATATCATCAATCACAGATCTCCATAACAGATATAACAATAGTGAAAATGTATGAAAAAATTGCGAGAATTTCCATAATGTGACACAGAAACATGAAATGAGCACATACTATTGGATAAATGGTACAATAGACTTGCTCAATGCATTGTTGCTACAGCCTGTCAATTTGTAACAACCACAATATCTGTGAAATACAATAAAGTAAAGCACTATAACATGAGGTATGCCTGTATAAAGATGTGCCATTTAATAGAGAGAGAGAAAAAAAAAGCCAAGTGAGGCTCATGCTCATTCCACTGTGTGTAAATTGGTTATCTTAGTCCTGCTATTGAAATCAGAGTTTATAAGGAACCACATGATATTCCATGTATTTGTGTAATTTCTGGAGTATATTATAGAGCCACATTGTAGGTGTGAATATCTTAGTTTTGCATATTCAAGCAATATTTTAGATTCTTACCCTTTTCATTTCCTTTGCAATATTTCAACCTACATTCCTTTTGATTTGGAATGATTTTCCTGTATTAAATGACTTTAATTCAGTTACTATATTATAATTTATGAATCCAGAGACTAGAATTTTAAAAGAAGATCATTGGAAATTTCATAAAGTAGATACATTGCAGGTAGATAATTGAGTTTTTTGTTATTCTTTCTGTAAACCGTGAGACACAATAAAACCAAGTTTAGATAATGGTATAAGAATTTATAATTGTGTATCCAATCAAGCCTGGATTTCAATGGAGGAATTATAAACAGAGATTTGAATACATTGCTTTGCCAGAATTTTCTCCTTGGTGCATTAATCATAGAGTTCTTTAGCTAGATATAAGAGAATACCTGTAGTTTAGCAATATTCTGTCATATCATATATTAATACTTCATTACATTTTCAAATTGTCATTTTAAACAGTATTTTCATACGACATAATTTATACTTTGTACTACTTTATGAGATTATGCACTAATATAAGATTTCAGAAACAGAACGTTTCTATCTACAAGAATATGAAGTACCTTTGATTTTTTTTCAAAGTTCAGAGAACATTTTTCTCATTAGATGCTCTCCAGTGTCCTTAACTTTGTCATGCTTTCAATTTTCTTTGCATGCTGAGAAGGATCACAGCCAATCTTTTTATCACTCTGGTATGTGTCCTGAGTTTCTGTTCCTAAAAAGCAAAATTCTCTTAAAATCAAAATGTCACAATGAAGTTGGTTAAAATTGTAGGGTTTTAATTTTAAGGCAACTAATTTTCACCAAAGTCCTGTACAAATTTTTTTCTTACTTTTTCTAGGTTCTCTCTGCTGAAACATAATAGAAACCTTGCCATTTGTGTGTACATATTTTAAATTAATCTATATTGTATTTCTGTGAAAAATTATTACCTTTTAGTCTTTTTATACTATTCACATTCTTAATTTTTAAAAAAGTTTACAAAGTACCTTTTCTTTAGTTTTAATAGAGCAAATATTTTCTCCGATTTGGTGGTTGTCTATACCCTTTCATGATGATGTACTTTAAAGTCCAAAACATTTTAATTTTCATGAAGTTTAATTTACCTATCTTTTTATTTTGTAGCTTGTCTTTTTTGTGTTGTTTCTAAGGATACATCATTGTTGAATCCAAAATTATGAAATTTACTCTTCTGCTTTCTTTTATGAGTTTTTATGGTTTTAGCACTTAAGTTTAGCCTCTGATCCATTTTGATTTAGTTTTGTATATCAAGTGAGCTAGGAGACCATCTTCTTTCTTTTGCATGTAGATATGCAATTGTGTCAGAACCATTTGTTCTGAACTGAATGGTGTTGGTACATTAACAATGAAAAAAATCCCTGCACTTTCTCGTCTTTCGATTGTAAACATTGAATTATTCTGAATATATCTCAGTGAAACTGAAATATGTGATTCATATGCTGTTTCAAAACCACTTTACTCCTTAACATATTATTTTGCCTTTGCAATATAATGGCAATTTTATATAATACGTATAGATAGGATTGTTTTGATGGTGACAAATTCAGAATCAGTAAGTCATATTTATAAAAGAAAGATAAGTGAATAGTGATGGAATAGACTGAATTGCATTTATTTTTTGTATTATAATTGCTTTGCTAAGTAATCAGTTATAAAGTTTTTGAATTAACTATAGAAATATTAAAAAACTGTTCTTTTGGGGATCAACTGATTAATCACAAATTGCATCATTTATCAGTTTGATTTTTAAAAGGTTACTGCTAAGTAGAGACAATAAAATAATTTATCTTAGTATATATGAGAAATATTTTAAACTTACATGAATTCAGAAATAGTTTCTAATCTAGAAAGAAAAAATACCAACCCCTGAATTTCATTTTGTTATTTATTCATCCAGTTTTATGACTATATTAGTGGATAAACTAGAAAAATTAACAAACTGTAGTTTTCTTTGTGAGAAGCAGAACCAGATGAGTTCCCCTTTGATTGTCACTATACGCTCACAACTGCCGAATGTATTGGTGTTTTCTCAGACTTTATTTCAGGCTGGGTTCCTGAGATAAGAGACTCCAAAATGGAAATTTGTGTGTATGACTTTACTGGGTAGTTCTCCAGGGAATGATCTCTGTTAGGAAGTAAGGAAAGTAAGATTAGGCAGAGGAAGAAGTTTAACTGCTGTACTGTTACTACAAAGGCCTCAGCCAATTTCACAGCAAGCTCTGAAGCTGGAGCCAGGGTTTGTACTCACTTATTAGCAAGTCCTTGGATGTGAGATGCCTCTGCAGAAGGGGCATAACCTTGGGCAAAGCAGCAATCTTTGGGCAAGGACAATTCTTTGGGGATGCAGTTAGGTATTAGCCATTGGAAAACAATCCTTCTAGCAGCTGGGGGAATTAGGACCTTGATTCTCAGAGATACCAAGCAGCATACCACCTCAGCAATATACATTTCCAATCCCGCTTTGCACTACTCAGATCTAGATATTAACTTCACTCTTTCTGGAAATATCTCCTTTATCATTCTGGTTTCTTAGAAAAACACACAGAAATAATATTAGTGGGAGTAACTACAGCCCTGTCACTGCCAATTGGTTTCTGGGCCATGATGACACTTATTATCTTCTTCCACTACTACTTTCCACATGCTAACAGCTCTGCTGGTGTACTTGTCTGACCTGGCAGGGTAATACATACCCTCATCCTTGAAAGCTTTGAGCTACCATATATTTGTGTTGTGTTATAAGCTGTAGCAAGATCTGTAATTCTGGAAAGAATCTCCAATTGAGAATTCTTCTTGGATGAACTTGTGATCATCCATTGTTATCCTTCAGGATCTCTCTGAGCTTTTGTTGTAGACAAATTCATGAATTCACTGGGAATAAAAATGGGGGCAACTACCACTGCACCCTTTTAGATCTTTAAGAGTTGCATTAATTTCTGCTATTTTCTCCAGGAAGTGATATTGTTTTTAGCTTGCTGACTTGACAAGTGGGCAGTTTCAAAGCTGCAGATTCGCCTTCTGCACTATGAGAGAACTTACCCCATAATCCAGGTAACAATATGGGGATTCTGCCAAGCACCAAGTATGTCTATTTCAATTACACATTTGTTAATTGATTATATGTCTACTGGGTGAGTCCTAAGACCTGGTGGTTCCACTCTGCACTGATCCTGGCTCAGGATTACCTTTAGTACTTGCCCACCATAAGTTTCCATTGTAACTGAAATTTGTGTTCTAGATATTAATGTTGACTTGGACTCAAACAGTCCTTAGGATCTTTAAATACTGCTAGTACATTTCTTCTCAGTACATTTACCCTTTGGAGAAGAATGGGGAAATATTTATCAAATATACTTTTTTATGGTTTTGTAAGATTCTTCCTACTTTGGGACTTGAAAGCTAGCTTAGATACAGAAATTAGGCAAAGAATACTGACTTCTTTTGTGGTGGCTACCCTAAGCCTTTGATCTTTCATCCTGCATTTATTTTGGTTGTACACAGTGAAAATTATATCTGTTGATTTCCATCTGTATTTTCTCCAGAGATGCTGTGTTCTATTAACTGTCTCCATAGTGCTGTACCAATGAGATCCCCTTGTTGCCGTTCAAAACTTTGATGCTATTATGGTAATTATGCCCAACTTGTTTCTGAATTTTAGGTACTGTCACCTGATTTCTGTTATTTCAGGATTTTATTCCTTCCATTGCTTTCAGGTAGGCTAGTCTGGTAACAGCATCTTTCATGGTCATCCCTTGTCCAACGAGTGCACAACTGACCTTCTTGACAGTACTGATGACTTGCTCACCAGCACATTCTTTATTACTTTGATAAATAAGTTTTTTCTTGAATTTCTAATTCTCTTGAAGAATATAAACATCTTACCAGGTTTCCAGTCTTATTTAGTTTATCCTTTTCTCTGAATCTTTTCATGCATTCTTCCACCATCTCCTATGACTACACTGGCATTTCCAAGTCACCTGTGGACCATCACTTTGTCCAACCTTCCAAGATCCATCCTAGCAGCGTGCTAGCACTTTTCAGGATGTTTACATTTGTATCATGGAAGAGTGCCTCCACATCAATAGACTCTCCCTAATCAGGATTTTAGAGCTTTATGTTCTAGTCTCCTTGATCAGCACTCTCAGGATCCAGTCCCACACATGCTCTGCCAGCTTCTTCTGGTACATTTTGGCTGGATCCTTCAGTTCTTCTGATATATAATTCATTATCTCCTTTAGAAAGTCTAGCACTCCCATGGATTGGTTAATTTGTGACTTCATTCTCTTATTTCTGTGGTGACCAGGAGAGGAGGGATGGGGGAGGATCCTAAGAAGGTGCAGCATTGAACATCAGATCATTTTCTATGACACTAAAGAGGTCTGCTAGCTTTCACACTCTGTCCTACATAGGTAATTAATTACCCTTTGCCACTCACTGACTTCCTTTGGAGCCTCCATGACATTTAGCAATCATCATATTCTGACTGTATTAAGTAATGTATACAAGAAATATGAATAGGTCAGGTATTTAAATTGTAGCCAGTCTTATATATACAGTTAAGGCATAAGCAGATTAACTTGACTACTACATATAGAATTTAAGTATCATTGAAATCATCTTAATTTGAAAGGAGTGGTTGTTTATTTCAATTAAATAAACACTTGGCCTAGTTAAGGTATTGCTTCTTTGGGTTACCATGCTTCTTCCAGCTACTTGATAACTTATAAAATATTTATTCACTACCATGTTGCCTCATACAACTTTGCTTCTGAACATGGTTATTATATTATAGCAAAGTACACCAAATAATTAGTTTATGCTAATTGAGTTCACTGGTCCTGCCCTATACTCTATCACTTTAAAGCAGCTGGCATTGCATAACATAAGAGTGGCCAACTGAAGATATTTATTATGCCATTCAGAGAGAGCATCCTGCAAAGTTGAGCTTCTGTCCTACAGGTTGTAGTATTTGTATTTGACTGGATACATTTGACTGGATAAATCTAGTCAGAATATATGGGTCTGAAATCAAGGGTTGGAAGTGGGAGAGATTCCTTTTACTGTTTCACTTAATAAAGCACTTGAACAATTTTATTCCCTTTCTTGAAGCTTCATTAACAGTGTTATTTTGCAAGGGATGAATGCTTTTATCAGGGAACACAATGGTTGGCATGAACTTGAAGGTATATGGCTCTCTGGCTATTTGGGGCTCTCATGTCACTGAATCAACAAAGTAAGGAGTGATTAAATAAACTGGAGTGGAAGTTAGGTCTCTGCTAAATAATGCAAGCAGGGAAAGCCATGACTAGAACTCAAGACATTCTTTTATGTACCACTTAATGTTTCCATATTCAGCAGTAAAATTAGTGAAAGACAAAATGATCTGGCAGTACCTACTAATACAAAATGTGTGCATTTCCTGGAATCCAGCAATTCTACTTCTTATTCTGTGTTGAAGTCAGTCAAGAAATTTCCTTCATTATGAAGATAAGTGAAAAAGTCTCTTCCTCATTCACACATGAAATATGATAATATAAAAATCTATATTTTCTCAGAGATATTCCCAAGCTTAGTTAGACTATTTAATTTACTAAGTGATAAAAGTATAATTTTATTATACCAAAATTGATAACCTTAGTGTGGCATAATTTTTCATTCCCAATTGACATACATTTGTCAATGTCAAGGGTAAACTTATAGGAAATTAAGTAAGGTATGTCTTTTGAATTTGTGATGTACTTATTAACAGTAGATTAAATTGAAATAATAAAATCTGTATTATTTATGATTTATCAGTAATATGATGAATAGATTATCATCTATAGTGGTCAGTGTTTATATATAACATAAACAATATATTAATCCAATTTTATGTGAAAATTATTTTGAGACCTAGTAGCTTTCTTGGTCATAACCTTTCAAACAAACAAAATTTTTTAAATTAATTTTTTCCCTTAATTAAGAAAACATTTCCTCAATATGTAATAGCAAATACCTTTGAATGGGTCATAGATAATCAATGCTTTCTTTAAATAAAGTACTGGGGCGGGGCGGAGCAAGATGGCCAAATAGGAACAGCTCCAGTATACAGCTCCCAGCGTGAGCAACACAGAAGACAGGTGAGTTCTGCATTTTCAGCTGAGGTACTGGGTTCATCTCACTAGGGAGTGCTGGACAATCGGTGCTGGTCCACTGCTGCAGCCCGACCAGCAAGGGCTGAAGCAGGGCGAGGCATCGCCTCACCTGGGAAGCACAAGGGGGAAGGGAATCCCTTTTCCTAGCCAGGGGAACTGAGACACACAACACCTGGAAAATTGGGTAACTCCCACCCCAATACTGTGCTTTACCAAGGGTCTTAGCAAACGGGCACAGCAGGAGATTATATCCCACACCTGGCCGGGAGGGTCCCACGCCCACGGAGCCTCCCTCATTGCTAGCACAGCGGTGTCCAATCTAAGGGCAAGACAGCAGCGAGGCTGGGGGAGGGGCGCCCACCATTGCTGAGGTTTAAGTAGGTAAGCAAAGCTGCTGGGAAGCTCAAACTGGGTGGAGCTCACAGCAGCTCAAGGAGGCCTGCCTGTGTCTGTAGACTCCACCTCTGGGGACTGGGCACAGCTAAACAACAACAACAACAACAACAAAAGCAGCAGAAACCTCTGCAGATGCAAACGACTCTTTCTGACAGCTTTGAAGAGAGCAGTGGATCTCCCAACATGGAGGTTGAAATCTGAGAATGGACAGACTGCCTGCTCAAGTGGGTCCCTGACTCCTGAGTAGCCTAACTCAGAGACATCCCCCACTAGGGGCAGACCGACACCCCACAACCCCATACCTCACACGGTGGAGTACACCACTGAGAGGAAGCTTCCAAAGCAAGAATCAGACAGGTACACTCGCTGTTCAGCAATATTCTATCTTCTGCAGCCTCTGCTGCTGATACCCAGGCAAACAGGGTCTGGAGTGGACCTCAAGCAATCTCCAACAGACCTACAGCTGAGGGTCCTGACTGTTAGAAGGAAAACTAACAAACAGGAAGGACACCCACACCAAAACCCCATCAGTATGTCATCATCAAAGACCAGAGGCAGATAAAACCACAAAGATGGGGGGAAAGCAGGGCAGAAAAGCTGGAAATTCAAAAAATAAGAGCACATCTCCCCCTCCAAAGGAATGCAGCTCATCGCCAGCAATGGAACAAAGCTGGACGGAGAATGACTTTGATGAGATGAGAGAAGAAGGCTTCAGTCCATCAAACTTCTCAGAGCTAAAGGAGGAATTATGTACCCAGTGCAAAGAAACTAAAAATCTTGAAAAAAGAGTGGAAGAATTGAAAACTAGAATAATTAATGCAGAGAAGGCCATAAACGAACGGACAGAGATGAAAACCATGACACGAGAAATACATGACAAATGCACAAGCTTCAGTAACCGACTCGATCAACTGGAAGAAAGAGTATCAGCGATTGAGGATCAAATGAATGAAATGAAGCGAGAAGAGAAATCTAAAGAAAAAAGAAGAAAAAGAAATGAACAAAGCATGCAAGAAGTACGGGATTGTGTAAAAAGACCAAATCTACATCTGTGCCTGAAAGTGAGGGGGAAAATGGAACCAAGTTGGAAAACACTCTTCAGGATATCTTCCAGGAGAACTTCCCCAACCTAGTAGGGCAGGCCAACATTCAAATTCAGGAAATACAGAGTACACCACAAAGATAATCCTCGAGAAGAGCAACTCCAAGACACATAATTGCCAGATTCATCAAAGTTGAAATAAAGGAAAAAATCTTAAGGGCAGCCAGAGAGAAAGGTCACGTTACCCACAAAGGGAAGCCCATCAGACTCACAGCAGATCTCTCAGCAGAAACTCTCCAAGCCAGAAGAGAGTGGGGGCCAATATTCAACATTCTTAAAGAAAAGAATTTTAAACCCAGAATTTCATATCCAGCCAAACTAAGTTTCATAAGTGAAGGAGAAATAAAATCCTTTACAGATAAGCAAATGCTTAGAGATTTTGTCACCACCAGGCCTGCCTTACAAGAGACCCTGAAGGAAGCACTAAACATGGAAAGGAACAACTGGTACCAGCCACTGCAAAAATATGCCAAAATGTAAAGACCATCAATGATAGGAAGAAACTGCATCAACTAACGAGCAAAATAACCAGTTAATATCATAATGGCAGGATCAAGGTCACACATAACAATATTAACCTTAAATGTAAATGGACTAAATGGTCCAATTAAAGACACAGACTGGCAAACTGGATAAAGAGTCAAGACCCATCAGTTTGCTGTATTCAGGAGACCCATCTCACATGCAGAGACATACATAGGCTCAAAATAAAGGGATGGAGGAAGATCTACCAAGCAAATGGAGAACAAAAAAAAGCTGGGGTTACAATCCTAGTCTCTGATAAAACAGATTTTAAACCATCAAAGATTAAAAGAGACAAAGAAGGCCATTACATAATGGTAAAGGGATCAATTCAATAGGAAGAGCTAACTATCCTAAATATATATGCACCCAATACAGGAGCACCCAGATTCATAAAGCAAGTCCTTAGAGACTTACAAAGAGACTTAGACTCCCATACAATAATAACAGGAGACTTCAACACCCCACTGTCAACATTAGACAGACCAATGAGACAATAAGGATATCCAGGACTTGAACTAATCTCTGCACCAAGCAGACCTAATAGACATCTACAGAAATCTCCACCCCAAATCAACAGAATATAGATTCTTCTCAGCACCACATCGCACTTATTCCAAAATTGACCACATAATTGGAAGTAAAGCACTCCTCAGCAAATGTACAAGAACAGAAATTATAACATACTGTCTTACAGACCACAGTGCAATCAAAGTAGAACTCAGGACTAAGAAACTCAATCAAAACCGCTCAACTACATGGAAACTGAATAACCTGCTCCTGAATGACTACTGGGTACATAACGAAATGAAGGCAGAAATAAAGATGTTCTTTGAAACCAATGAGAACAAAGATACAACATACCAGAATCTCTGGGACACATTTAAAGCAGTGGGTAGAGGGAAATTTATAGCACTAAATGCCCACAAGAGAAAGCTGGAAAGATCTAAAATTGACACTCTAACATCACAATTAAAAGAACTAGAGAAGCAAGAGCAAACACATTCAAAAGCTAGCAGAAGGCAAGAAATAACTAAGATCAGAGCAGAACTGAGGGAGATAGAGACACAAAAAACCCTCCAAAAAACAATGAATCCACGAGTTGGTTTTTTGAAAAGATCAACAAAATTGATAGACCGCTAGCAAGACTAATAAGAAAAGAGAGAAGAATCAAAGAGAAGCAAGAAAAAATGATAAAGGGATATCACCACTGACTCCACATAAATACAAACTACCATCAGAGAATACTATAAACACCTCTACGCAAATGAACTAGAAAATCTAGACGAAATGGATAATTTCCTGGACACTTACACTCTCCCAAGACTAAACCAGGAAGAAGCTGAATCCCTGAAGAGACCAATAGCAGGCTCTGAAATTGAGGCAATAATTAACAGCATACCAACCAAAAAAAGTCCAGGACCAGATGGATTCATAGCCAAATTCTACCAGAGGTATAAGGAGGAGCTGGTAACATTCCTTTTGAAACTATTCCAATCAATAGAAAAAGAGGGAATCCTCCCTAACTCATTTTATGAGGCCAACATCATCCTGATACCAAAGCCTGGCAGAGACACAACAAAGAAAGAGAATTTTAGGCCAATATCCCTGATGAACATCGATGCAAAAATCCTCAATAAAATACTGGCAAACCGAATCCAGCAGCACATCAAAAAGCTTATCCACCATGATCAAGTGGACTTCATCCCTGGGATGCAAGGCTGGTTCAACATACGCAAATCAATAAACATAATCCAGCATATAAACAGAACCAAAGACAAAAACCACATGATTATCTGAATAGATACAAAGGCCTTTGACAAAGTTCAATAGTCTTTCATGCTAAAAAAACTCTCAATAAATTCGGTATTGATGAAACGTATCTCAAAATAATAAGAGCTATTTATGACAAACCCACAGCCAATATCATACTGATTGGGCAAAAACTGGAAGCATTCCCTTTGAAAACTGGCACAAGACAGGGATGCCCTCTCTCCCCACTCCTATTCAACATAGTGTTGGAAGTTCTGGCTAGGACAATCAGGCAAGAGAAAGAAATCAACGGTATTCAGTTAGGAAAAGAAGAAGTCAAATTGCCCCTGTTTGCAGATGACATGATTGTACATTCAGAAAACCCCATCATCTCAGCCCAAAATCTCTTTAAGCTGATAAGCAACTTCAGCAAAGTCTCAGGATACAAAATTAATGTGCAAAAATCGCAAGCATTCTTATACAGCAGTAACAGACAAACAGAGAGCCAAATCAGGAATGAACTTATATTCACAATTGCTTCAAAGAGAATAAAATACCTAGGAATCCAACTTACAAGGGATGTAAAGGACCTCTTCAAGGAGAACTACAAACCACTGCTCAGTGAAATAAAAGAGGACACAAACAAACGGAATAATATACCATGCTCATGGATAGGAAGAATCAATATCATGCAAATGGCCATACTGCCCAAGGTAATTTATAGATTCAATGCCATCCCCATCAAGCTACCAATGAGTTTCTTCACAGAATTGGAAAAAACTGCTTTAAAGTTCATATGGAACCAAAAAAGAGCCTGCATCTCCAAGACAATCCTAAGTCAAAAGAACAAAGCTGGAAGCATCACGCTACCTGAACTTCAAACTATACTACAAGGCTACAGTAACCAAAACAGCATGGTACTGGTACCAAAACAGAGATATAGACCAATGGAACAGAACAGAGTCCTCAGAAATAATACCACACATCTACAGCCATCTGATCTTTGACAAACCTGAGAAAAACAAGAAATGGGGGAAGGATTCCCTATTTAATAAATGGTGCTGGGAAAATTGGCTAGACATAAGTAGAAAGCTGAAACTGGATCCCTTCCTTACTCCTTATGCGAAAATTAATTCAAGATGGATTAGAGACTTAAATGTTAGACCTAAAACCATAAAAACCCTAGAAGAAAACCTAGGTAATACCATTCAGGACATAGGCATGGTCAAGGATTTCATGTCTAAAACACCAAAAGCAACGGCAGGAAAAGCCAAAATTGACAAATGGGATCTAATTAAACTAAAGAGCTTCTCCATAGCAAAAGAAACTACCATCAGAGTGAACAGGCAACCTACAGAATGGGAGAAAGTTTTTGCAATCTACTCATCTGACAAAGGGCTAATACCCAGAACCTACAAAGAACTCAAACAAATTTACAAGAAAAAAACAAACAACCCCATCAAAAAGTGGGCAAAGGATATGAACAGGCATTTCTCAAAAGAAAAGACATGCATACAGCCAACAGACACATGAAAAAATGCTCATCATCACTGGCCATCAGAGAAATGCAAATCAAAACCACAATGAGATACCATCTCACACTAGTTAGAATGGCAATCATTAAAAAGTCAGGAAACAACAGGTGCTGGAGAGGATGTGGAGAAATAGGAACACTTTTACACTGTTGGTGGGATTGTAAACTAGTTCAACCATTATGGAAAACAGTATGGCGATTCCTCAAGGATCTAGAACTAGAAATACCGTTTGACCCAGCCATCCCATTACTGGGTATATACCCAAAGGATTATAAATCATGCTGCTATAAAGACACATGCACACGTATGTTTATTGCGGCACTATTCACAATAGCAAAGACTTGGAATCAACCCAAATGTCCATCAGTGACAGACTGGATTAAGAAAATGTGGCACATATACACCATGGAATACTATGCAGCCATAAAAAAGGATGAGTTTGTGTCCTTTGTAGGGACATGGATGCAGCTGGAAACCATCATTCCTAGCAAACTATCACAAGAACCGAAAACCAAACACCGCATGTTCTCACTCATAGGTGGGAACTGAACAATGAGATCACTTGGACTTGGGAAGGGGAACATCACACACCAGGGCCTATCATGAGGAGGGGGGAGGGGGAGGGATTGCATTGGGAGTTATACCTGATGTAAATGACGAGTTGATGGGTGCTGATGAGTTGATGGGTGCTGACGAGTTGATGGGTGCAGCACAGCAACATGGCACAAGTATACATATGTAACAAACCTGCATGTTATGCACATGTACCCTAGAACTTAAAGTACAATAATAAAAATAAATAAACATATAATAAACATGTCAGCTTACTGCAAAAAAAAATGTAAATAAATAAATAAAGTACTGATACATTCCTGAAGGCTTACAAATATTTTATTTCAAGTAGCTCACCCTCTGATCATTATTCTGTTGTTTGATATCTACTCCCTAGCATTTATCCATGACACATATTATTTGATTGTATTTAATAGTTTATTGGCAAATACTTTTGGTTTCCTTATAACTGTTTTCTCATTGCATTTTCATTTCAAAACCTGTACCTTGTTTAAATTCAGTAGTTCACTTTTACTGAGCCTACCAACAAGCAACAAAACATGGTTGGAGAAGAACACATTATGATAACTGGTCATACTTTAATTTATGACCAAGAATGAGTGGTCATTCAGCATATTAGGGCAATCCTATCACAGATCTTTATTTTCTTCTCAGTCTCTAAGAAGCTTTACGTTTAAACATTCATTCCTTGCCACAAAATTCTAACAAGTGTCTTGCCTTCCTCAGTCTCAGCTGATGACTCTGCTTTATAGTGTAGAAAAAGGTAAACCACCTTTTCATACAACAATATCTACTCTTCTATCTTCGTGGGAACTCATGTATTTTGCTAAGGTAGTTAGCCCCCAAAGATGACCCTCAATAATTCCACCTGTGGGCCTTATACATCATTGTGTAACCCCTGCTCAAACTGTACCAGGGCTGTTCTGTGTGACCCATAGAATACAGGAGTAGTGGTATGTCACTTATAGGATCAAATCATGTAAGTTTTTACTTTCCCCCAGTGTCTTTCTCTCTCTCTCTTTCTCCACTTTTCTAGAAGAAGCCAGGTCATGGGCAGTCTTATGAGATGACCCACAGCGTGAGGAAAAATAACTTTGCTTAGATTGGATCCTATGGTCCCAGTCCTATTTTCAGAGACCATATTTATGGCTGACAGCTTAACCACAACCTCATGAGAGATGCCTTCTGTAGCCAAGGCCCAGGCTGTACTTTGGCTCACTTTAGCCACAGCTGGAGTAGCTGGGATGCAGGACACCAAATCCTGAAACTGTGCAAAGCAGCAAGTCTGTGCGCCTGCCTCATGAAACCGTCTTTTTTTTTTTCCTCCTTGGCTTCCTGGCTTGTGATGAAATGGGCTGCTTGGAAGTTTTGTGGTCATTAAAGTCTCAGCATTGTAATATTCTAAGCACATGGTAAGACTGTACATTCCAGTGCTCTTTTGTTTGCATAGTATCAAGTGATTAAATCTGACCAGTGAGTTATAAACAGAAATGATGTATGTCATGTCATTTCTTGTTTTGAGATTTTTATTACTGGTATTAAATCATTCAGAGTTTCTTTTCCCTCTCATTTTACCATGACATTCAGCAACATTCCAGATAGATTTTGGTCAGTCAGCCTGGATCCCAGAGGGAGAAGGATGTAGAGCAGAGTCCACAGCCTAATCAGTACATAGTATGAAAAAGAAATACATTTTTGTTACCTTAACTTCCTGACATTAGGATATTTTTACTGTAACTTAACACTGATTGTTACTGATGTAAGCAACATGTAAGCTAACAGAAAGCAGAAAAAAATCTAAACACCTCAACTGGAGAATAGCTTTTGAGGTGGTATTAGTCTATTCCATCAAATTATATGACACTAAAAACACTGATTATGAAGACTATGTGATAATAGTGTGAACATAGGTAAAATATTGTATACAATTATAGAACAAAATATTAAGTTGAAACTCAAAAAATGATGTAAAATTGTATATGTTCAATCCTATTTGATGATTATTTACTTCCAGAAACATTGTATAGTTATGGTTCCTTTCCCTTCTCACAGTTTGGTGGCCATCACAGGGTTAGTTCTTGCCACAAACTGTAGAAGAAGGTAGCTTTGGACTGCAGTATTTTATAGCTGGTGTAAGACCTTCAGGTTTCTTTCTTCTTCCTGTCACCATGATCATTTAGTGTCTCCTATCCATATTAAAATGGACATGTAATATGACTGGTAAACAAAGATTTAAAAATTATTGTATGGCTCTTCATTATTTAAAAGTACGCTTCATTATATGCTAGTGCACCCAGGCTGATACAGGATGGGAGCTAAGCTATGAAGGTGCAAAGGCATAAGAATGATACAGTTGACTTTGAGGACTCAGGGGGAAAGGGTGGGAAGGGGGTGAGGGATAAAAGACTATAAATTGGGTTCAGTGTATACTCCTCGGGTGATGGATGCATCAAAATCTCACAAATTACCGCTAAAGAACTTACTCATGTAACCAAATACCACCTGTTCCTCCAAAACCTATGGAAATAAAAAATGTAAAACAAACAAACAAACAAAGATTGGTCCCAAAATTAAAGTGTAGCACTAACAAAATCCTTAATAATGGGTCAGTTGTTTATTTGGTAAAATAAAGACTGGAAAATTGGTGATTTGTCTTATATAATGGCAAAATATTTTGTAAAGCTTTCATTTGAGGTAACTGAGAATACAGACTTATAAATCCAGGGCAAGATTTCTCAATATTCTTAGTACTATTGACATATGGGGCCAGGTAATTATTTGTTGTTAGGAGTTCTCATTTATTGTAGGATGTTTAGTAGCAAACCTGACTTCTACTCACTATGTATGTTTTTGTTCTCAAAGACCATCAGCATAACTTCTACTCCTATAGTTGTGAAAGCCAAAAATGGCCCCAGAAACTGCCAAACACCTTCTGGGGAGCAAAATTGACTCAAACCTCTAGTGAAGAGGTTAGAAAGGATAAAACTAATAGGGAGGACTGATAATTTTTATTGCCTTTAGCATGTTACAATTAAGAGATAATTAAATATGCTATAAAATTAGAAAGGTAACCAAAGTTAGAGTTCTCACAGAATTAGAAATTCAACCACTTATCAACTCCAAACATTGGTTTACATGTGAAAATAGTCACATCTGTAGAGTTCTCTTTAGATATATTTTTTATATTTTTAAATATATCTTTGTATTCCAGCCTTATTGCCCCACCATCATATTTTTTGTTTTGCCTTAATTTTAAATAGATGCAGTATTTTAAGAACAGGCTTTTTTTTTTTTTTTTTTTTTTTTTGGTTTTTTGTTTTTGTTTTTGTTTTGTTTTTTTGTATTTTTTAGTAGAGACGGGGTTTCACCGTGTTAGCCAGGCTGGTCTCGATCTCCTGACCTCGTGATCCGCCCATCTCGGCCTCCCAAAGTGCTAGGATTACAGGCTTGAGCCACCACACCCGGCCTTAAGAATAGTTTTAGATTTAAAGGAGAACTGAAAAGATAATACAGAAATTTGCTTATTGTATGTCAGTATGGACTCATGAATATTTAGTTTATACTTTGGGTTATAATCCAATGCTTTACTCCCTTGCTCAACTTATTTCGGCATAACCACTGGGAGCACTTTCAATTGATTCCTGTGTTCCTTTGACATACTCTTATCAATATGGTGGGTTTCTAAAACGTTTTTTTTTTTTGAAATGGAGTCTTGCTCTGTCATCCAGGTTGGAGTGACACTATCTTGGCTCACTGCAACCTCCGGCCCCTGGGTTCAAGCAATTCTCTGCCTCAGCCTTCCTAGTAGCTGGGATTACAGGCGGTTGCTAGAGTGCCGGGCTAATTTTTGTACTTTTAGTAGAGACAGAGTTTCACCATTTTGGCTAGGCTGGTCTTGAACTCCTGATCTTGTGATCTACCTGCCTTGGCCTCCCAAAGTGCTGGAATTGCAGGCGTGAGCCACTGCGCCTGGCCAAAACTTTTTTGAGTACTTTATTATCTAGCACTGATATCAAAACCAGATAAAGACATAAAAGGAAGATTATAAACCAATGCTCTTTGTAAGTCTAAATGCAAAACCCACTAACAATATACTAGCAAACTGAATCCTACAGCATATTAAAAGGATTATACACAAGGATCAAGATGATTTATGCTAGGAATGCAGGGAAGTTCAATATAAGAACATCAATCAATGCAATGTATCACATTAATAGCACTAAGGGGAGAAAACATAATCAGCTCAATCAATGCAGTTGAAAAACTGCCTGATAGTTATCAGGTACCATGTTCACTAACTGAGTGATTGGTCAGTTGTACCCCAAACCACTGCATCACATAATATACCCTTGTAACAAAACTGCACATGTACCCCATGAATATAAAATAAAAGTCAAAATTATTTTAAAAAACACAAGACTAAATAAAAAGGCAATAAAATTGCATTTAAAAAAGAAAAGACACTTGACAAAATCCAACACCTTTTCATGGAAAAAAATTACCTTTCAGAAAACTAGGAAAGAGAAAACTTTCTCAACATGATAAAGGGCATTTATGAGGAGTTACACTTTATCATTACAGAGTTGCTGTTTGGGGTGATAAAAACGTTTTAGAAATAAAGAAACTGTTGTACAACTTTGTGAATATGATAAATGAACTGTACACTTAAAGATGATTAAAATGGCAACTTTTATATTATATGTATTTTATAAAAATTTAAAAAATTATTAATGTAGTAAACTAAAAACTGTTTAATTGAATGGTGTAATAGGTAAATTTTATAGTATGTGAATTATATCTCACTAAAGCTGCTTTAAAAGAACTCCTGGGCTTTGACATTACAAAAAAACAGTTTTAGCTCCAAGTTTTATCAATCAATAGCTCAAAGTCTTTGAAAAAATTACCTAAATGCTTTATAGCTTCAGTGTCTCAAGTGTCCAGCAATGACCCAACATTTCCAGAGTTATTATGAGAAACATTGGGGTAATCATTGTAAAATAACAAACACAGTGACTGGCACAGAGTTGGAAATGAGTAACTCCTGGCTCAGGTGGTAATCATGATGAGGACAGTGATGATGCGGTCAATGGTGATGATGAAGATGGTGGGGTGGAGTTGAGGGGAGAAGAAGGGCAAGCTGGAGAAAGATGCCCGTCACGATATAAACCAGGATGTGGATTAGGATAGTACACTTACAGATGGAAGATCTGAGATAGAGCCCTAATCTTCCAGATTTTAACTGTGTAGCTGATATTTCTTAAATGTCTCATTTTCTTACCTGGGAAATTACTGAAGGCCTGGAAATGACCACCAGTATCTCATAGGACTTTGTTCCGTCAGTACTGTGGGTAAGCCCATTATAGATCTTTTTTTTTTGAGATGGAGTCTCATTTGTCGCCCAGGCTGGAGTGCAGTGGTGCAATCTCGCTCACTGCAAAGCCCGGCCTCCTCGGTTCACGCATTCTTCCTGCTCCCCAGCCTCCTGAGGTAGCTGGGACTACAGGCTCTCGCCACCAGGCCCGCTAATTTTTTGTATTTTAGTAGAGACGGGTTTCACCCTGGTCTCGATCTCCCGGACCTTGTGATCCGCCCGCCTCGCCTCCCAAAGTGCTGGGATTACAGGCGTGAGCCACTGCGCCCGGCCTCATTATAGATCTTTATCAGTGATAACACACTCACTGAGGCTGTGCAATGTGTACTATGAGGTAAGTACAAGACTTTTTGAGCTTTGCGGATGAAGAAATTAAAACACAGAGTTTAAATAACTTATCCACAAACAACCAGCTATAAATGTCAGAGCTAAGATTTAAACCCAAGTATGTGATTCCAAAGCCTCTTATTTAAACACTTATTAAACCAATGGGCAATGATTTTGTAATGCAACATAGGAACATAACTCTTGATAATAAAACAACACCATATTGTACTTGTTTGTAATTGAAAACTGATGGTTTTCTAAAATTTGAGATTACTGGTTGCATTAAGCAGCTAATGTCAAACACAAATTATTTCTGTTTAGTCTTTCTTTTTGTGAGGTATAGGGCAGAGGAATTGATTGCATAATTTTATTGTTCTTTTGTTCTCATTAGAAAAATCATTTTAGCTCAGAAAACCAAATCTTCTAGAATTGTCTTCAGGGCAAAGTATAATAAACCAATACTACATATTTAGAATATTATAATAAAATACTAATAATCACTATGATTTTTATGCAATTATTTCATTACTCATTACTTTTATATGATATTCATTTTTATAGATGATTCTTATGACTTAATGGCTGAGTCTACTCAATGCCAGATTATAGAAAATAAAAGGTAAAAGCCAGCGTTCTTAGTGTCTTGAAGGTTCAAAGTATAAATTATAGTTAGGGTAACACAAATGTCTGACTTAAAAAGAATTGGAAAGGTGAAAGAAGCTGCTTCCTCTTACTAATTCTTTCATTATGAAAACTACTGTCTGAAGCCCTCTCACTTTTTGAAGATCTTCATTTGATACTAGTGGTTTTTTAAAGAAAGGTGAAGTACACCTATACAAATTACTTCGTTTGAAATGTGAGTTTAATTTTGTTCCAGAATTTTAGGTTATTATGTCTCGAAAATCACCTTTTTACTTGTTCTGTTTTTTGATCTTTTATTTCAAGTTACAGTATCTTCAAATACCATTAAGTAAAAAGTAAAGATTAAAAAGAATAAGATTTCAAGAACATTTTAATAAAATGGATTTATAATAAAACCCATATGGGCTGGGCGTGGGGGCTCACACCTGTAATCCCAGCACTTTGGGAGGCAGGCGGATCAGAGGTCAGAGGTTCAAGACCAGCCTGGCCAACATGATGAAACCCCGTCTTTACTAAAAAAGTACAAAAATTAGCCGGGCAGAGTGGTGGGCACCTGAAATCCCAGCTATGTGGGAGGTTGAGGCAGGATAATCACTTGAACCCAGGAGGCGGAGGTTGCAGTGAGCCGAGATCACGCCACTGTACTCCAGGCCTGGGTGACAGAGCAAGACTCCATCTCGGGAAAACAAATAAACAACAACAACAAAACAAAACAAAACAATAAAACCATATAAAGAACAGATAAAATTCTAAAAAAAAGAATTCTAACATACTCTTCGAAGGATATACTAATCTTGCATTAGTTCTACAGATTGCTTGTTGCTAAATTATTTGCCCAACAATGTTCCTCTACCTTTACTTCACATAATCTCCCCAATATTATTTATGCATATAGCATTATAAAGTTATTTCCAAAGGAATTAACTCATGCTAACATTTCATTTTAGTTTGTGAAAAACAAGGGAAATTAATTCTACACATATTCTAAATATATTGATTACATACTCCACTATCTATTAATTTGACACATATGTATTTTTGGACACCTACTATTTATTAATTTTCATCCAGATTCACGGTGACATTGGATATAAGCTTTCTTCCCTATCTTTGCTAAGTGCTTTATCACACTAAATTGTAGATATTATTATAGCATGTCTTAAAGGCAGAGATCTTATAAATTATCTTTTTATAGTAAAATTTTAGAGCAATACTGGGTATACAGCAAAAGTTAACAAAATATTTATCAAATGACTAAACAGTTGATGTAGGTAATTCAGTTGTTCCGAAGAGGACAGCCCTGAAAAAGACTGCCTGTGAAGTCAGGAAGGCCAGTGGGAGCATGTTGGAAGTAAAATATGACTGGAATACAACATTGAGAGTTCATTTATTCCTCACGCAATTTAGTATTAACCTTCCGTTGATGTTAATTCATTTCAAGAAGAATTTCTAGTTTGTTTTTCTTTTAATAATGATTCAGAGTTTTCCAGAAGAACAGATTTAAATTTTGATTTTGATCATCACTGGAAAGATTTAGAGGCACTGATAACTTATTAGAGAAATGGTGTGAAAACTAATACTTTTAGAAAATAAGACCATTTAGAAATTTGAGAGTCCAGGTTTAATGCAAAAGCTTCATTATACCTTCATTGAAGTAGCTTTGAGATTAAAACTCAAATTTATATTAAAACACTTGATTCCAGAACCTATCTTTCAGACCAAGAATGTCAATAAATGTCATATTTTTACAATAAGAATGGGTAAAATTATTTTGTCTTAATATTAAATTATATTTAAAATTACATATTATTTTTAGATTGTAGCACAAAATTATCTACAGAACTGTATCTAAACTAGTTATAAAAGTAATGTATGCTTATTTATAGAAAATGTGAAAAATAAAGCCAAGAAAATGAAATTATCCTATATTCATTTCATCCAAAGATAATAATGTAATTTTAATGTATTTCCTCTCATTTTTTTTTCTCTTTGTCTCTTGCTGAGTGTCTTTCCTCTCATTTTCCTCTGTCTGTTTATTTGTTCATGTCTCTATTCTTCTTTTCCTCTCACAGGTCCTATCTGTATGTCTTTACTTTTCTGTCTTTCTTTCTCTACTGTTGTCCCTTTCTACTTTTCAATTAAAATGTCCATGGTGTTTCACATTTGTCACTTAGCTTTATATTGCATCAAATCACTGAAACTGTTGAAGAGTGACATAAAAAACGGCAAGTCACCCATCCGCTGGAAATATTCTGGAATGTATCACATAAGTGAAAAATTCTTTGCACTGTATCAGGAATCTGTAAGGGCAGGAAATATTTTTAAGGTCTGTTTCATTTTTAACAGCCTATGGCAAATTGATGAGATCTCATACTCTATTTCAGTCAGTTTTATTGAAGAATTTTGAGCTGGATAAACTGAAAGTGGCTATTGAAGTGATGATTTATGTCATGGACATTGTTGGAGATAAATGGAGGGATAAGGAATACAGTGGCAGTAGGAGAACAAGAACCACGTGTGAAAATAGGAGTAAGGATAAAAGAGAGAGACTGAATCTATTAATAAGATATCATGGGAGTAAAAGTTGAGAATAAAATTCTGGGGGTGGTGAGAGGGAGGTCATATAAAGAAAAGAGTTCAGTTTGTAAGAAATAATGGGAAAACGAAGGGAAAAATAAAACCAAGGAAGAAGAAAAGAGAAAATAAATTAGATAAAATGGAAAATAAATGAGAATTGCTTGTTGAGTGAGAAATGATGAAAATTTCTAAAAGCCACTTGTGTTTGCCAGGACTGCTTTTTTCTTATTCATTTTTGTTTGTGTGACTGTTAAAAGAATAGTTTTGTTTCCAAGTCATTACAGGAATTAGTTTATATGCATATCCATATTATCTTCACTAGGCAACTTTGTGTAAACTAGCCCGGGTTCCAGAAAAACCATGGAATATTTATTAATTATAAAATTTTAGGCCAACATTTACTTCTATATAATATAATCTGTAGGGAAAATCTACATTTTCAACAAGAAATCCAAATTTTGTTTTGTGACCATGTAACTTGGATATCTAACTAAAGTACCCAATCACTAAGTTAAGACAATCATTTAACTAATATATTCTCATATAAATAATATATTCTCTCTCTATATGCCCTTGTAGGTCAGTGACAATGGTTTTGGAAAAATAAAATAAAATAAAATACACACACACACACACATTATGGGTTTTTAGTATTGTTTAATATTGTTGAATAATGTGTCTACTTAAACCTTCTAATTTAGGTATAGGAGAAATTAAACTGGCAAAAGAAGACGACATAGGTTTTGGGTAATATGAATTTGTTTTCACTTGATTCATAGTCTAAGGTTGTTCTGCCCAATAAGATAGCCAACAGATACATGTGGTAATTGAGCATGTGATGTTTGGCTGGTCCAAATTGAGATGTACTATAATAAGTATAAAACTCACACTACATTTTGAAGTTAGTACAAAAGAAAGAAAAACAAATGTAGAGATTTTTTAAAAGATGGTGTTTAAATATTTTTAAAGCATGTAAAAGATAGTACTCTTATAGAAAAATTACTATAAAATAACAATTTTATTAATTGATTACATGTTGAAAAGTTAATATTTTAGATATAGTGGGTTAAAGAAAACAGTCTCAAAATTAATTTTACCTGTTTCTGTTTAGTTTTTAAGTGAGGCCACTATAAAATATAAAGTTAGCTATGCAGGATCACATTATACTTGTAGATGACGGTGCTGCTCTAAGTCAGAGGTCTATAAACTACAGTGTGCAGATCAAATCCAGTCTGCATACGATTTCTGTAAAACAGCCCGCCCGTTTGTTTCCATGTTATTAATGGCTGCTTTCATGTTGCAGTGGTAGAGTTATGTAGTTGCAGTGGACAACATTTGGCCCACAGTCTAAAATATTTACTGTCTGGCTCTTCACAGAAAAAGTTTGCCAACAAGTGCTTTAGAGTAACTTAGCAGACTTATTTAACCTTTATCTTCAAGTTTTTTTTTTTTTTTTTTTTCCTGTATTCTCGATAGGAAAATCAGTGGGTGAGAATGGGAGCTAGAAAGTGGAAAGGAAGCATATCTTAGTAAAGAAGGCCTGCCCATCATTTAAAACGTACAAATTCCACTGCCTAAAATGTTAGTTATATCACTTAAAGAAAAAGAAAATGAAACAAGGGATAACAATATTAACAAAAACTTCAATAATCTATGCTTTGTTAATTCATACTCCCAAACGAGAATGATAACATATAATCCCTTTCTCCTCTAATATGCTCCTGTTACATTTCCCTACTGCTAACTTCACTGCTGCCACTTTTAAGACAGATGGATTAAAAACTCTTATTGGCTAAAGAACAAGTAGGAGAGTGAAGTAGTGTTATACATTGAGAGGAAAAGCCATTATACATTGAGAGGAAAGGTTTAAGACAAAGTAAAACTCAGTTGAGAGTTTTGAAGAGAAAGGGGAAAGAATAAAGCTGAAATAGGAGATAAGGTTTTTCCACATTTAGGGGTGGGCTCTCATCTAGGTTTTGTCATTTTGATTATATTTAACTACTGTTATATTAAAAGGGAACATTTGCTTTTACACTATTTTTAAACCACAAAAATTGAATAAAACAAAACAGAAACCCTAGTTTTTAATTTTTTTTTAAATGATAGTACTTGAGGAGTCTAATATGAATCTCATGGATGGACTTTGAGCCTGAAGCCATTTCTGGCAAGACTTGTCTTGACAGGCGAGAAGGAGTTTATTTTGCATGTAGTAGGGATGTGAATTATTGAGATCACAGAAAAGATTGTGGTAGTTAGTTTTTAAAGATGTTTAAAATGGTTCCTCCCACTGTCCTTTGAGTTGTAATTTTCTGTTCCTTCCATTAAGAGCTGAAATTTATTTCCTCACTCCTTGCACATAAGCTGGCATTCTGGCTTGTTTTGACCAATTGGAGGATGTTATTTGACTTCTGAGTCCAGACCTTAAGAGATCATGCAGCTTTCAGTTTCATGTCCTTGGAATGCCTCCCTGAGGCCATGCTGTGGGTAAGATAGTATATTATTTATGTATTGCTACATACCAGTATTACTACAAGCTTAGCAGCTTAAAGCAACATGCATTTGTTTTATCACAGTTTTTGAGATCCAGGAGTCCAGGCCTAGCTTATCTCAGTTCTCTGATTAGGATCTCACAGGACTGCAATTAGAGGGTTGGCTGGGGCCGCAGTCTCATCTGAGGTTTGGATGGGTAAAGATGTTCTTCAAGGCTCATTCAGGTTGTTGGAGAAATTCAATGTTTCACTCTCAGAGATTGACTGCTATTCCTTGCTATTTTTTGGCTCCTCAATATGGTTCCTTGCTACCTTAAAGCCAGCCAAGAAGAGACTCAAAAGGTGAATATACAACCTTATGTTATGTATTATATATGTAATCATATACTTTTGCCATATTCTATCAGTTTGAAGCAAGTCACAAGTCCAGCCCATACTCAATAGAGTGGAGGGTATTCCACAAGGGTGTGAACAAAAAGAGGCAGCAATAATGCAGGCCACATTAAGAGTCTGTCGTCACAGCTAGTCTAGTTTATTGGAGGATAAAAATTGTCAAAAATTGTGTAAGGTCTGAAATTTTACCCTACTTGAAATCTAATAAGTAAATTTACCACAATTTCATGGTTGCTGAAAGCAGAGACATGATTTCTGGGTCAGAGATAAAGAATTTTAATTTTTACAGAACTAGCAGTAGCCAGAATATCATTTTTTCCTACTGATTTTCTGAGCCCCAATCTCCCTGTGGAGTGTACCAAGTAATGTCTATGCAAACACCAGTTGTGTTACATGAGCGCTCTGAGCTTATGACACCTGAATCTTTCACAGCAGCCAGTAAGTATGCTTACCTTTTGTTCTGGAGAGAGCAAGGATGTTGGTACCACAATTTCTCATACTGGTCTGTTGGTAAACAGAAAACAAAAATTGCACTTGGAGAAAATGTGGTTGTAGTACTTAAAAAAGAAAAGGCAATAGAAGTTTCTTTGTTCTGAATTCCATGTGGCAGTTCATTTCCAAACTACTTAAAATATTTCCATAATAAAATATATGTAACATATTTGAATTTTAAAAAGTAAAAAAATGACAAAAGTCATTTATAAGCAGATGTGAGATTCTTAACATAGCTAGCCAGATTTTCCAAAGGACTAAAGTAAAATTTCCTTTTAATTGGAGTCAAGAGAATAATAAGGGTGAAAAGAAGCATCTCCCAAAAGCAAATATTTTTGTAAAAAAATTCAAGACTTTTTTCCCCAGTTAGAAGTAGATTATAATAAAGAAAAATTTTTCTTGTCATGTTATTTTAATTTTTTCAAGTCATATAACTTTAAATAATAATTTTAGGGGAGATTAACTTTGGTAATTTCTTTTCAGAATTATGTATATGCATATATATGTGTTTGTGAGTCTGTGTTATATATTTTGTTTTACTATTTCTATAAAATATTACTGATAATTTGTGATGTGGATGAGGGGGGTAGTTAGAGAAAAGAGAAGTCCTTCATAAGAGGAGTAAGTTTTTATTACAAAACTGAACAAGGATAATGGGAATGTGTAGTAAATTTTACAACATTTATATACAAGTCACAAATTTACATTAATAAGTAAATTAAGGCATTTTCCCTAGTATATAGAAACAACTATAATGACATTAGAAACTAAAACAAAAGAAAAAAAGGAAGAAGAAACAAAACCAGGTAATCATCAAAGGAAACATCTATCTTGTGTTCAAAATTACTTTTAAAATGTGTCACAGTGATGAGAATGCTTTGTGCAAATGTCCAAAATGTAACCCATGGTGAGTTCCAACTAGAAAACCACTTTATTCTGCCTCCCCCAAAACTGACCTTTTAAAACTGTGCTGAAGCTAATTTTTCCTTTTTCTCTGGGTTTAAATTTGAGAAGCCTATAGCTTATCTCTTAACTTTTCACTTGTGTCTTAGTCTACTCAGGTTTCCATAACAAAATAACATAGACTGAGTGGTCTAAACAACAGAAATTTTATTTTCTCACAATTCTGGAGACTGAAAGTTCAACATCAAACCAATTTGGTTTCTGGAGAGGGCTCATTTCTTGGCTTGCAGTTGGCTTCCTTTTCACTTATCTTCACATGTTCTTACCTCAGTATGAAACCACCTCACCTCAGGATTTTATAAAATCGATTAAGAAAAAAAAATCCAGCTAATCACAGCAGCAATCATTATGCCAACTTGCCTTTTGGCTCACTTACTTGTAGAGTCACTACTCCAGTGTAATGTGGCCCTTGTCACAAGACTCTTTTCATTTTCTATTCTATAAAGTCTAAGACATTGTGAAATGATAAGCTTTCTATTGGAGCTTCTTTCCTAAGTTCTTCATAGTAAGAAAACTACAGATGCCAGCTGGTCTGGCGGGCCCAGTAAGAAGCTGACTCATGAAGAAATGCAGTTGCTGCATCTTGATGATTTCATGTCCCTTATCCTGACCAATTGATGACCTCAAATTTTCCAGCCCCTCACTCTCCACAAACCCCCTTGAAAACCCTTGCCCACAGCCCTTGACAAAATGGATTTGAGGCTTGAGAATTCTTCTCATTTCCTCATTGGGTGAGTTGTGATTATTAAACCCTTTCTCTGCTGCAACCCTGCTGTCAGTGTGTTGGTCTGTGGCTGTGCAGTGGGCATAGAAAACTGGCAGTCCTGTAACAAGTGGGTGTGCAGCTGAGGGTAGAAGTAGGGGTGGCAGGAGAAGAGAAAGAGTTAGAAAAAAAGAAAAAGAATGCTTTCTCTGGTGTCTCTTCTTATGAAGACACTTATCCTACTGGATTAAGATCACACTCTTATGACTTCATTTAACTTTAATTACTTCCTTAGAGGACATGTCTCCAAATTCAGTCTCACTGTGGGTTAGGGCTTCAACATATGAATTTGTAGAGATGCAAACATTCAGTTTATAGCAGTCAGTAAATAGAAAGTTTTATTCCTCTTTAACCTCAAACATTCTCACTTCAGTAATTTTTATGTCCATTCGAGTACAAAAATTAAAAATCATGAAATTCCTTCAAAATTGTAACATGTGCTTTCTCTGCCCATCTTACTTTTCTTACCCCTCCTGTAGCTTACTGGCAACGATGAGGGAGGATAATGAATTAAAAATAGGCAAGGAGCAAGAGTGGCCCAGTTAGTCTCATCAGTCAAGGGTCGGCAAACTTTCTGTAAAGCGCCAATCAGTTTTGCCAACATAGTCTTTATTGTAGTTACTCAACTCCAACATAGTAGTACAATAGATAAAAAATAGAAACCATAATTGTGTTCAGTCTAAGTTTGTTTAGATTATGTGGACTTCTAGATGGCTTGAGCATTTGGTTCTGGAGTATTTAATGTCATATGATTTACAGCAATGTCATATTCACAGAAGCACTGACAACACCCTAGCTCTTTGTTTCCGAAACCACGAGGTTTCTGGAACACAGGTTAAGATCAGGCTGAGCCCTGTTCTTAGTCATAGAGTGGTGTTTTCTCCTTTTTAATTTTTAAATGAAATAAATCTGTTTTTTCCTATTCAAGGCAATTATAAATTCAAGACATCAGACAGCTTCCAGGACTGAGCCTACCTAGATAAAGTGTGAGGAAGTTAGTGCTGCCCATAATTAAGTTCATTGTTTCCTTCATATATCCCAGCTGAATCACATGACTCTTACACATTTAAGAAAATTAATACTTTTTTTACTTTAGCATTATGTGACCCACACTTTATTATGTTTCACGAGACTCTCTCTGTAGTCTCAACTTTGTATATTGCCTTAAGCCATGAATACAAGTAAACACTGCAGAACATGTGATGTAACTGAGTTTTAGAAGATACCTTATTTGATGTTCTGGATAATTATAGAATATCGTGTTTCTTTTCAGCAGACTGTCATCTCATATTCACCCTGAATGAAGAATGAGTACATTTAAGAATGTTCTTTTCCTATCAAATTGAAATGTTGCTTCTTTTCATTTTGCATATTTTTGCTTTTTGTGTTCTTTTGATTAGGTGAACTAATGGTTTTTTTTTAGTCTTATGGTTTGCTTTTATTGCCAATAGACAACATTTGGTTTTATTTATTATTTGTATACTTTTTATTATTTTCTAATGTTTAATGTCTGTATTTCTCTTTAGTAATTACTTTCATCAAATTTTCTTATGTTCATTTGGTTGTCTTTTTAAAAACTATTTTGTTGAATTAAGTATGTAATTAATTTGTATTCATTTTTTGTTTTTAGAAATGAAAATATTTAAAGCAGAATTTTCCTCTGCAGTGTTCTAGTTGTATCCCATGTTTTCATAACAGTCTCTATAACTTCTGTTTTGTCCTTTCTTTGAACTTATGTAAGTGTATCACTTTAAAAATTATCTCATTTTTAGACAATCCAAAATTCCAATAAATCACAGTGTAGACACTATTCTGACTATAACATAACAAAGCTAGAATGTAGCAAAAGAAAACTAAAAACAAAAGTAGAGACACATAGAATATCTCTTTCTATCTTCTATCTCTCTCAGATACACACACACAGACACACACATACACACAAAAATACTTACATTAACTCCAAACAAGGACTTAAAAGTATTAAACTAATAAAATGTTACAAATATTTCTTATGAATCAATTAATATTTTAAAAATCCTTTAAAAAGCAAAACCCACATATTTTAATGCAAAAGAAAAAAAGGAACTATATATCTTGTTCCCAATCAATGTTTTGTAAATGTTAGAATGATTGTAGTTGCATATATAAAAAACACCAATACCTCTTCTCTTAATTGTTAACAAGATAAAGAATGGATAATAGGAGTCAAAGAAATGTAGCACATCTTAATAACTAATATTATGTTTACTAAAACAGAAAAAATTTTCAAAGGAACAAAGATATCTACGTGTAACTATTCAGGGATAAATTCAAGTGAAGAATATTTTCAGAAGTTGAGAAAAATACTATAACATAAAGGAAAGGAAATGAGTAATAAACTACAATTAGACTGAAGAAACCCACTCAAAAAATAATATTCAGAAATAATGTAGAATGATGTATGTTTTTCTCAAGGGGATTTTATAGAGATATTAATTGAAAATAATATAAAATATTATAAAACAATGGATCTAGAAAACCAAGTGGGAATTAGAAATAAATATTTTAAGATATCCTGGCAGTATTGAGCTATATGAGTTAATTAGTTTTACAGTATAACTTAAAAATGATGAATTAACCTCCAGGCTGATTTAAGCTGATCCATTACACAAAGGAAAATATGAGGTAACCTCAGGTGCCTGTTTACCAAAGACTTTTAAAAAGCAATGTAATAAAGATCATCTTAGTCATTCTAAAGTAAGAATAAATGTCATAAAAAAGAGAAAGTGAGAAATTGAATTATGAAAAGAATTATGCTTTTATCTATGAAATTCTAATTTAGCTTGGAATTAATAATTCTTTTTATCCTGATAAATGAGAAAATGACATAATGCTTATGATGTCCAAGAGAAAACAAGGTAGCAATGCATTTAAAATTTTTATTATTTTATCCTCATGCTACAAGAAATTAGAAGTCTTTAAATAATACATCTTGTCTGGAAAAGCACTTATATTTTGGATAAACTTAGTGTTCTGGAAACCATGTAAAATGTCTAGGTACTTAATGTTTATAAAATCTTAGAGAAGTCAAATTTGTGTATATAATAATAATATACACAAATATATTTATACATCTATATCCATCTACTTACCTATCCCTGTGCCTTTATATCTGTATCTATGCCTTCAAAGAGACAAGATAGGATGTAAACATTTGAATAAAATTTGTAATGCATGGAAGCATTTGTTTAAAATTGTTATATTTCAATAATAGGCAGAATTATTTTCAAAATATTAACTTGATAAAGGATTTCTTAATATTCTCACTGAATTCATCATGGTTCTCCAGAGAAAAGGAATCAACAGGTTATCTATCTATCTATCTATCATCTATCTATCAAGAGATAAAAATATATTTATTATCAGGAATTGGCTCACATGATTATGGAGGCCAAAAAGTTCCTTCATCTATTGTCTATAACCTGGAAGCCCAGAGAAACCAGTGGTATAATTCTAGTTCATGCTCAAAGGCTTGAGAATTAAGGAAGCCAATGGTGTATGTCCTAGTTCAAGTCTGTGGGCAGGAGAAGATGGATGCCCTTACTCAAATAGAGAAAGTGAATTAAACCTTCTTCCATCATTTTATTCTATTTTATGCCCTCAGCAGATTGACTGATGCTTGTTCACACTAATCAAGGCAATGTTTTTTACTCAAACTACTGATTCAAATGTTAATATCTTCTAAAATCACCCCCATGGATACACTCAGAAATGGTGTTTTGCTGGTTTGGCTCTGTGTTCACACCCAAATCTGATGTTATATTGTAATCCCCAAGTATTGAAGAAGGGCCTGGTGGAAATGACTGAGTCATGGGGACAGACTTCTTCCTTGTTGTGCTCATGATGGAGTTCTTATGAGATCTGATTGTTTGAAAGTATGTAGCACTTCTCCCTTTCTCTCTCTCTCTCTTTCTCTCCTGCTTCACCATGGTAAGATGGGCTTGCTTTCCCTTCACCCTCTGCCATGACTGTAGGTTTCCTAAGGCCTTCCAGACATACTTCCTGTATAGCCTGTGGAACTGTGAGTCAATTAAACCACTTTTCTTCATCAATTACCTAATCTAAACTAGTTCTTTATAGCGGTGTTGGAATGGACAAATCCATCGGCTATCTGGGCATCCCTTAGTTCAGTCAAATTGATACATAATGTTAGCAATCACATTATCACATTCACCCATGGTGTTTTTTGTGTAGTGTGTTTTAAAATTTAATTTTGGATGTCTCTAAAACCATATTTATAATTTTATTTAAAATATCAACAGTTTTCTAAATTCAAATGAAATTCAAATGAAAAACGCATAAATAAATGTTCGTTTTTTGATATTTATAAAAATACATTTTCAAAGCCCATAGCAATTGAAGGACAGTAAAACCATTGCACACACAAACAAACACACAGAGGAATGTTTGGCACACTTATATTAAATGAGTTTCAGTTCACGACACAGGAGCTTAAAATTTTAAATGCTATCTATGTTTTTACACTTCTCTCAGTCCTAATTGTCACAATTTTGAAAGTCAATATAAAATCTGTCATAATTGAGGGAGATAATGAGAAAAAAAATACACTCAAGAGACTTTTCTAAAATTCTGGAACTTAATTTGAAACAGTAAGAAAATATTCATGTAACTATATAGAAAAGGATATATGAAAACTGCAATCATTTAATTTACTAAATAATTGACGCTTATAAATTTCTTATACTTGAGACTAAGGCAAAGTTTTAGGTATGATCGAACTAGTCTGATGTTCAAAACTCATTTTCTAGTAATTTTTTCCTTCGAATAAACAATTAGGGTCATCTAGTCTTTGCTATAGCGTAAGATTATTTTTAGATATGTTTTGACATTTTCAAATTCACAGGCTCCAAATGCCTTAAGTAATGAATCCACTATACCATTTTTTTTTCATTTATTTAGAACCAGTCTTATATCTAAGTCAATTGAAAGTCAATTTCTTAAATGATTTGAGAAGTGTCAGAAATGTCTGCCTGTCAAAAGAGTAATTTTTCCACCATTTCTACAATACTTAAATATTTCAAATTAGAGAATAATTTAAATGACACGTAATTATTCCTGGAAATGTAGTAAATTTTGACATCACTAGTTCAAGTAGAAAAGAAAAATAGAAAATATTTAAAAAAATTTAAAACAATTATTTAGAATTATACCTAAATGTATTAGAAGTATATATTTATATTAGTCCATTCTCACACTGCTATAAAGAACTACCTAAGACTGGGTAATTTATAAAGAACGGAGGTTTCATTCACTCACAGTTCCACAGTCTGTACCGGAAACATGAGTGGGGAGACCTCAGGAAATTTACAATCATGGCAGAAGGGCAAAGGAGAAGCAGGCACATCTTCACCTGGGGGGAAGAGAGAAAGAGAACGTGAAGGGGGAAATGCTACACACGTTTAAACCAAAAGATCTCATGCGAACTCACTCATAATCACAAGAACAGAAAGGGAGAAATCCACCTCCATAATCCAATCACCTCCCACCAGAACCCTCCTCCAACTTTGGGAATTACAATTTGGGATGAGATTTGAATGGGGACCCAGAGCCAAACCATATCATTTTGCCCCTGGCCCCTCTCAAATTTTATGTCCTTCTCATATTTCAAAACACAATCATGCCTTTCCAACAGTCCCCCAAATTCTTAACTCATTCCAGCATTAACTCAAAAGTCCAAGTCCAAAGTCTCATCTGAGACAAGGTAAGTCCCTTCCACCAATGAGACTGTAAAATCGAAAACAAGCTAGTTACTTCCAAGATAAAATGGGGATGTAGGCATTGGGTAAATACTTCCATTTCAAATGGGAGAAATTGACTCTACAGCTCCACTAGGCAGTACTCTATTGGGGACTCTGTGAGGGGGTTCCAACTTCACATTTTCCCTTTGCACTTCCACAGTAGAGGTTCCCCATGAGGGCTTCACCCCTGGAGCAGACTTCTGCCTAGACACCCAGGTATTTCCATACATCCTCTGCAATCTGGGTGGAGGCTCCCAAGTCTCAATTCTTGCTCTCTGCACACCCACATACTTAAAACCACATGGAAACTACCAAGTCTTCTTATGACTTGCAGCCTCTGGAGCAGTAGCCTGAGACATATCTGAGGTCTTTTTACCCATGGCTGGAGCTGGAGCAGCTGGGATGCAGGATGCCAAGTCCCAAGGCTGTGCGGAGCAGCGAGACCCTGGACCTGGCCCACAAAAACAGTTTTCCCCCATGCCCTTCAGGCCCATGATGGGAGAGGCTGCCATGAGGTCTCTGAAATGACTTTGAGGCATTTTCCCCTATAGTCTTGGCTATTAACAAGTGGCTTTTCTTTATTTATGTAAAATTTCTGCAGTCTTAAATTTCTCACCAGAAAAAAATGGGTTTTTCTTTCCTACCACATGGTTGGCCTGCAAATTTACCAAACTTTTATGCTCTGTTTCCCTTTTAAATATAAATTTCAATTTCAGACCATTTATTTATGAAGTCGTAACAGCCTACACTGTTAGAAGCAGCAAGGCTGCATCTTGAGTGCTTTCCTGCTTGGAAATTTTTCCACTACCAGATACCCTAAGTCATCTCTCTGAAGTTCAAAGTTCCACAAATCTCTAGAGCCATGGCACAATGCCACCAGCCTCTTTGCTAAAGCACAGCAAGAGTGACTTTTACTTCAGTTTTTAATAGGTTCCTAATCTCCATCTGAGACCAGTCTGGACTTCACTGACCATATCACTATCAGCATTTTGGTTACAACTATCTTATAAGTATCTAGGAAGTTTCAAACTATTGCCAATCTTCCTGTCTTCTCCTGAGCCCTCCAAACTGTTCCAACCTCTGCCCATTATCCAATTCTAAGCCTGCTTTCACATTTTTAGGTGTCCTTATAGCAATGCCCCATTTTTCTGGTACCAATTATCTCTATTAGTTCATTCTCACATTGCTTTTAAGAACTAACTGAGACTGTATAATTTATAAATAAAAAAGGTTTAATTGATTTATCTTTTGTTCCACAGGCTGTACAGGAAGCGTGGCTGGGGGAGGCCTCATGAAATATACAACTGTGGCAGGAGGTGAAGGGGAAGCCATCATGTCCTACATGACTGAAGCAAGGGGAAAAGAGAGCAAATGTAGAAGTGCTACATACTTTTAAACAAACAGATCTCGTGAGAAATCACTCACTATCACAACAGCAAGAGGGAAACTCACCCCTATGATGTAATCACCCCCTACCAAGTTTCTCCCCCAACATTGGGAATTACAATTCCATATGAGAGGTGAGTGGAGACACAGAGCCAAATCATAGGTTATTTTTAAAATAATTGAAATTTAGGGTTGGTTAACTTGAAACATAAATAATTTCTGAAATTACCTATTGAACTCTTCTTTGATGTTTTTGTTGGATCTAGGAAAAGGAAAATAAGTTTACAAGTTGGAGGTACTGATATTTTTATGAAACTTGAATTTCTAAACATTTCAAGATATAAAAAATTATATATGCTTAATATTTTTAAAAAGGTGAGAAATTTGTAAGTGATGTATCCCTTTTAGAAGTGTTAGCCCGGATGAGACTGGGGGGATTCACAATATCTACAGGATACAAATTATTCATTGCCATTTGTACCATTCAAAACTATGATGATTTTTATGTGTCAATTTGACTGCTCTATGGAATGTGTATATAAACATTATCTCTGGATGTGCCTGACAACATGTGCCCAGATGAGATTAGCATTTTAATTGGTGGGCTCAATGATAGACTGCCATCTCCAATGTGCATGAGAAATCAATCATCCAATCTATTAAGGGTTTGAACAGAACCAAAATGTAGAAGAAGGAAGAACTAACTCCTTTTTGCTTCCTGCCTGCATAGTTGAGCTGGAATATCACTCTTCTGCCTTTGCACTGGATTTTACACTATTAGTTCCCTCGGTTCTCAGTCCTTAGGACTTGGACTGAAATTACACCACTGGCTTTCCTGGGTCTCCAGCTTGCATGCAGGCAGTATATTGTGGGACTTCTCAGCCTCCACAATACTGTGAGCCATTTCCTCATAATAAATCTCATACACACACACACACACACCATGGAGTAGAAATGAAAGCTTCCAAATTTATTTTATGAAGCCATATATTATTCATATAAAAGCTTCAAAAAAAAAACCAGTTTAATTTAGGAACATAATTGTTTAAAAAAACATATTTGTGAATTTAATTGGTTAGCATATCACATATTGATATACCAAAACAAGTGGGGTTTGTACTAGGAATGCAAGGATGATTCCATGTTCATACCTTATTAGTATAATTTGCTTTGATATCAGTAATCTGCCTGCTCATTTTCCCTATAGTTTCTCCCACCACACTGACCTATCTCCTGCAACTCTCCACACTGGGGTGGTAGAGAGCGAATGTGTAGGACTATACAAGTAGTTTTCCTGGTGAAGGCCTGAAAATGTGTCATAACACTTCTGCCTATATTTGTTAGTCAGAACTTAATCACATAGAATACCTAACTCCAAGGTGCTGTGTGTGTGTGTGTGTGTGTGTGTGCATGTGCATACACACACACACATGCACTGTGCCTAAGAGATGTTTTCTGTATATTCAAGATGAAAACCAAAAAATTTGTAGACACCTAGTAAATCAGGCCATGTTCTGCAGATAACTTTTAAAATACACAAATAATAAACTACTTATTTAAAAATTTCAGTACTATTAGAAAACACCTTTGAAGAACAAATCCAGTTTACAAAAGCCTCAAAAATAAAAATAATTTAACTAGAAATGTTTTAAGTCTATGTAAAAAATTAAGGAATAGCTAAGAAGACCTGAATAATTATACTCACAGTGTGATCTTGAGACAATATAGTATCAGAAAGATACTCTTTATCCCTATTTTAATCTATACTTTTAACATATATAACATATATCTAATAATATGTCAGTGTGAACTTTGCAGTTAGCAAAGTTGATTCCAAAATTTACATTAAAATAAATAATAAATATTCTTAAGGAATTTTATAGAAATAAAATAAAATAAGGAAATACTGTTTCTATTATTAAAACTAATTTAAAGTTTGCTATAATAAAAATAGATTTATCCAGTAATTTCACTCTTAGAAATTTATCATACAGATAAGCACAAAACATAGAACGTTTGTAGCCAGTACTATAATGGAACTGATTCATCAAATTGTATGCCCACTCTTTTGGAATAGATGACCACTGTAGCCACCTATTATGAATGTACTGTGATAAGCACTTGCTGATATCCGTTCTGTAAACTACATTTATTACAACAATGTTTAGTATACCAAAAAGTCAGAAAAAAACCCACAAAATACCAAAGGATTCTGGACCAAATAAAAACTGATATAATACACAGCCATAAAAAGAATTAGGTAGTGTGGTATAATCCCCAGGACAAATTGTTAATTTTTTCCAGGTGAAAATAAATGAGTACATTATGCTAACATTTTTTGTATAAATATTTTAATTTTGGTATAATTATAGATAAAAAATAATTACAAAGATAGTACAGAGGGAGGTCCCCTGTACTCTTCACTGAATTTTCCATAACAGTTATATCTTACATAACTATAGTATAATAATATCAAAACCAGGAACTTAACATTGGTACACTGTATATATATAGTTCTATACCATTCATTCACATAGGTAGACTTATGTAACCACTACAGTCATGTAGAGACAAAATTACTCTATCACCTAAAAGATCTCCATCATGCTACATCTTTACAGTCACACCCCTACCCACCATACCTAACCCCTGAAAACAAATCAAATATTTTCTAATTCTATAATATTGACATTTCATGAGCGATTTATGAATGAAATCATACTGTATGTGACTTTCTGAGATTAGCTTTTTTGTTGTTTTTAAACTCAGCAGACATGCTGGAGATATATCCAAAGTGCTGAGTGTATCAATAGTTTCTTCTTTGTATTATTGAGTAGTATTTTACAGTATGAATGTACTGCAGTTTGTTTAACCATCATTTGTTAAGGGATATTTTGGCTGTTTCCAGTGTTAGGCTCTAATTTCCGAGGAAAAGTTCCCCCAAAACTGCTATAAGAAATCATGGGAACATTTAGGGCATAGATCTGCATTTCTCTGCCATGAATGCCCAAGGAATAGTACGCATGGTAAGTGTGTGTTTAGTTTTTTTAAAAGAAATTGCCAAAGTAGTTTTCTATACAGACTGTACCATTTTACATTTCTGCTAGCAATGTGTGAGAGACCCAGATTCTCTGCATCCTTTGGTTATTACTATTTTTATAGTTACTATTATTCAATAACATAAATTTACTAAATATATTTAAATTAAATCACTATATTTATAATATTTAAACATCACTTTTATTTTATCCATGCTAGTAAGTATGTAGTGATATTCCATCCTGGTCTTAATGGCTAGCAATGTTGAACATCTTTTCCTATGCTTGTTTTCAATCCACATATTCACTTCTGTGAAATGTCTTTTTATATCCTTTACACATTTTAGAATTAAATAGTTTGGTTTCACAGTTGAGTTTTGATAATTATTTGTATATTCTTATATGAATTCTTTGTTAGATATATAGTTTTAAAAATATTTGCTCCAAATCTGTAGTTTGACTTTTAACAGGGTTTTTCATGGAACAAAAGTTTTAATATAAATGAAGTTCAATTTAGCAATATTTTTAAAGAATTGTACTTTGATATCATTTTAAAGGATTCTTCACCAAGCCCTATGTCTCAAATATTTTTTCTTATGTTATCTTATAAAGTTGTTTTAGTTTTGTTTTACATTGAAGACTATGATCTATTTTGAGTTGATATTTGCACAAAGTGTGAAACCTAAATCAAAATTTGGGGGTTTTTTGTTTGGTTTTGTTGCTGTTGTCTATGGCTATTCAGTTGCTCCAGCACCATTTGTTAAAAACACTATCCTTGATCCTGTTACCAAAAAACTAAGGGTTTGGTCTAGATCCTGTTGCCTACCAGACAGAAGCCTAATCACAAGACAACATTGCAGCAGAGAAGATGACAAATCAGTCTCAAATCCATCTCCCTGACTGAGTAAAATTGGGGGTTATTATATAGTACGGAAGAAATGTAACCATGTATGGGAAAACAGAAATTAGAGAGAGTTAAGGAGAAGAGTTGGTCAACAGGAAGCAGGTGGTTGGTTAGGCAATCATGATAGTTGAGAGATCTGGCATCTCATGGTACAGATGCAGTGACCTGGAAAGAAATGTATTTGTTTAAGTTCCTTGATACTACCAGATGGGAGGCCTGATGGTTGATTTTCCTGACAAAAGAACTCAGCTAAGATAAATTTAACTTTTTCAATTTTTTAGACTGGAAGGGTCTATTTATATGTTTATTCATAAGAAACGATAAATATCAGTCCTGTGGGACAATTGAGCCAGTTTCAATCTTTTAAATTGATTTTGCACCTTTGTCACAAATCTGTTGGTTGTACTTTTGTGGCACTATTTCTGAGAATTCCCTATTCTATTCAATTGACTGTTTCTATCCCTCTGCCAATACCTTAGAGTCTTGATTACTGTGGTGATGATAAGACTTAAAATCAGGTAAAACGGTTCCTCCTACTTTTTTCCCCCAGAATTTGTTTTAACTATTTTAGTTCCTTAGCTTTTCAATATCAAATATATGTTATTTTGGAGAAAACTGACATCCTTGCTATGCTGAATCTTCCAATCCATGAATATAGAATATTTCTCCACTTATTTAGAATTTATTTGATTTTTTTCCAACTGTTTTATAGTTTTCAGCATTCAAGCCTTGTAATTGTTTTGTTAGATTAAAACCCTTGCATTTCGTTAGTTATGAATGACTATACATAAAACTCGATTTTTAATTTCTGTTTTCATGTATTCATTGCTAGTATATAGAAATATAATTTCATATGTTATGTATAGCCACCTTGCTGAACCCTCTTATTAATTTTACATTCCTTGTGATTTTCTTTGTGGAACATCATGTCATCTTAAAATTGAAGCAGTTTTAATTAATTCTCTCCAAGCAGTAATTTTTTAAACTCTCATTTTATTGTCCTACTATGCTTGCTAGAAATGTCAGTACTGTGTGGACTAGTAGTAGTGAGGATTGACATTCTTATATTATTTCTAAGCTTAGGGGGTAAGCATTCAATATTTCACCTTTTAATATAATTTAGACTATAGGTTTTATAGATTCTCTTTCTCAAATCGACAAACTTATCTTCCATTTCTAGTCTCTGAATTTTTTTTATGAATGAAAGTGAATCATGCCAAAACCTTTTCCTATGTGATTGATATGACCATGTGACTTCCTTTTTAGCTTGTTAATATAGTGGATTACATTGATTGATTTTTGAACATTGAATCAGTCTTGCATATCTGGAAATAAATATTCTTGGTTAATAATGTACAGTTATTTTTCCACATTGCTGACTTCTATAAAATTTGTCAAGAATTTTTGCAACTGTATACATGAGGGACATTGGTCTGTAATTTCCTTTTTGTGTGTGTGCTGACTTAGTCTGGTTTTAGTATCAGTGTCAATACGAGGTACATAGGATAAATCGTGAAACATTCCCTCCATCCCTATTTTCTGAAAAGATTGTGTAGAATTAATGTTAATTCTTCTATAAACAATTGGTAGAATTAATTGTCCATTGAAACCATCTGGGGCAGGAGATTTACTTTCTGAGAGTTTAAATAACAATTTAATATCCTTAGTAGTTATATAGCCACTAAAAATTTTATTTTGGATACATTTTATTTTGGATAAATTTTATATTGGATGAGTTATGGTAGTTTAGACTTTTTGAAGAATTTGTCAATTTTATGTAAAGTGATCAATTTCTGTGTGTAGAATTTTCTTTTTATCCTTATACTGATAATATTCCCTCATTATATTTTTACTATCAACAGGGACCATGGTGATATCCCTTGCTTTGTTCCTGACATTACCAATATGTGTCTTCTTTCTGTTTTCTTTGTCAGTCTTCATAGAAATTTGTCAATTTTATTAATCTTTTCAAAGAACAAGCTTCATTTTTATTATTGTGCTTTTTTTTCTGTTTTACATTATATTGGTATCTACTCTTATTGTTATTCTTTACCTTCTTTTGCTTGCCTTGGGTTTATTTTTCTATTCTATTTCCAGATTCTTGAAGTGGGCACTTAGATAACTAAGTCACTCAAGACATTTCCTATTTACTAATTTAATTATTTACTACTACAATTTCCCTCCAGCAAGCATCACTATAACTTCTACCCACAAATTTTGATGTATTTTATTTTCATGTTCATTTTATTCAGTGCATTTTAAATTATCCATTAAGAGTTGTTCTTTGACAATGCATTGCTAAGAAATTAGTCGTTTAGTTTCCAAATGTTTGAAAATTTTTCTGTTATCTTTCTGCTATTGATTTCTGTATCAGTATCATTTGATCCCATTATAGTCAGAGAACATATTCTATATGATTTTAAATTTGCTTGGTTTGTTTTATGACCCACAATATAGCCTATCTTGGTATATGGCTTATGCTAGGTTGGGGGGAAGTGCATATTCTATTTTTTGGGGCATAAATGTTGATTATACCCTGTTGCTTCAGTGTTGAGTTTTTCTATATCCTTGCTGCTTTTCTGCATTCTTTCAACTGTTGAGAAAGGGTGTTGAAGTAAACTCTCCAATTATAACTGTGCATTTGTCTATTTATCATTTCAGTTCTACCAGATTTCAATTCCCATATTTTGCAGCTCTGTTATTTGTTACATACACAATTAGGATTTTCACATCCTTGTGTTAGATTGGCCTTAATTTTGTATCTTGAAACTCCTTTGCTGAATTCATTTACCAGTTCTAGGAGCTTTCTGGATGAGTTTTTAGCATTTTCTAGGTCCTGATCATATCACCAGCAAACAGCAACAGTTTGACTTCCCTTTTACTGATTTGAATGCCCTTTATTCTTTCTCTTGTCTGATTGCTTTGGCTAGGACTTCCAGTGCTATGTTGAACAGAGGTGCTGAAAGTGGGCATCCCTGTCTTGTTCTAGTTCTCAGGGAGAATACTTTCAACTTTTCCTTGTTCAGTAAAATGTTGGCTGTGGGTTTGTCGTAGATGGCTTTTATTACTTTAAGGTATGTCCCTTATATGCTGATTTTGCTGAGGGCTTTAATCATAAAGGGATGCTAGATTTTGTCAAATGCTCTTTCTGCATCTATTGAGATAATTATGGGATCTTTTTAATTTTAATTCTGTTTACATGGTGTATGACATTTTTTGACTTGCATGTGTTAAACCATTCTGGTCTCCCTTGTATAAAACCCACTTGATTATGGTAGATTATCCTTCTGATATGCTGTTGGATTCTGTTGACAAGTATTTTGTTGAGGATGTTTGCATCTATGTTCATCAGTGATATTGGTCTGTACATTTCTTTTTTTGTTATATCTTACCCTGGTTTTGGTATTAGGGGGATACTAGCTTTACACAATGAGTTGGGGAGGATTCTATCTTTCTCTATCTTTTGGAATAGTGTCAATAGTATTGGTTCCAACTCTTCTTTGAATGTCTGATAGAATTCAGCTGTGAATCCATCTGGTCCTGAACTTTTCTTTGTTGGCTTTTTTTGTTTTTTCTTTTTTTTACTACCGTTTCCATCTCCCTGCTTGTTATTGGCCTGTTTAGAGCTTCTATATCTTTCTGGCCACCAAAATAGCACGACACTGCTATAAAAATTGGCACATAGACCAACGAAACAGAATAGAGAAACCTAGAAATAAAACCAAATACTTAGAGTCAACTGATCTTAAACAAAGCAAATAAAAACATAAAGTGGGTAAAGGACGCCTTACTCAACAAATGGTGCTAGAGTAATTGGCAAGGAACATGTAGAAGAATTAAACTGGATCTTCATCTCCCACCTTATACAAAAATCAACTAAAGATGGATCAAATACTTAAATCTAAGACCTGAAACTATAAAAAGTTTAGAAGATAACATCAGAAAAGCCCTTCTAGATATTGGTTTAAGGAAAGACTTCATGACCAAGAACCCAAAAGCAAATGTAACAAAAACAAAGATAAATAGATGAGACTTAATAAAACTAAAAAAATTCTACACAGAAAAATAAATAATAACCAGAGTTAACAGACAACACACAGAGTGGGAGAAAATCTTCACAATCTGTACATCCAACAAAGGACTAACATCCAGAATCTACAAAGAACTCAAACAAATCATCAGGAAAAAATTAAACAATTCCACCAAAAAGCGGGCTAAAGACATGAATAGACAATTCTCAAAAGAAGATATACAAATGGCCAACAAGTATTTGGAAAAATGCTCAACGTCACTAATTATCAGGGAAATGCAAATCAAAACCACAATGAGATACCACCCTACTCCTGCAAGAATGGCCATGTTCAAAAAATAAAAAAAAAAAAAGATATTGGCATGAATGTGGTAAAAAGGGAACAGTTTTACACTGTTGGTGGGAATGTAAACTAGTACAACCGCTAAGGAAAACAGTGTGGAGATTCCTTAGAGAATTAAAAGTAGATCTACCATTTGATCCAGCAATCCCACTACTAGGTATCCACTCAGAAGAAAAGAAGTCATTATATGAAAAGGATACTTGCATATGCATGTTTATAGCAGCACAATTCACAACTGCAAAAATATGGAACCAGCCCAAATGCCCATCAATTAATCAATGAGTGAATAACAAAATGTGATATATATATATATATCATATATATCCATATATATCCCTATATATCATATATATCCCCATATATATTCAAATATATCCATATATATTCATATATATCCACATATATCCCTATATGTAGATTAATATATATCCCTATATATGGAAATATATATAGGGATACACACACACACACACACACACACACACACACACACATATACACACACACCAATCAGTCATAAAAAAGAATGAAAATGGCATTTGCAGCAACCTGGATGGAACTGGAGACTATTACTATAACTGAAGTAACTCAGTAATGAAAAGCCAAACATCATATGTTCTCACTCATAAGTGAGAGCTATGTCATGAGGACACAAAAGTATAAGAATGATACATTGGGCTTTGGGGACTTGGAGGAAACTGTGACAGGAGATGAGGGATAAATGACAACACTTTGGGTACAGTGTACACTTGCTCCCTAAAAACCTATTGAAATAAAAAAATAATTTTTAAAAATCTTATTTTATGAGATATCTTCTGAGATCACTCTGGTAAGTGAATAAGGATAATACCTTGTTACTGTCTATGAGAATAAAAAAGTCCTAACTCTCCATGGTTTTTCTTTGATACTACATTAGAGGGCCAGGATAATGGATATGTCTTGGTACAGCTGGGCAAGAGTTGAAGTCTAGACTCTCCCCTCAACATTTGCTGGTAGGGATGAAAATGAGGCCATAATTTTTCTGCACTGTTTAGCAGGAATACAGTGATTATCTAAAAGTTTTCTATCTTTCTAAATTGCTCCATTCCAGGTTCTCTAACTTGAGAGAGTATGCTTTTCTTGGGGACATTTTTGTCTGCTGCTTTTTTTTTTTTTTTTTTCTGGTTTCTTCAGTGCCCAGCCTAGAGTATATAGGGCAAAAAGAAACTCCAGTAAAATTCCCTTCATGTCATTGCTTGTGTCCCAAGTTACTGTATAGTCTGCCTTCTTTTCTCTATTTTTGCAAATATTCTTATATTTATGTTATATATAATGCCCGGGGGGGTTTATTGTACTTAATGAAAGGAACAGAAAAAAAATGCCTCGCTCTATCTTCCCAGAAGTGCAAGTCCTGCCATTTGCTTTTTAAAATAATTTTTACATATACAATGCACTTACATACATCCATATAAAGTCATAACAGATTTCCTTTTGTTATAACTCTATATTTATATAAATATAAAAATATGAAAAACTTTATATTTGCATAGGTTATCACTGAAAGAGTATACATGAAACTTATAGCAGAAATTATTGCTGAAGAAATGTGTTACAAAATACTGTGTACTATTTAAAACATTACTCACACTTTAAATTTAGCCTTTCAGTTAGAACCTCCTTCTTCCAGTAATCCGCCAAAGTGATGAACACAAAGGGAAAGAGGAGGAGAAGCACCCAATATATGTTCTGTAGGCTTTTTAGAAAACATGGAGGTGCTCCTATGGCCATATACATGTGAATCTTTAAGAATGGTGATACTGCAGACATCAAAGGAATGCATACTGTTCAGAAAGGAATGCCCCACAAATGTTACCATGGAAAAACTGGAATATTCTCTCTACAACGTACCCAGCATACTGTTGGCATTGTTATAAACAAACAAGTTAAGAGCAAGATTCTTGCCAAGATAATTAGTGTGCATATTGAGCATATTAAGCGTTCTAACAGCCGAGATAACTTTTTGAAATGCAGGAAGGAAAATGATCAGAAAAAGAAGGAAGCAAAAGAGAAACACATGTGAGTTCAACCGAAGTGCCAGCCTGCTCCACGCAAATAAGTATACTTTCTGAGACCCCGTGCGAAGCCGAGCTGCTGGAAGCTATTTCCTATGAATTCATGGCATAATAGGTGTAAATAAAAATAGAAGACCTCTTGACTACAAACAAACAAACTGAAAAATATGTATGTCTAGACAAAACACTTTAAAAGCCCTTTACAAGGGAATATCCAAATGGGCAATAAACGTAAGAAAAGGTGATCAACTTTATTATTTATCAGGCAAGTGCAGATTCAAATCACATTACAATTCTGCTGCATACTCACAATTGCTCAAATGAAAAAAAGAGAAAAGGAAAAAAGGTAGACATATGGAGCAACTGAAAATCCACACATGGCTGGTTGTACAGTAATTTATTCTATCATTTGGCAGTGTTTACTAGAGGAGAGCATATCCATAACCAGCCATTTAACTTCTAAGTATATTCCTAACAGAAATGCACATACACGTTCAAATGATATGCACAAGAATGAAAGTAAGAGCTTTAGTCATAATGGTAGAATACTGGCAACTACCATAGGTAAAATGTAGGAATAAATTTTCAACTGTTTATCAATTAGAATACTGTAGAACAATGAAAGTGAATGAATTACAACTACAAACATGAATGTATCTCACAACATATGGTTGAATTAATAAAATTCAATCTTTATTTGTATGGTTCTCAGGATAAAAGGTTTTTGAAAATCTAATATAATATATGGCATTAAAAGGAGAATAGTGGTTACCCTTTAGGCACAATGAATAAAAGGGTGCATTAAAGGGACTTCTGGAGTGCTGTCAATGTTCTGCTTTTTGATCTAGGTGCTGGTTGCATGGGGGAATTTAAATTGTAAGAAGTCATCAAACCATACATGTACGATTTCTCAACTTTTCTATATATTATACTTCAAAAAATTCAAAAAGGAATGAAAATTTGCTTATAATTAAACTATGGAAATGTAAATGCAGTGAAGTTATTGGAACACTTCTTTTTTATACGTACTTATAAACAAAAAGAATTTTCTGTTTTTAATTATCATTTTGTAAAAAATAAAGTGAAGATTATTTTCTCTTCTCTCTGTTTTCCATAGTTTAAAGCATTTCAATTAAACATCATTGGGCAGGGGGTATATGGGCAAGGAGTATGTGAAGATGCATTTGGCACAAATAAAATCTCAATAAATTATAAATATTCAATGTTTTAAGTTAGACCACATTTTACAACCATAATACAATTAAGTTAGAAATTAAAAGTTCCAATGAGTCAAATGTTAAGAGTATGCAAAAATTTATAAAACTTATTCAAAACAAATAAAATAAACATTAAATTACTAACATTTAAGAAAATTAAATCAATCGTAATTAAATTAAGAAAATTAAATTACTAATATTAAGGAAAATTAAATTAAATCAACTAACATTTAAAAAAATTTAAAAATGTGTACAAGAAAAGGAAGATCAATAATGTCTCAGACCTAAAAATCTGGAAATCAGACTTTGGCTCCCCCTTTCTGTCACACCTATGTACCTAATCTAGCAACAATTTTGCTAGACCAGGGTTTCTCAACCACAACACCATTGAAATTTTGGGCTGGATAATTCTTTGTATTTGTGCTTTGTAGGATGGTTAACATCATTCCAGGCATCTACCATCTAGATGCCAGTTGTACCACCTCTGTCTCCGGTTGTGACAATCAAAAAGGTATCCACATATTGTCAGATGTTCTCTAGGCACAAAATAAACCAATTTGGAATGACTGCATTAGACCCTACCTCTTTATTTTGAATCCTTCCATTTGTTTTCCATTCCACTCCTAACTCCCTGTTCAAAGTCAATATCTTCTCTTGTATGGACTGTTTTCTTGTATGCAATTTCTTGTATGTAATTTCTCTTTGTTTTCAATCATGGCTCTTTACGATTAATTCTTCACACAGAAACCATATAAATATATTTTATCACTTTTTAATTGCTTCACTGGGGACTTAAAATAAATGTTAAACTTTTCACCTGTGGCTATGAGGCCTGAATTACTCGGCATCGCTTCATCTTTCTGGACTTATGTTCTGTCTTTCTTACCCAATCCCATGACATTTTCGACATCTGGAATTTCTTCAGTTTTTCGATGTGAACTTAGCTCATTTTCATCTTTGGCTCTTTTGCCAGGTCTCTGCCTGGAATGCTCTTCTGGAATGTTGCATCACTCACTTTTCAGTTCAAAATTAAACATTGTCTTCTCAAATTGTCTTTCTCTGATCACAAGCTCTAAATCAGTCACATTTTAAATTTCTTGAAACTCAAAGAATTTTAATTATCTGCATAGTAGTTATTATCAGATATTTTCTTTAGTATTATTATTTGCTATCCCTCAAATTAAAAACAAACAAACAAAAAAACCAGGCCAGACTCATGAAAATCAAAGAGATCTGACCAATAAGAAATGTTACTAGAAATTCAATGGATGGGCCGGGCGCGGTGACTCACGCCTGTAATCTCAGCACTTTGGGAGGGGGAGCCGGACGGATCACGAGGTCAGGAGATCGAGACCATCCTGGCTAACACAGTGAAACCCTGTCTCTACTAAAAATACAAAAAATTAGCCAGGCGTGGTGGCGGGCGGCTGTAGTCCCAGCTATTCGGGAGGCTGAGGCCGGAGAATGGCGTGAACCCGGGAGTCGGAGCTGGCAGTGAGCCGAGATGGCTCCAGCCTGGGCGACACTCCAGCCTGGGCGACAGAGGGAGACTCCGTCTTAAAAAAAAAAAAAAAAAAAGAAAGAAATTCAATGGATACAGGCAATCGCATGACCAAGGAAGAGCATGTCTAAAACAGTCTAAAACCATCAGCACATATCCCTATGTCTTCTTTCATTGGGGACATTGGATTGAGATTTAACATATGAGGTTTAAAGCAATGCATTTGAAGCATCGTTTATACAAAAGTAACTTTATTGATCATAAAATATATGCATTTTATACCTAATAATTACATGGGATATAATATTTTCCAGGATACTTTGCTCCATAATTCCATCAATTCCAGATTTATGTTTTATAAGCAACTAGAGCAGGTCCTGAGAAAAGCATCTCACAGATAAAGACTCTGTTTTCTTCTGGTAAATACCATCAGAAGGTCTGATAACATGTTGTCAAGATGAGTTGACCTGAACATTTTTCTTTTTCTGACTGCATGTATGTCCTCATGGGAATGGTGATAAGCTGTAGGCTGGCTACTAACCCTTTTCTTCCTACTCCAGATACACTCCCCATCTCCCAACACAAACCCACTTCTTCAGAGCAAGTACTTTCAAAGACGTCACTTCTGTATCTCCAGTACCTAAAACTACACTTAGCACTTAGTAGCTTGTGAAGTTCATAAATAAACGAAAAAATTTTAAAGTTACAAGAAAATCTAATCCTCATTGATGATGCAAGATAAAATTTCATTTAATTATAATGTAATACTAGAATTATGCAAAAATAAAATAGCAATGAAGAGATCTTAACATGCCTCTATCAAAATTAAAAACAAATTATTGGCATGTAAAAATAAAATATGATTAATAAGAGTGTTCTAGCATAAACATGCTCTCTCACATACAGAAACAGACATGCATGTCAAACCACTTGTATGCTGGAGCCAGCTCATAGCTTATAAGAGCCAACTGTTACATTAATTTTGTGTCAGTTGTTAAATGCAGTCATTATTATGAAAATTATATAAATATAAAATTAAATAAGAAATAAAAGTAATAAACATGGAAAAACATCACTTTCTAATTAGTTTACTGCATTGTACTATTATCTATGCTTTCAAGTTTATCTTTATTGTATCTTTGGCGTGGAATTACTAGATAATGGTGTATTACTGCTCATCTCCTTTCTAACTCCACATTTAATTACATTACTTTGGGAATGTGAGATTGACCACAGTAACAGCATTTATGCCATAAATATTAAAAAATGCTACAAATTAGGCTCATTCATTTTGTGATAAGAGCTAGTTGTTAAACATTTACCAGCACATCATTATACCAAACTGTATAATAATATAAAGAGGAAAAAATAGAGCAGGTGAACAGAAAAATGGACCAAAAAGTAAAAAGGTTAGAAAAAAAAAAAGAACTATAAAAGGTTAATGAAATAGAGATTGATAAACTATCTAATGTCACTTAGCCTTTTTCTTAATAACAGAAACTGCTTTTTTTGGGACAGTGATGGCACCAGCTGGATGTGATTCTCGGGTTCCTTTGAAATTAGGGAGGGCCTTATGACAGTTCTTCTCCATCAGCCATAGGTAGAAATGTTGGCCACTGGCAAAAGCTTCGCTTTTATCACATAGGTTCTAGATAGATAGATAGATCCTATCTGTATTTTATATATATATGTAAAATGTCATTCTACTTGAAAGGGGAACTTGATGCATAAAGCTATTATCTCCTGGTTTTTATGGAAAATAAATCAACCTCTAAATTCCTTACTTGTTTATTTCACTGTGCTAAGAGTTCTCTGTTATATGATGTCACATCCAAATATCAAATACACACGTGTTAAGAAATAGATGGGTGGGGTGTGGTTAGTCATGCCTTTAATCCCAGTACTCTGAAAGGCAGAGGAGGAAGAATTGCTTGTGTCCAGGAGTGCGAGAGGAGCCTGGGCAGCACTAAAAGACCCTGTCTCTACAAAAAAAATAAAAAATAAAAATTAGCTGGGCATGGTGGTGCACACCTATAATTTCAACTGATCTGGAGGCTGACATGGGAGGACCCTTTGAGCCTAGGAGTTTCAGGCTGCAGTGAGCTACAATCACACCACTGTGCTCCAGTCTGAGTGATGGAGTGAGACCTTGTCTCTAAAAGAAAAGAAAAAAAAAATAGATGAAGTGATATCAACTGAAATACATAAAGATCTGGAAAATAAAGAGAAAGAAATAAAATTACCTCTTTTTTTTTGGCAAAATAATAAAAACTCCAGAAAACATTCTCTGTTTAGTATGTGTAAAAAAGTATTCCAATAGCTCTCATATTGTTTTAGGGAATGTTAATCATCTAAAACTACTTAAAAATAGTTAAGATGACAAAATTTAAAACCCATAATTTTGGCTGGGCTCAGTGGCTCATGTGTATAATCCCAGGACTTTGGGAGGCTGAGTGGGAGGATCACATGAGCCTAGGAGTTTGAGATCAACCTGGGCAACCGAGAGACACCCTGTCTCTAAAAAATAAATAAATGAAATAAAATTGACCACATAATTGGAAGTAAAGCACTCCTCAGCAAATGTACAGGAACAGAAATTATAACAAACTGTCTCTCAGACCACAGTACAATCAAACTAGAACTCAGGACTAAGAAACTCAATCAAAACCGCTCAACTGCATGGAAACTGAACAATCTGCTCCTGAATGACTACTGGGTACATAACGAAATGAAGGCAGAAATAAAGATGTTCTTTGAAACCAATGAGAACAAAGATACAACATACCAGAATCTCTGGGACACATTTAAAGCAGTGGGTAGAGGGAAATTTATAGCACTAAATGCCCACAAGAGAAAGCTGGAAAGATCTAAAATTGACACTCTAACATCACAATTAAAAGAACTAGAGAAGCAAGAGCAAACACATTCAAAAGCTAGCAGAAAACAAGAAATAACTAAGATCAGAGCAGAACTGAAGGAGATAGAGACACAAAAAACCATCCAAAAAATCAATGAATCCAGGAGCTGGGTTTTTGAAAAGATCAGCAAAATTGATAGACCGCTAGCAAGACTAATAAAGAAGAAAGGAGAGAAGAATCAAATAGACGCAATAAAAAATGATAAAGGGGATATCACCACCAACCCCACAGAAATACAAAATATCATCAGAGAATACTATAAACACCTCTATGCAAATAACCTAGAAAATCTAGAAGAAATGGATAATTTCCTGGACACTTACACTCTCCCAAGACTAAACCAGGAAGAAGCTAAATCCCTGAATAGACCAATAGCAGGCTCTGAAATTGAGGCAATAATTAATAGCCTACCAACTAAAAAAAGTCCAGGACCAGATGGATTCACAGCTGAATTCTACCAGAGGTATAAAGAGGAGCTGGTACCATTCCCTCTGAAACTATTCCAATCAATAGAAAAAGAGGGAATCCTCCTTAACTCATTTTATGAGGCCAACATCATCCTGATACCAAAGCCTGGCAGAGACACAACAAAAAAAGAGAATTTCAGACCAATATCCCTGATGAACATCGATGCAAAAATCCTCAATAAAATACTGGCAAACCGAATCCAGCAGCATATCAAAAAGCTTATCCACCATGATCAAGTGGACTTCATCCCTGGGATGCAAGGCTGGTTCAACATACGCAAATCAATAAACATAATCCAGCATATAAATAGAACCAAAGACAAAAACCACGTGATTATCTCAATAGATGCAGAAAAGGCCTTTGACAAAATTCAACAGCCCTTCATGCTAAAAACGCTCAATAAATTCGGTATTGATGGAACGTACTTCAAAGTAATAAGAGCTATTTATGACAAACCCACAGCCAATATCATACTGAATGGGCAAAAACTGGAAAAATTCCCTTTGAAAACTGGCACAAGACAGGGATGCCCTCTCTCACCACTCCTATTCAACATAGTGTTGGAAGTTCTGGCTAGGGCAATCAGGCAAGAGAAAGAAATCAAGGGTATTCAGTTAGGAAAAGAAGTCAAATTGTCCCTCTTTGCAGATGACATGATTGTATATTTAGAAAACCCCATCGTCTCAGCCCAAAATCTCCTTAAGCTGATAAGCAACTTCAGCAAAGTCTCAGGATACAAAATTAATGTGTAAAAATCACAAGCATTCTTATCCACCAGTAACAGAGAGCCAAATCATGAATGAACTTCCATTCACAATTGCTTCAAAGAGAATAAAATACCTAGGAATTCAACTTACAAGGGATGTAAAGGACCTCTTCAAGGAGAACTACAAACCACTGCTCAGTGAAATAAAAGAGGACACAAACAAATGGAAGAACATACCATGCTCATGGATAGGAAGAATCAATATCATGAAAATGGCCATACTGCCCAAGGTAATTTATAGATTCAATGCCATCCCCATCAAGCTACCAATGAGTTTCTTCACAGAATTGGAAAAAACTGCTTTAAAGTTCATATGGAACCAAAAAAGACCCCGCATTGCCAAGACAATCCTAAGTCAAAAGAACAAAGCTGGAGGCATCACGCTACCTGACTTCAAACTATCTTACAAGGCTACAGTAACCAAAGCAGCATGGTACTGCTACCAAAACAAAGATACAGACCAATGGAACAGAACAGAGTCTTCAGAAATAAAACCACACATCTACAGTTATCTGATCTTTGACAAACCTAAGAAAAACAAGAAATGGGGAAAGGATTCCCTATTTAATAAATGGTGCTGGGAAAATTGGCTAGCCATAAGTAGAAAGCTGAAACTGGATCCTTTCCTTACTCCTTATATGAAAATTAATTCAAGATGGATTAGAGACTTAAATATTAGACCGAATGCCATAAAGACCCTAGAAGACAACCTAGGTAATACCATTCAGGACATAGGCACGGTCAAGGACTTCATGTCTAAAACACCAAAAGCAATGGCAACAAAAGCCAAAATTGACAAATGGGATCTAATTAAACTAAAGAGCTTCTGCACAGCAAAAGAAACTACCATCGGAGTGAACAGGCAACCTACAGAATGGGAGAAAATTTTTGCAATCTACTCATCTGACAAAGGGCTAATATCCAGAACCTACAAAGAACTCAATCAAATTTACAAGAAAAAAAACAAACAACCCCATCAATAAGTGGGTAAAGGATATGACCAGACATTTCTCAAAAGAAGACATGCATACAGCCAACAGACACATGAAAAAATGCTCATCATCACTGGCCATCATAGAAATGCAAATCAAAACCACAATGAGATACCATCTCACACCAGTTAGAATGGCAATCATTAAAAAATCAGGAAACAACAGGTGCTAGAGAGGATGTGGAGAAATAGGAACACTTTCACCCTGTTGGTGGGAATGTAAACTAGTTCAACCATTATGGAAAACAGTATGGCGATTCCTCAAGGTTCTAGAACTAGATGTACCATATGACCCAGCCATCCCATTACTGGGTATATACCCAAAGGATTATAAATCATGCTGCTCTAAAGACACATGCACACGTATGTTTATTGCGGCACTATTCACAATAGCAAAGACTTGGAATCAACCCAAATGTCCATCAGTGACAGATTGGATTAAGAAAATGTGGCACATATACACCATGGCATACTATGCAGCTATAAAAAAGGATGAGTTTGTGTCCTTTGTAGGGACATGGATGCAGCTGGAAACCATCATTCTTAGCAAACTATCACAAGAACAGAAAACCAAACACCACATGTTCTCACTCATAGGTGGGAACTGAACAATGAGATCACTTGGACTTGGGAAGGGGAACATCACACACCGGGGCCTATCATGGGGAGGGGGGAGGGGGGAGGGATTGCACTGGGAGTTATACCTGATGTAAATGACGAATTGATGGGTGCTAAGTTGATGGTTGCTGCACACCAACATGGCACAAGTATACATATGTAACAAACCTGCACGTTATGCACGTGTATGCTAGAACTTAAAATATAATAATAAAAAAAGAAAAAAAAGAAATGAATGAATAAATAAATAAATAAAACTTAAAATTTCACTTACAAGAATTAATCCTTGAGCAATATTTGCATAGACATGTTTATCTATTATGTATTTGTAATGACAGAAATTACAACAGTAAGGGAAGGAATAAAATTATTTATACATATAAAATAATATTTTGTTATAAAATATGGAATGATAATAATACCAACAACTCAAAAACTACTTAAGATATTTAACATTCATCTCTTAGATAATGTGCTAAAAGCTTTATGTGTATTATTGCCTTAACTTTTTATTAGAATCCTATCACTCAGATAATATTATCTGCATTTCATATATTAGAAAATTGGGCTTTGAGGAGTTTACATAATTCTGCTTCAAGTGACACAGACAATATGTGGTAGAATTTGAATGCAGTTTATTATTAACAAGTCTATGCTATTTACTATTTTACAAAATTTTAAATAGGTATAGAAATTGTGTGTGTGTGTGTATATATATATATGGTGGAAATATATGTATACATATATATGGTGGAAAAGTCGTTTTATACTTTTTGTAGTATGACCAAATAATATAAACTAACAGACAGAGAGAGAGAGGACAGTCACAGATGTCTAGAAAAACATATATATTTTTAAAATTATTAATAATAGTTATACTTTGTAGGTGATTTTAATGGGGACTTTCGCTTAGAGCAAAATAGTGGCTAAAAATGTTAGAATTTGTACTTCTATTAATTTATATTCAGGAAAAACAATTAAAATCAAAATTCAATGAAATGGCTTCATTAATATGGAGATTATGAAATAATAGACTTACAATATCTTAAGACTTTACTATACTCAATCAGTCATATTCTCCCAGTGTTCGCATTATAGACGCTTTTGTGTAGCAGATATACATTCATAGTTAGAGGCGGCTGGCAAGATGGTCGAATAGGAACAGCTTCAGTCTGCAGCTCCCAGCGAGATCAACACAAAAAGCGGGTGATTTCTGCATTACCAATTGAGGTACCCACTTTGTTCTTGAGAGTTTGAAGCTTATATTGTCTAAAAAATTGGGATTCAAAGTGACAGTTGATCCTGACTCACACGTCAAAATAATTCAAGAGATTTCCCTAAGCCCCATCGTGCTTTAAAATCAACGTGCCTGGGAATGTAAATTAGTATAGTCATTAGAGAAAACAGTATGGAGGTTCCTCAAACAATTAAAAATAAAATTAGTGTATGACCTAACAATCCCATTACTGGCTATATATTCAAATGATATGAAGTCAGTATGTTAAATAGTTATCTGTACTCCCATGTTTATTGCAACATTATTAATGATAGCCAAGAAGTAGAATCAACTTAATTGTCCATCAACAGATAAATGAATAAAGAAAATGTGGTATACATACACAATGAAATACTATTCAGCCTTAAAAGAGGGGGAAATTCTGTCATTTGTGACAACACAAATAAATCTGGAAGACACTATGTTAAGTGAAATAAATCACGCACAGAAAGGTAAATACTGCATGATCTGACTTACATGTGCAATCTGAAAAAAGTCAAATTCAGGAGCAGAGAGTTGAATGGTGGCTACCAGGGGTTGGGGGTGATGGAGGGATTGGGGAAATATTGGTCAAAGGATACCAAATTTTACTTAGACAGAAGAGATTAGTTCAAGAGCTCTGTTGTACAACATGGTGACTATAGTCAATAACAATGCATTCTATACTTGAAAACTGCTAAGAGATTTTAAGTGTTCTCACTACAAATATGATATATAAGGTTGAAAAAAAAGATCACCATGGCAAAGACCACGTTTATTTTTGTTCAGTAAATAATTCATTTATTTTTATTTTTTGCTCCTCATCTTCCCCATATAATTGAAGTATTATGTTTATTGGTGAAAACTGGAGAAAATGTATTTAAAATTTTTAAAGAATATCCTTTTTTTTTTGAGACGGAGTCTCGCTCTGTCCCCCAGGCTGGAGTGCAGTGACACGATCTTGGCTCGCCTCAAGTTCTGCCTCCCAGGTTCATGCCATTCTCCTGCCTCAGCCTCCTGAGTAGCTGGGACTATCATTTTTAAAAACTATGATCTTCTTACTCAAAAGTAAAAATTATAATATGCTATATTTTCTATTTCTAGAGTATTTTAAATGCAGTTGCAATCGTATTGCACCCTGATTTTTTGTCAATTAACATTAATTTGACATGCCATTAGTAATTTTTAATAAACTTAATTTTAACATGTGCACAATATTCTTTTAAAGTAGTATAACTGGAGTAATTTCTGTTATCTCAATTATTCCCCTTTCAAATAAGGCAAAAGTAATTTTTTTTGTGTATGTGTTTTTCTAATGTGCATTTCCGATTATTTTCCTAATCAAGTTTTGTTCCCCCTAGACTTATTGAGGTATAATTGACAAATAATAATTGTATATGTTTCAGGTATACATCAGAATAATTTAGATGGATGTATACACAATCAAGCTAATTAACATATTCATCAGCTGATATAGTTACTTTTTGTGTACATGTGTGTAGTGAAACACTTAAGATCTACTTTATTAGCAAATTTCAAGTATACAATACAATATTATTAACTATAGTCACCATGCTGCAATGCTGTAATGCTGTAAAATACTCTTTATTTCTATAGCTACCATAAGTTTTTTTAAATTTCTTTTATAGAATGTTCATTTTTAGCATGTAAAAACACTACTGATATGTTGTTTTGTATCCCGAAACTTTACTGAACTTTCTTATTACTTCTAACAGTATTTTTATGGAGTCTTTAGGACTTTTTATATATAAAATCATATCATCTGCAAACAGCTACAATTGCACTACCTTCCTTCTAATTGGGATGCCTTTTATTTCTTTCTCTTGACTAATTGCTCTGGTTAGGACTTCTAGTACTATGTTAAATAGAAGTGATGAGAGATGGAGCATCTTCATTTTGTTGTTGATCTTAGATATAGCTTTTAGTTTTTCAACATTAAATTTGATGTTAGCTCTTGGTTTAGACAAGTTTTCTTTTTTTTAAGGTAAATTAGTTCTAAGATTATAGCTGCTCGAAACCTAAGAAACCAGCTATTTAACATAATGCTATTTGAAACCAGTAGTTACTTGAAAAAGGAAACGCTTTGCTATTCTGACAGATTAAATTGTGCTTTATTATTTTACATTGAATAACTTTGATGTTAAGAATCACATATTTTCTTTGACTTTTTAATGTTCCATACCTTACAGCTGAATTCAAACCATGGTAGCTTTGTATTAAGGTAAACTATGTCTATAACAATTGCTTTGATTTCCATAACCATAATAATTATCATCATGATCCTCATCAGAATAATTATCAAAAGTTTGAGAACTCAAATCATAAATGATAATATTCCATATTTTTAATGCTAAGCTAATGTGTCACATCCCCTACAGAATATTTTGTTAATAGACTTGTATAGCATCAGTGTCAAATCTCCTTTTCTAAGAAAGTTACAGGTGGAAAAGTTGAAGAATGTATCCCTCTTCTCTAGCATATATGATTGTTATTCAGCAATTTTGTTATAGCCTCTTTAATACTTCTATTATTCAGGGCTGTCCAGAGAGAAAAACTAAGGATGTGTGCATGTGTACTTGTTTATTATAAGGAATTAGCTCACAAGATTATGGAGACTAACAAGTCCTAAGATCTGCAGGGAGAGTCAGCAAGTTGGAGTCTCAAAATTGCTGATGGTGTGATTCCAGCCTAAAGACCTGCAGCCTCAAGACCCAGGAATTGCCAATGTTTCAGTTCAAGTTTGAAGTCAGGAAAAAGCCGAAGTCTCAGTTTAAAGTCAGTCAGGCAGAAGAAATTATCTCTTACTTAGAGATCAGCTTTTTCTCACTATTCAGGCCTTCAATTGATTAGATGAGGCCCACTTACATTGGGGAGGGCAATGTGCTTTACTCAGTACGCCAATTTAAATGTAAATGTTATCCAAAAAAACACTCACAAAAATACCCAGAATAATGTTTGAACAAATATCTAGGTACTTCATGGCCAATCCAGTGTACTTATAAAATTACCCATTACAATATTCATATCTATTGAGTAATCACTGTATGGCACTTTTCTCAGGACTTTATGTATAGTAACTTATTGAATACTCATAACAAGCCTATGAATTCTTATTATTTTTTTCTCATCTATTTTAAAAGTAAAGATCAGGTAATTTGACCAAGAGCAAAAAGCTGAAAAAAGTAGTGTTAGGATTTCAATTCCAGTTTTCACAAAGCTTGCATTCTTACAATCCAACACTGCTTCTCCTGATTGGGCAATTTTCGTTACAAAAGGAATTGTCAAAACTGTAGTATTCACTTCTGAATACTTCCCAGAATGAAAAAATGTGCTAACATTATGTTTGGACAATAGGTATAAATTGGGATAATAAGTTGCATGTAGACTCGCCACAAATAAATTTTTGGTAAAAGAGCTATTCCATAACTATATAAGATTGCATGCCTTCTATTCCTCCTTGTAGTAAGAGTAAGAATTTTAAAATAAACACCCTCGCATTTGACTCAGTATGCAGAGATGACATGGCTAACTGAAAAATATGAATTCAAGGCAGGCTGATTAATTATAGAAGGGCATGTAGGGCCAAACAAACACATAAACATTCTCAAGGACCACAACTAAAGCAGAGAGCTGGCACTTTGTAGCAAACATTAGGAGATCCTGAATTGAAAATCAACGGATAAAGATTCAGTGGTTAAGATGTACTTGCAGCATTGAATATACAAAGGCTAAGAACTTAATAGTAAAGACTTTAAAACAATGAAGTTGAATTCTAGTATTTAGGATATAAAGAAATAAAGGAATGTTGGATCCTCAAAATAGAATCCACAATAATGAAAAAGGTATGAAATCGAAACTAGCCTAGAAAAGATACCCAGCCTAGAAAAGATACCCATCCCTTGAAAAGTCTCCTAGATTTGTAGTAGTCCCTTGGCATCTGTGGGGAATTCATTTCTGGACCTCCCACAGATGTCCAAGTCCATGGATGCTCAAGTTCCTAATATAAAATATTTTAGTGTTTGCATATAACCTATGCACATCCTCCTGTATACTTTAAACTATCTTTAGATTACTTATAATACCTAATACAATGTAAATGCTATATAAATAGTTGTGATTTTTAGGGAAAAATGACAAGGAAAAAAGTCTGCGTGTGGTCACTATAAACACAATTATTATTTTTTTTTCGAGACAGAGTCTGGCTCTGTTGCTCAGGCTGGAGTGCAGTGGTACCATCCCAGCTCACTGCAACCTCCGCCTCTTGGATTAAGAATTCTCCTGCCGCAGCCTCCCAGGTAGCTGGGACTACAGGCGTGTGCCACAACACCTGGCTAATTTTTTTGTATTTTTAGAACAGACGAGCTTTCACCACGTTGGCCAGGATGGTCTCGATCTCTTGACCCCATGATCTGCCCACCTCAGCCTCCCAAAGTGCTGGGATTATAGGCGTGAGCCACTGTGCCTGGCCTTTTTTTTTTTTTTTTTTTTTTTTTTTTTCTGACGGAGTCTCATCCTGTTGCCCAGGCGGGAGTACAATGGTGTGATCTCGGCTCACTGGAACCTCTGCCTTCCAGGTTCAAGTGATTCTCCTGCCTCAGCCTTCCAAGTGAGTGGGATTACAAGCATGCCACCATGCCCAGATAATTTTTTGTATTTTTAGTAGAGATGGAGTTTCACCATATTGGCCAGGCTTGTCTCAAACTCCTGACCTCATGATCTGCCCACCTTGGCCTCCCAAAGTTCTGGGACTACAGGCGTGAGCCACCGCGTCCAGCCAAAAATTTTTTAATGTATGGTTGTTTGAATCCATGGATATAGAACACATGTATTTGGAAACTCTACTCAAGTTTTCAGTTGCTTTCTAAGAAAATTTGGGATATTGCCATCAGAAACACAGTCTATATCTCTTATAATTTTGTTTATTCATTTTAGAAGTACTATATTAGTTATATATTGTTGCAAATTACTCCAATATTTAACAGCTTAAAACTGCAAGCATTTATTATCTTAGAAATCCTGTAGATCATAAGTTTGGGAGCAGCTTAGATGGCTGGTTTGGCTCAAGGTCTCATAACTGTAGTCAAGCTGTGAGCTGGGCCTGAATTCTCCTCTAAATGCTTGGCTAGGGCAGAATTTTTTTCCAAAGTCACTTGCAAGATTTTTGGCAGACATCAGTTTTGTGTGGGCTGTTAGATTGACATTGTCAGTTCACCATTGGCTGTTGGCTCCATGGATCTTTCTGTAGGACACCTCACAACATGGTAGCTGGCTTCACCCAGAGCAAATGATCTAAAACAAATTGAGGAAGAGTGCGCCTCAGACATATGACCTAATCTCAGAAGTAATATTATTTCTGATGTATTTTTAAAGAATGCTTTATTGAAATGATCTACACAATTTGCAAATATTTAATGCAACACATTTTGATGAATTTGAACATATGTATACATCCATGATATCATCACCACAATCAAGGTATTAAACATACCCATTACTTCCAGAAATTTATTTGTGTTCTGTTGTGTTTTCTTGTATGTGTCTCTCTGTGTGTATATATGTGTGTGTGATAAGAACACCATAACATGAGACCTATCTCCTTAACATATTTTAAACTGCACAATATTGTATTGTTATTTATAGTTACCATGCTGTAAAATATATTTCTATAACTTATTTGTCTTGTACAACTGAAACTTTATATCTGTTTAGAAACAATTTCCCATTTCCTCCTCCCCCATCTGCTAACAACCAGTATTCTATTTTCTGCTTGTCTGAATTTGACTATTTTAGATTCCTCATATAAGTGGGACTATGCAGCATTTGCCCTTCGGTGACTGGCTTATTTAACTTAGTGTTATATGCTCTAGGTCCATTCATGTTGTCCCAAATAGTAGAATTTACTTTTTTAAGGCTGAATAATATTCCACTGTATGTATACAACATTTTCTTTATTTATCTTTTGATGGATATTTGAACTGTTTCTGTACCTTGGCTATTGTGAATGATGCTGCAGTTAACAAGGGGTGCAGATATCTCTCCAAGATTCTGATTTCAATTATTTCGTATATATATAATCAGAAGTAGAATTTCGGAATCATAAGGTAGATCTATTTTTAATTTTTTTGGGGAAAAATCTATACCATTTTCTATGTTATCTAAACCAGTTTACATTACACCTAATAGTGTCTAATGAATTACAATTTCTTTACATCTTCACTAGCACTTATCATTTTCATTGGAAATAAGTCACTGAATCCAGACCACACACAAGACGAGGGAATTATATACAGACTTGGATACCAAGAGGTAGAGATGATTGCGGTTCATCTCAGAAGCTGCCTTCCACAAGGTCCCCTGTAACTCCTAATGATTCATATCCCTCTTACATTTGAGATATACTGTCTCATTTCCAAGGACACTCAAAGTCTCATTTTACTATAGCATCAGCACAAACTCCAAAATCTTATTCTTTAAATGAGGTCCAGGTGTTGATAAGGCTTCTCAGGTGTAATGTCTTAAATACAACTATTTGAACCCAATTTATCTTGACCTGTGAAACTGAAGATATAAACTGTTTCCCTGTCACGCACCTGTCATACAATGGTGGGATAGACACAGGATAACCACTGTGGACATTCCTATTAAAAACCCTAAAACTAGGAGGCTCAAGTGAGTCACCGGTCCATAGAATTCCTGAGATTCAAGTGGACTACTGTTGAGAGTTTCTTAAATAGTCTCAAGGCCTGGGAATAAATCTCCATGGCTCTGAATTCTACCTTTTAGGCTCTTTTAAGTCATGTTTACTTTTGTATGAAATATGGCATATATTCACAGCTGAGCAGTACTCTCCACCTGCTTTGCATTTCCAATATTCAGTGGAATTTGTTCCCATTCTAATTGTTAAAATCTCATTTCTTCCCAATCAATGTCCTAACTTTAATACAAGAGAGCCTAACATGTTTAAGAGTTCATTGTGCTTGTGGTCAGCCACCCAAAAGATTAAACTTTGATTTTTAGAAATATTGGTCTTGTGGCTTCAGAAAGAGAGCTCTTTTTCTCCAGGTCATTCATAAAGGCTTTCATGTCTCTTATGTAAGGCCTTCAGCTAGGAATTTAAAGTAACAAGCTTATCATCATCTTTCCTTAAGCATTCCAGTGCAGTTAGATGCAACTAAACAAACAACCACATAATTCTCCTTATTTTAACTGTAATATTCTGTGGGGGCAAATGCATCATTACCCAGAGTCTTGCCTTTATTAGAAGCATCTTCGCATGATAATTTGAGTAACTGTTTTGCCACTGCATGCCATGGACTATCAGCGCTTTCCTTACCATTGGAAGCATAATCAATCTTTTTATATCAAATCAGATTAGAGAACTTATGTTCTATGGTTTGAATATGTCCCCTCCAAAATTAAGGTGTTGCTAATGTGATAGTATTGAGGTGGAACCTTTAAGAGGTAATTGAGCCATAAGAGCTCCTTCCTCACATATGGGATTAAAGTCTTTACTAAAGAAGCTTCACACAGTGTTCAGTCTCTTCCCCTTCCACTTTCCACATGAAGACACAGTGTCCCCCCATCCAGAGAGTAAAGCCCTCACCAAATAATTGAACGTGTCAGCACCTTTATCTTGGATTTTTCAGGATCCAGAACTGTGAGAAATCAATTTTTTCTTTATAAACTACCCAATTTATGATATTTTTTGTTACATTAGCACAAAATGGACTAAGCCATTGTCTCATAAATCACAGAATCAATTTAGAGAACTCATCCTTAAGAGTCTGTTTTTCTGGAATCATTCCCAATGCTGAATTACGTGTCACTTGGGGTTCAATCAGAGAAGTGGAATCAATAGTAGATAATATAGATCGCTACTTACACCGTTGTAATTCCCTAACCCAAAACTCCAAGGTCTACATGTCATTTTCCCCAAGTAACATCAGTTGTGTAAGAAACTTTATGTCCTTTGGTTAGGCTCAGGTAATCGATCCTGACTCTCCTCTCATGGTCAGTCAATTAATATCATCTAGCTTGTAATGTCCCTTGATCAAGGATACTCAGATTCAGCTGACAAATTTCTAGAATTTTGAATTTTGTGGAGAGAAAGATTGGGTCTCTAGCACCAAAGAGACCTCTAGCTAAATAAATTGGTCCATACTTTCCAGATCTCTGAATATTAATAACAAGGTGTAGTGCAGTCATGCCATGTTGAAACAATTTTTCTCTAACAGTGTTTACTATATTTAATTTGTATAAACTAAAATGAGTTTCTCTAAAGTCTCAAAAAACCAAAGATATCTTTCTGCCTATGCAAAGAATGTGCTAGAAGCTTCTTCAAATTGAGAAAGACCAAAGGTCTTTATTGTGTTTGGTAAAGAAGAAGAAGAAATATTGCTGCTTCCCTGGTCTTACTATTATCAAAATCTCTCACAGTTTCTCAGCAGCTTTTATGAAAACAAATTCAAAATAGTGGAAGAAGTGACTGACACACCAGATGTACAGATATTAATGCAAGGACACAGGAAATATTAAAAAGCAAGAAAATATGACACATCCTAAGGGATACAATAATTCTCCAGCAATAGATCCCAATAAAAAATAAATTGACACAATTCTGTGAAAAATAATTTAAATTATTGATTCTAAAGAAGGTCAGGGAGATTTAAGAGAATTTTGAAAAACAATTCAAATAAATTGAAAAAACAATTCAGGATATAATAATAAATTAACTAAAAAATAGATATCATAAAAAAAAGAACCGAACAAAAATTCTGGAACTAAAGAATTTATTGAATAAATGCAAATAGGTACATCTAAAAGCTTCACCAATAGACTAGATCAAGTAGAATTAAGAATCTCGTAACTTAAAGACAGACAATTATAAGATAAAAGAATTTAAAAAATGAATAAAGCCTTTGTGATATATGGGACACCATACAGCAACAAAATGTTTGCACTATTGCAGTTCCAAAGAACAAAAGGAAAAGGAAAACGTTAGAAAACCTATTTAAGAAATAATAGGTGGAAACTTCCTAAGTTGAGCCGAATATTTAGACATCAAGATACAGAAGGCTCTGAGATCACCAAGCAGACATAATGCAAAAAGGTCTTCTTTATGGCACATTATAGTCAAACTATCTAAAGTCTAAGACAAAGGGAGAATTTTAAAAACTGGAAGAGTATAATGTCTATAAAGAAACTTACATTAGACTAATGGAAAATTGCTCAGCAGAAATCTTACAGGCCAGTAGAGAATGGAATAATATATTCGAAGTGCTGAAAGAAAATAAAAACCTGCCAACCCAGTGTAATATATGCATCAACATTAGCCTTCACAAATAAAGAAGAAATAAATTCTTTCCCAGACATGCAAAAGCTGAGAGAATTCATCAACACTAGGTCAGTAGTATGAGAAATACTCAAGAAACCCAGAAGTGAAAGGACGGCAATACGATCATGAAACCACACAAAGGTATAAAACTCGATGGTAAAGCATACACACAAACGAGAAAGAGAGGATTCAAATGGTACTACAGAGAAAACTACCAAAGCACAATGACAAAAAATGGCAGAAAAAGAAAGGAACAAAGAATACACGAAACAACCAAAAAACAACTAACAATATGACAGGAACAAAACCTGTTGTATCAATAATATCAGTAATAACTTTGAATGTAAATGGATTAAATTATCCATTTAAAAGATAGAGACTGAATGAATTAAAAAAATCATGATTCAAGTATATTCTGCATACAAGAAATGCACTTTACCTGTAAAGATACATATAGATTGAAAGTAAAGGGATGTAAAAAGATACTCCACACAAGCAGAAACCACAAGTGAGCATAAGTAGAGATGCTTATATCTGATAAAACATATTTAAGCCAAAAACAGTTAAAAAAAGACAAAGAAGGTTGTTATATAATGTTAAAGGAATTAATCTAGCAAGAGGATATGAGAATATGCACTCAACATGGAGCATGGAGATTCAGAAAGCAAATATTATTAAACTTAGAGAGATTCCAATACAATAATGATGGGGAATTTCAACATGCCACTCATAGCACTAGACAGATCACCTAGATACAAAATCAACATGGAAACATTGGATTTAAACTGGACTTTAGACCAAGTGAACCTAACAGAAATGTATAGAACATTATATTCAGCTGCTGCAGAATACACATTCTTCTTGTCAGCACATGGAACATTCTCAAGGATAAACCATATATTATGCTACAAAACAGGTCTCAATAAATTGTTAGAAATCAAACTCATATCAAGTGTCTTAAAGTATTTTCTCAAACCACAATAAGATGAACTAGAAATAAATACCAAAAATAACTTACAAAACTTTACAAATACATAGAAATTAAACAATATGTTCCTGAATGACCATTGAGTCTATGGAGAAATTAAGATAAACATTTGAAAAAAAAAAGTCTTGACACAAATGAGATTAAACCACAACAGATCAAAACCTGGAGAATACAGCAAAAGCAGTACTAAAGTAGAAGTTTATAGTAACAAATACCTACAGCAAAAAAGTAGAAATATTTCAAATAAACAATTTTACGATGTCCCTAAAAGAACTAGAAAAGTGAGAATACATAAAACCTAAAATTATCAAAAGGAAAGAAACTGTAAAGATCAGAACAGATCAAAATAAAATATAGACTAGAAAACAATACAAAGCATCAAGGAAATGAGAAGTTGTGTCTTTGAAAATATAAATAAAACTGATAAATTCCCTCCCAGACTAACATAGAAAAGAAAAGAGAACACCCAAATAAGCAAAATCAGAACTTTAAAAAGACGTTGCAACTGATACCACAGAATTACAAAAGATTATCAGAGACTAGATGCCAGGTATGAGGCTATGAATCAGAGGCTATCTGCTAGATGAAAAACTATATGCTAACAAACTGAAAATCCAGAGGCAATAATTTCTGGAAATCTATAACCTACCAAGATTGAATCAAAAAGAAATAGGAAACATAAATATACCAATAAGAAGTAACAAGACTGAATCTGTAATAAAATGTCTCCCAATAAAGAAAAGTCTAGGATCTGATGAATTCACTGCATAATCCTACAAAACATATAAGAAAGAACTATTACAAATCTTCTGCAAACTATTCCAATAAAATTGAAGAGAAGGAAATACTTCCTAACTTATTCTACAAGTCTAGCAAAACCTTAATAACAAAAGCAGATAAGTACGCAACAATGACAACAAAAACTACAGGTGACTATCCCTGATACACATAGATGCAAAAATTCTCAATGAAATACTAGCAATCTGAGTTTAGCAGTGCATCAAAAAGACTATACACCATGATAAAGTGGCACTTATCCCAGGAATGCAAGAATAGTTTACCATATGCAAATCAATAAACATGATACATCACATAAATAAAATAAGGTCAAACACCATATGATTATCTCAACAGATGCAGAAAAAGTGATAAAATTTAATATCCCTTCATGATAAATACTCTCCACAAACTAGTTGTAGTCAATATATTAAAGGCTACATATGGCAAACCAAACAGCATTATACTGAAATCGGGAGAAGTTGAAAGCTTTTCTTCTAAAAACTGGAACAAGACAAGGTGCCTGCTTTCACCACTACTATTCAACATTGTACTGGAAGTCCTATTCAGAATAATCATGCAATAAATAAAACAAAAGACAACCAAATTGGAAAGAAGAAAGTCAAATTATGCCCTTTTGTAGATGACATGATTTGAAATTTAGAAATGGATCCCACCAAAATCTCTTAGAGCTGATAAGCAAATTTGGTAAAGTTTCAGAATATGAAATCAACATATGAAAATCAATAACATTTCTATGTATCAATAATGAATTAGCTGAAAAAGAGATTAAGAAGGAATTCAATTTACAATAGTTGCAGAAAAACACTTAGGAAATCATTTAACCAAGGGAGTAAAAGCTCACTACAAGAAAAACTACAAAACATTGATGAAAGAAATTGGAGAGGACACAAACAAATGAAACAAAATTTCATGCTCATAGATCATAAGAATTAATATCATTATAATAACCATACTACCCAAAGCAATATATACATATATATAATTAAATCTCTACATAGTTCAATGTTATTTTTCACAAAAATAGAAAAACTATAAAATTCATATGAAACCAAAAAAGAGTCAGAATATTCAAACTAATCGTAAGCAAAATGAACAAAGCTGGAGGCATCACACTACTTGACTTCAATATATATTACAAGGGTCTGGGCCTGGTGGCCCATGCCTGTAATCCTACCACTTTGAGAGGCCTAAGTGGCAGGATTGCTTAAGCCCAGGACCTCATGATCAAGCAATATGGTAGGAACTCTTCTTTACAAAAAAATTTAAAATAATTAGCCATTTGTGGTGGCATGCACATTTAGTCCCAGCTACTTGAGAAGCTGAAGTGGACCACTTGAACCCTGGGAGCTCCAGGATACAGTGAGCTGAGACTCTGCCACTGCACTCTAGCCTCTGTGACAGAGTGAGAGCCTGTCTCAAACACACACAAGCACACACACAAGCCCGCACGTGCACGCGCGCACACACACACGCACACACGTATATATAACAAGGCTATAGTAACCAGAACAACATGGTGTTGGTATGAAAATAGAAACACAGACAGAGGGAACAGAATAGAGTACCCGAGAATAAATCCACATAGTTATAGCTAATTGTTTTTCAACAAGGCACCAAGAACATACACTGGGGAAAGCACATTCTCTCCAACAACTGGTGCTGGGAACATTGGATATCCATATGCAGAAGAATAAAACTGATGGTCTGGGCAACGATTTTATGGCTAAGACCTCAAAAGCACAGACAACTAAAACAAAAATAAACAAACAGGTCTATATTAAACTAAAAGGCTTCTACATAGCAGATGAAACAACAGAGTGAAGAGGCAACCTGTTGAAAAGGAGAAAATATCTGTAAACTATTGATCCAAACAAAAGACTAACATCCAGAATATACAAGAAACTCAAACAACTCAACAATATAGAAACAAACAATTTCATTAAAAAGTGGGCAAAAAAATAAATACATAATTTTCAAAAGAGGATGACGAATATTTAACAGTATATGAAAAAATGATCAAAAAATGATCAATATCAAAGCATCAGAGAAATGCATACAGTTGACCATAGTTAACAATACTATACTGTATATTTCCAAATAACTGGAAGAAATGATTTTGAACCTTCTTACTACAAAAAAATGACAAATGCCTGAAATAATAGATAAGCCAATCACCCTAATTTATTACAAATTGTATTCAGATTTTAAAAATTACATTGTACCTCATAAACATGTGCAATATTGTGTGTCTAATTAAAATAAATTTAAAAATCCTGCCAATCTTATAACATTTGCATAAAAGTCTGTTTCAGATAATGATATATAGAGATATCTGAAGCTGACAAAACTCTAGCGTTCAAAGTAGATACAATCAAATGTGGAGATCTGCTTGTAGAAAGATCTCTCAACCTGGCGTCCAGAAAAAAACCTATACGATCCACTCAGGAGAGTTAGTTCATACTTTTATTGCACTCTTAAAAGCATTTGTGAGCCCAGAAATTATTAAAAACCACAGATTTAGTGCATTCTATCTTGGTGTTACAACCACAAATAGACAATGTAAGTTTCTGGATGTTAATCAGATTACATGAACACTGGAGTCGGTGCTGGAACAAATTAGAGAATATTGAAAGGAGACTGGTTAACAACAAAGACTCTAAAATTGTGTAATACAATTGATAAGGAACACAAAGGAGAGACAGGACCCACAGACATTTGGCCTAGTGCACACGTTTTGGGAGACAAGCAGCGGTTTTCCAATTTATGTTAGAGTCTATTTCTGCCTTTCTCCCTAAAATGTGAATATAATATAAAATTTAGAGAAATGAGAAAAATGTTTTATTAGAATGAAAGGGAATTAGTATAGGTGTCTTACAGGAGTTAGACATTATCTACCTAGTAATATTAATGTCATCATGAGTGAAAAATATTTAAACGGATGATGAATTGACTTGTGCTTCAATTTGGCCTTTGGTTACAGTTATGGGCAAAATTCACTCTCAAGCAGTGAAGGCGTAGATGCAGGCCACTGAGCTGCATGATTAGATCTTGATATATAAGACAGGAGGTTGTCTTTTTGAAAATGACTCTGGAAACAGCGAGCAAATACACTGATTTTTTAATGTTTTTATTTCCATAAGATTGTAAACGAATATATGCAGTCATCATGATGAAAGGAGGTGTTTTATTTTTTAATTATTTGTATATTTCCACCCCCAAATTAGAATCATGCATCTTTTCTTTGACTAACAAGTTTTTCCCCTCTGCTTGCTCTAATTTTGGATTTATTTTCAGAGAACTTGAAATTCATTTTTGAAACATCAATTAGTGTTCATACTAGTTACATACTAGGACTAGCAAAAACATAGCTTGATTTTTTTCCATATTTTATGGCATATGTTAAGAATTTAATACTATCTCAAATATTAGAACATATTTTAAAGTGAAATAGTCACAGATTTTTTTTTCAAAGACATCCACCCATATATTTCTATACTATCTTTAATTACTGAGGTAGAAGCAACATCCAAGAAAATCAACAAATTTTTAATTGTACATTTTATGAGCTCTGCCACTTTCCCATCATCTCAGAAATCCTTGTTGTTTTTTCTTTCCACCCAATATCCTTACCTCATCCAAAGCAGTCAGTATTCTGACTTTTAGCAGCTTAGCTGAGTTTTTCTGTTTATAGAAATTCATGCAAATGCATTTATATCGTATGTGTTCTAATTGGACTTAACACAATGTTTTTCAGATTCATCTACGTTGTTACATGGATCAATGGTTTATTTATTTTTATTTCCAATAAATATTACATTATATAAGTATGCTTCAAATGTTTTTTCCTTTGTTATTGTTTGCTTGTTTTCTGAGATAGAGTCTCACTCTGTCACCCAGGCTGGAGGGCAGTGGCACCGTCTCAGCTCACTGCAACCTCTGCCCCTTCCGGATTCAAGCGATTCACCTGCCTCAGCCTCCCGAGTAGCTGGGACTACAGATGCATGCCACCTCGCTCGGCTAACTTTCGTATTTTTAGTAGAGTCAAGGTTTCGCCATGTTGTCCAGGCTGGTCTCGAACTCCTGACAAGTGATCTGCCCACCTTGGCCACTCAAAGTGCTGGGATTACAGGTATGAGCCACTGTCCCCGGCTGTATTTCAAATGTTTTATCTATTTATTTATTTATTTATTTATTTATTTATTTATTTATTTTTTTTTTGAGACGGAGTCTCGCGCTGTGTCACCCAGGCTGGAGTGCAGTGGCGCGATCTCGGCTCACTGCAAGCTCCGCCTCCCAGGTTCAGGCCATTCTCCTGCCTCAGCCTCCGAGTAGCTGGGACTACAGGCGCCCGCCACCACGCCCGGCTAGTTTTTTGTATTTTTAGTAGAGACGGGGTTTCACCATGTTAGCCAGGATGGTCTCGATCTCCTGACCTCGTGATCCGCCCGCCTCGGCCTCCCAAAGTGCTGGGATTACAGGCTTGAGCCACCGCGCCCGGCCTATCTATTCATTTATTAATGGGCATTTGGATTGTATTCAGAATCATAAAAATCAATTTTACTGAGGTATAATGTACATAAAAAGAGCAGATTTTAAGAATACAATTTGGTGAGTCTTGACAAATATATGCATATCTGGAGCCACAATATAAATTAAGATAAAAATTACTTCTGTAATCATTGGAAGCTTCTTCTGATACTTTGCCTTCAATGCCTTGGCCTCCAGTAACGACTGATCTGATTTTTATCACCATAGCTTAGATTTCCTAATTCTGGAACTACATATAATATTGAATCATAAAATATTTTCTCTCTTTTTTCAGCATTGTTAGCTTTGTTTTTTTTAAAAAATTTTATCATATATACATTTATATATAAATTAATCATATATAAATTATATATAAATTAATCATATATAAATGTATATATTTTGATTTTTCCATGTTGCATGAATTAGTATTTTATACCATTTGCTACTGAGTAGTACTAAAATATAAGAATATGCCAAAAGTTTTGCATCCATTCACCTGTTGATGTGTACTTGTGTTGTTTCCAGTTTTTAACCATTATGAATAAAACTGCTATGAATATTACTTTACAAATCTTTTTGTGAGCATATACATCCATTGCTCTTGGGTAAATACATATTAGTGCTATTGTTCCGTCATAGCATAAATCTATTTTAAACTATATAACAGTTTTCCAAAGTAGTTTTGTCAGTTTACATACTTGAAATATAGAGAATTATAGTGTTTCTACCTTCTTGGCAGCACTAAATACACTTTTATTTCCACCATTTTAGTGGATATAAAGTGGTAAAAACTGGTTTTTATTTTTACTTCCTTGATAAATAATAATAATTAGTCAATGCTTAAAAAGTTTGACATATATTCTTTTAATTGATTTGCTTGTATTTTATACTCAAAATAAGTGTATAATACAGTTACTGAAAGTAGTGATGATTAGACACATTAAAAAAAACCTCAGATGATTGTATTATCAGCTCCAACTCTTTCGACTTCCCACTTTATAAGTAAACTTCCAGCTTTTTCAAGGCAAAGCACTATACTTGTTATAGTAATGCATTTCTTAATCATGTAACATGTAAAACTATGTTGCTTTTTATACGGATCAACATCATGATCACTAACAAAGTTTTTGAGTGTTGTTCCTGTAACTCCATTTAGCCATAATTCCTATAAATTTGTAGTGGGATTTTGCATAGCATGGCTATTTATATATGAACACTTATGTCTCATTTTAGCAGAACTCGTTTTATCTTTTTATTATTGACGCATCTAAAACATTTTTCTTTCTTTTTGCTTTCATCAATTTTACTATGGAGAATTAGGTATTTTTGACATTTTTCTTCCAGTTTGGTGTTCCCAGTGCTCATAGAATATATAGATTGAAACCTTTTATTAGAATTAGAAGTTCTCAGTGATAAACTCTTTTAAGTATTTATTCTGCCACATTCCTTCTCTCCCCCTTGTCACCATCTCAACTGTACTTTATGTTACACTTTTCTACCATATGCTGTGTATTCCTTTTGCTTTTTTCTATATTTCTCTCTCTCTTTTTTTTTTTTTTCTGAGAGTTTAGAAACTGAGTTTCGCCAGTATCTAACTTAACAGTTTACTTACTCTTATTGTCTACTTGTAAGTTCAATTTTCCTGTAACAGCTTTTTGCATAAGGGGAAAAAGCAGATAAGTCCCTCCCTCCCAGAAACTATGTGGAGACAACTAACCCTAAAAGGGTCAAATATCGTACTTTCTGTTTTTCACTTAGTATACTTATTAGAGACCTTTATGCTTGTTCACTAATTATCTGTCCCTGCCAAATCTTCAAGCAGCACACCTTGCCAGCTCAAATGTCCATGGGGGTTGTGGTGGCTCCTGTGGCTAGGATTCCAGAAGTCTGTGGTGAGAATGAGCCATTTCATTTTTATTTAACTCACCTCTTCCCCAGTAGCCCATCAGGGCCAGGAATTGGTGCTCTGCAACCCCACTCAGGATTCCAATCTTCCCCCTTTAGCCTAGAGTCTGCATCCTCCCTCAGTCCCCCAATGCTGTCCACTTTTAATGCCTTCCTTCCAAAGATCTGTGTGGAGTGTTCCAGTCTTCTTGATGGTCTGGTCTCTCAGTGGGAGAAGCTCTTCCTGACTGCACCAGTTTGCCATCTTTACCATGGCTCAAACACTCTTGATTAAATTTCAGAAAATGTCCTCTTTCAACTTCAGATTCAGGAAATCCTGGTTGAATTATATTACCAAATATTTGTTTTCTCCAGTTGTTCTTTTCCTTTGGAAACTCCAAGTATGCCTATGTTGGCTATCTTTTCCCTGCTCGTCTACCAATTTCTTACCAGTAGCTTTTAATCTGTATTTTTGTTTCAGTTTACTAATTTAGTATTTCTATCCTTTCTGTTCCCTATATTGCTATTTACCAGGTCTATATATCCTGTGTTCTTTAAAAATTTATCTTTATTTTTGCGAATGTTTTATTTTTCTAAGAAACTAAAGTTTGCCTATTTCTCACTCAACAGTTTGCTTACTGCTATTATCTGCTTCTAAGTTCAATTTTCCTGTGCCAGCTTCTTTTTGCACAAGAGGAGATGGCAAGTAAATCTCTCCCAGAAACTTTGTGGAGGCTACTATTCTCTTTAAATATGGTTCATCTAGACAGTCAAGCTTGATTTTCTGAACCCAATTATGTTCCAGGGAGCTTCCAATGCTCTCTAGTTCCTTCACTGATTGCTGTCACCAAAATTCCTAGCCCCTGCCTTGTAAGATCTCTCTCTCTTATGTATGTATGTATGTATGTATGTATGTATGTATGTATGTATGTATTTATGTATGTATGCATGTTTGTATGTATTTATTTATTGAGACACGATATCGCTCTGTGATATGGGTATCCCCATCCAAATCTTATGTTTAATTGTAATCCCCAGTGTTGGAGGTGGGTCTGGTAGGAGGTGATTGGGTCACGGGTGTGGATCTTCTATGAATGGTGTAGCGCCATCCCTTTGGTGCTGTTCCAGTGATAGAGTTCTCATGATATCTGGTTGTTTAAAAGTGCGTGGCACCTCCCCACTCCCTCCCTTCCCCCCTGCTTCAGCCATGTGAAATGCTTACTCCCCCTTTGCCCTCTGCCATGATTGAAAGCTTCCTTAGGTCTCGCCAGTCATGTTTCCTGTACAGCTTGTGGAACTATGAGCCAATTAAACCTCATTTGTTTATAAATTACCCAGTCTCAGGTATGTCTTTATAGCAATTTGAGAACAGACTAATACAATCTGTCACCCAGGCTGGACTACAATGGTGCAATGACTGCTCACTGCAGCCTTAATCTTCCAGGGCTCAAGTGGTCCTCCCACCTCAGGCTCTTGAGTAGCTGAGACTACAGGTGCATGCCAGCACATGTGACTAATTTTGCATTTTTTGTAGAGATGTGGTTTTGCCATGTTGTCCAGGCTGGTCTTGAACTCTGGGATCAAGCAATCCTCCAGCCGCAGACTGTCAAAAAGTGTAGGGATTATAGGCATGAGTCACCACAGCTGGCCCCTCTCTCTTTTAGAAGACATTTATTCCTCATACTTCATGTGATCTGTCGCCTTCCTGTTACTGAGCTATTTTTATACCTTCTTTTTACACCTTCATATATACTTATGTGCTGTGCAAATGCCACACATGACTCAAACCCGTGTTTCCTTTTGATTTCAGACATCTACTATTCAGTGCCTCATTGTCTTTCCCTATTCTATTCTGTCACTGTCACTGCTACTTCTTAATAATTCTAAAGTTCTCTATTGTAGCTGCCAGCAGAGAGAATTTTAGGATTTCCTTTCAGCATTTACTAGGCACAAGTGTGTTTTTTCCTGAGAAAGAAGTGTTTCTTTTGTGTGTGAATGTGTGATCATTGTTAACTGTTGTTTTATGTGCACACATCAATATATTGAATAGGAAACCAAACATCTAACCTGCTATGTTGCTCATACCACCGACAACTTTTTAAAATTTTGTCTATATCACAAATTGTTGGGGAAAGCTAGGGAAAATGCCATGAATCATCTGAAAGTTTTGATTAGGTTATACTTTATAAGATACTTTCTCTCTTCATCTATTGGGTCCTTTCCCCTGGGTGCCATATTTGCCCATAGGTATTTGGTGCCACATTTTCATGTGTGTAAGTAGGAGCTTTCATTGCTCCCATAGTTTTTTTGAGTAGAAATTTATTTATCTAGGCTCAACGGACTTGAGTTAGTGGCTACGGAGCTGCTTTCTGCTCAACCTTTTTTCTCCTGTTCATCACATTTCCATTCACATTTCTAGTTTATACAACTAGATATCAAAAAACTAAGAAGCGTATATCCCACTTTATTCTTCCTTCCTAGCTATAATGCAGTATAAAAAGGGAAATATATGGTAATCACTTAACTTTCTTCTGCAGCAAGCCTAGAACTTACATTTTTAAAACGATTTTGTTGTTTGAATGGATTAGGGACATGCCAATTTCTTTTAGACAATTCTGCACTGTACATGAGATCTGTAATGCATTTATATGTCACGTTTTGTTATTTTCCAATGGTTGGTATCAAAATATTTTCTATGTGACACTTACTCACATATTAACTCTTTCTGTCTTCGTAATTGATTTCAGTGAGAAGCATGGGGTAAAAACATGACTACCAAGCTATTTTAATCTTCTAATCCATTTAATCTATACTCAGTGCACATGCACTAATTATGGACTATGAAAAATTACTACATAAAAGATTCTTGTTACATTTTCAGAATCATAATTTTAAAAGAGTTTGTAATAGTCTAAATATGTATGTTGGTTAAAATGTTGTAGTACTTAATACAAAAACAAAAGAAAGTATGTGAAACTGCTTTATTTCATATATAGTTTTTACTTGTTAGTACATTTCTTGGAAGCCTAGTAAATTTACTTATTATCTGATGATGGGTCATAAGCATTCACCTTTTTGTAGGGAAAATGAAAAGACGAAAAGGACTGGATAGCAGAAAAAGAAGGAAGAAAATAAAAAGGATAGAAAAGAAAAGCTACAAAAAGCAGATATGATAGGCAACAGAGAAACCAAACTGAGGACTGTCAAAAGTTTATCACAGCATACATCATGTTCTCCCTCTCTGTGCCAGTCATGCAGACTTTTTTTTATTCTTTTGAATGTGTCGTATTTTTCAGAGGGCCCTTGTCTACATTGTTTTCTCTGCCCAAAGCATTTTTATCATTCTTTTAATCTTACTCTTCAAAACTCAACTCAATATCACATCCTCAAGGAAAATTTTTGGGGAGTTCTCCTGTTTTGTGTGCTAATCTTTTCTAAGATCATTATTTCATAGCAATTATAATGCTTGGTTATTTTTATTTTTATTTGTGTGATTGGTTGACTGTCAGTCACACTAGACCCTAAAATCTATGAATAAATGAGCCATGTTTTATTTTTCACAGCATTATATTCTCAATATCTTACTTAGCATATCGTACATAGTCAATAAAAAGATTGAATTTATAAGAAAAAAGATCCACAAACTGATGCCAATGTCTGTATCTGATATAATCTCAATAATTTTTCAAGGCGGCTTCTGAAATGTTGACTATAAAGATAAATAAATGTTTAAATTTGGAAATATTTTTCTCACAGTTGTGGCAGGCATCAAGGAATGGCCTAGGAGAAATTACTCTAGTTAACTCCGGTAAGATTTCTCTAATAAATATCCACAAGTTTCTGAGGCTTAGATAACCTGAGAATGCTTGGGGAAGGGAGAAAACATAACAATTTGAATTACAAAGTGGATTAGATCATTGGGAAATTCATGGCCCAGTGGGTACACGCAGAAGAGAACTTCAGGACCTCAGCAAGAGGGTTATTTTGTTATTTATTTGCGCCAAAGCATTTTACATTCAGACTAAGTATTTATTTAGCCCTGGGAGAAAAATTAATCATTTTCAAGAGTGGGTTAGGGATTTAGGACACCTGCAAGGAAACTCATTCTACCAGGAGTGGAACATAATTTGTGATAAAGTAGTACAGACCTAAGATCAGAAGGCATACTTTGTGAAAACAAATGGGTCTAAGAGACCTTTGCCCGCCATCTGTGGCACATGATGTCTTATTGTAATCTGAGGGTCATTTCAGGGAACATTCCACTTTGGGTTTTTCCTCTTTGTAAAAAATAGAAATTTTCCATGAGATAAATAAATGGTGAGTGCTTCTTCTTCTCATTAGGTATTTTAGTCTGTTTGAATTACTGTAACAAAATGCTATAGACTAGGTTGCTTATAAAAAAAAAAAATTTAGGCCTGGCGCGGTGGTGGCTCACACCTGTAATTCCAGCACTGTGGAAGGCCGAGGCGGGCAGATCACGAGGTCACGAGATCCAGACCATCCTGGCTAACACGGTGAAACCCCGTCTCTACTAAAAATACAAAAAATTAGCTGGGCGTGGTGGCGGGCGTCTGGAGTCCCAGCCACTTGGGAGGCTGAGGCAGGAGAATGGCGTGAAGCCTGGAGGCGGAGCTTGTGGTGAGCCGAGATCCTGCCGCCGCATGCCAGCCGAGTCAAAAAATGGTTCCTCACAGTACTGGAAGATTTGAAGTCAAAGATAAAGGCACCAATAGATTTGACATCTGGCGAGGGCCTGCTTTCTCATAAATCACCCTCTTTTACTGCTACCTCACATGGCAGAGGAACGAGGAGATCCTCTTGGATGTCTTTTATGAGGGCACTAATCCCCTTCGGGAGACAATGCCCCATGACCTAATCACTTTATAAGCCTCCACCTTCTGATATATAACTTTGGAGTTAAGAATTTCAACACATGAATTTTCAGGGGACATAAACTCCTTATGCACCATAGCACCAAATTTGAACTCTAATTGAGATGAGAAGCAAAATTTTACAGAGGAGACAGAGCTATTTATCCAGTAGGTAGTGTTTTGATATCTAAAATAAGATGAAAGTTTAAAATTTTCTAAGCATGCTCAAGTTATTATCTTTAGCATGAAAGGAAAAGGAGCTAATTCAGTGGTCATCTGGCTGCTCTGACTTCTATTGATATGGCTGTTAATGAGCATGTGCCTTGATTATGACCACTAGATAATGAAAACTCATTACAATAGGGATTGTTTAGCAATGGAAAGTACACAGCCTTTAAACTCATAAGACACGGTTAAGTCTGGACTTTACCGTTTATTAGTTGAGTGGCCTTTGGAAAATCATTTAGCCACCCAAACCTTCATTTTATCTATAAAATAGAACTGTAAATGTTTATCTACTAATAGACCTATCCATATGATAAAAAGGTACTCTATAAACATTATAAATTATAAGCTCTAAGATTACATTGTAAGTATACAGCAGTAAAAATGTTAGTTAATGCTTCAGTAAAGTACTCCATTAGCTTGATAATAAAAGTGGACAAAAATTAGCAACTGTTTCTTGCTTTGTACGTGTACTAGTTACATACAGGCACTCTTTATATAAGGATTTTTGTAATATAGGACTGTGAATGTCAATTACATAATAATAATTCTATATTTCTGCTGCTTTCTGCATTTGAACCTTCTGAACACTAGTAACTTAGTATCAAAGAATTCAAACTTAAAAGGCCATAAAGCCAATTCACAAAGTTAACGTGATGCTTGCCCATTCACCTTCCTCCCTTCCTCCCTTCCTCCCCCCCTTCCTCCCTTCCTGTCTTCCTCTCTTCCTTCCTTCTTTTCTCCCTCCTGTCCTCTCTCTCCTTCCTTCCTTTTTTGCTTTCACCTCCTCTCTCTCCTTTTTCCATAATCTACTCACTAGCTACTGGTATATATAAAAACATTATACAGTTTTCAGTTTTCAGTAGAGGAAAAGAGTGAATATCTTTTACTTTCAAGTACTGGTATTATATGTGAATAGTCTATAAGTGGAAATATGAATACTTAAATGTACATACCTATGAGTATGAAAAAGGGAAAATTGATTAATTCTACCATATTATTTTATAACGCTATCATTTGTGTCAATATTGCCTATTTATATATCCTTTTTTTATTAGATAATATTATTTGTTCCTTTTTTTCTTAAATACAGGAATTAGAAACTAAACAGTGTAGGATAATCTATATAATAACAGTCTAATTTTCCTATATTCTATAATTATGATTATTTCTCATCTTTAAATATATTCCTTCTTATATTATCCTAGTGAATAAATGCTTATGTAATAGTAAAATGTAGGGAAGATCTTATGTAGCTTTCAACCACATAATTTGAGGCTGGGTGTCCTGAGCTATGCCTGAAATCCCAGCACTTTGGAGACTGAGACAGGAGGATCACTTGAGCCCAGGAGTTTGAGACCAGACTGGGCAACATAGTGAGGCCTCATGTGTTGTGGTTTTTTTTTAAGAAAAAAAAGAAAATAATAATAATTTAAATATGTTGAAAAATTTCAAAATATTTGTTACAGCAAATGTTCAATGTAAAGAGGTAAAAGTACAATATTGTTGAAAATTTTGGGAAAAAAGCAACCAACCATTTCTCTAAACTCATTTAGCATGTATTTTGAAAAATTATGAATTGGTATTCTTCTTACCAGATCTGATTTCTGTCGTACAAACTGCATAGCATCTACTGTGATCGTTTGCTTCAGAAAATGTTATTTGAGTGGTAATTTATATAACATTATGGTATAAAAGCACTGGACTAAAGAAAATGTATGATCTAGTCCTAGTTCAGGCAGTTTTTAGCTTCACTAAACTTGAACACATCAATTACCTTTTTATATCTCACCTATCCTAGATAGAAAATTGAAAAATAAGAACTAAATTACAGAGATTTCTAGAAATTACATTATGTGGATATGCAAAATATTTTTGAATAAAGTAATGTAAGATTTTTTCAGCCTGTTCCTCTTTTCTTTGTTCATGTTACCATTTTAGCCAGCAATACTTTCTCCATTCTCGTTAAGAATAAAATATGAAGACTATCAGTGATACTGTCTTAAAGAATTATGACTCCTATGGAATATGCACTAATCATTAGCATTTAATCATCAAATCTCACCTCCAAAATTTATTTTAAGCACTATGGGACCTAATATGTTTGCTCAACTATTATTCCTTTCTGATAACACCAAAATATAAGGGTCATGAGGGCAGGAGTCACATCTATTTTGATCATCACTGTTTGTACCTAGCCTAGTGTTGGTAGATGCTTAAAAATGTTATTGATTTTATAATGAATGATTGAAACACAATTTAATTGATTGAAATTCAAAGTGTGGTATTGCAGAGGGAAAAAAATCTTTCTTAGAGATATGAATTACCAACTTTTCAAATCTGGCTGGACCCTTTTTTGTTTGAACAGCATTGCCAGCAGCTTCACATCTCTTGGGAATTAGGGCCAAAAAGGTCCCATTGGTCTCAACGCATGTTGCTTTTAATTCTGCTTCAATGTTTCTGAATCCTTAAGTATGTCAAGAAGGAGATGGCATGCACTTGGTCTCCTCATTAACTCCATCTGTTACCAATATAAAACAGTATAAGCCATGTTAAGTACTGGGGACCTAGTGCTACAGACAAATTTGTGAGCCAAAAGGCAATTTCTGAGCCTGTTTTTTTCACTTGAATAATCAACATAATTTTTGTTCCTGGACTACATATGATTATTCCCCTAAAGAGTTTATTTCCTGGTTGCCATCTTACTTTCTTCATGTGACTCAATTATAGGTGGATATCAAACTTATGGTTCCTAACTCATTTTCTTACTTACCTTTAAGTGGACACAAAGTGCTTATGGTTTTTGAGCATTTATAGTGTTTTGTTTCATTTCATTTTTTAATGCTTTTTCTAATCAGGATATGTCAGAAGACAGAATGTAAATCTAAAGATATGACATTTCTCTTTGTGTAAATCCATTTCTCTTTAAATGCTAAATAAATAACGAAAATAAATTTCAAGCATTTAATATGATTTTCTCCCTAGTCATGTGACTTTATTTTTTCCCGCATCCCACTTTTTTTTTCTGAAATTAAATCCTAGATGTAAAATGCTATAAAACTTGCAGGATACACTTTACCCCAAAAACTATATTTGAGATGCCCCAGTGATCACAAATATATATGCTTTCTTTTTTTTTTTTTTTTTTTTTTTTTTTTTTTTGAGACGGAGTCTCGCTCTGTCGCCCAGGCTGGAGTGCAGTGGCCGGATCTCAGCTCACTGCAAGCTCCGCCTCCCGGGTTCACGCCATTCTCCGGCCTCAGCCTCCAGAGTAGCTGGGACTACAGGCGCTGCCACCTCGCCCAGCTAGTTTTTTGTATTTCTTAATAGAGACGGGGTTTCACCGTGTTAGCCAGGATGGTCTCGATCTCCTGACCTCGTGATCCGCCCGTCTCGGCCTCCCAAAGTGCTGGGATTACAGGCTTGAGCCACTGCACCCGGCCGATATATATGCTTTCATCTTACCAAAAAGGAGATGCTGAAAATAATTAAGTTTATTTGATATGTTATTAATGAAGAGTTGCATAGGAAGAAAGATCACATCAGAATACATGGTTAACATCCTTTAGGTTAAATTTCTATGGGTAACATGCTACTATTATAAATATTTTAGAAACTGTGCTATATGAATAGTGCCTAAAAATTTGTCAGTGCTCTAGCTGTCCAGCATATGTTTCTATTTATAGGACTCCTGATGGATGTATTACCTGATATCAGACATCAATAGTATAATATTATTGGTCATTTTAGCTGTTTATTTTAACGTTAACGTGGATGCTACTTTACTTCTTTAATTTGAATTTTGCATCTTCTTGATTAGTGTTCCACAGTTCTCCAATTTATGTCACTTACCTGTTTAGGTTTATTAATATACACATATTTAGGACTTACGCTAGACTTACTGAATCTTTTTAACTGATATCCTTGACGTATTATCAGTATATTCTAACTATATCCATGGTATATTCATGGCATATTATGTCTTGGGAATATTATATCTGAAAATTTTTTGTTCATCTATTTTTTATAAATAAGGTGTAATATATACTTTTCTTTAAAAATATGGTTATCTTTATTTTTATAGATATATAAAAATAAATAAAATACTTTGGGATTGATTTTAATATCTTTTTTGCATGTAATAGGAACAATCAGATTTTGTTTAAGTTGCACTGTTCTTCATATGAACTCTTATCAGTTTTTTCATTTTTGAAAATCATCAGGTATAAGATAACAACAGCCATTTTAAGTCTTTTGTAATCTACCAGTAGCTTTTGTTTTACACTGTTTCCCTGAAAGCAATTGCCATCAGCTACCGGCTATGGTGCTTTGTCTTAAACAAAGAAGGACTGTCTCAGAGTTCAGTGGAAAAGGACTATGTCAGGTATTTTTAGGTACCAGCTTCTGATGGTATCACTTAAATAAATTTGTAACTCTATGTTTAAACTGAGTCACAAATTCCAGAATTCTAGTCAAGAAGCAGATGGGTTCCTGAGACCACTAAATTCAAAATGGAGCAAAAAGAATTAATTACATGACATAAATGACTCGATGAGGGATGACTTTGGTTTTTATTTGGAATATTGCTGGGGTTTTAACGTTCTATTTTTGTATATATAGGGAATATATTTCTCCTCTTAAGATATCTATAACTCATAACAGTCTAATAGACCATGCTTTTGTAAAGAGAAATAAAATAATCTGTCTTCTTTTCTCTGCTTGGCTTCTCCAGGTTTTGAAAGCCCTCATTTTCTTATTCTCATAACCTTGTAATTATGTGCATAGATTCAATAGGAATCTATATTCCTTGTTACCAGGGCATAATTGGAAACTTCAGTTATTCCTAAATTTAACTTTATGAAGCCCATGCTTATAAAATCCTCTTGGAAAAACTAACTCAGTTCTTGGGTTATAGGGTTCAGAGTCATGACAGACAGAATAATGCCCTCTGTACCCAACGATGCTCACCTTCTGACCCCTAGAACCTGTGAATATGTTACCTCACATGACAAAAGACATCTTGCAGATATGCTTAAGGTTAAAGATCTTGAGATGGGGACATTATTCTGGATGATCTAGGTAGGCCTCATCTGATCACATGAGTCCTCCAAAGTGAAAAATCTTTCCAGGGTGTGGCTAGAGACAGAACAGAGAGAGAGAACAGGGCAGACTTAAAGCATGAGAAGATGGGGCCTGCTGTTGCTGGCTTTGAAAGTGGAGGATTCTCATCCTTTTAGGTGAGATAATCAGCTAATGGGGCATGCCAGATGTCTAGAGTAGTGGTTCTCACAGATTAGCATTTTGCAGAGACACATGGAGGGCTTGCTTATTTTTATTTTATTTTATTATTATTTTATTTTATTTTATTTATTCACTCTGTCACCCAGCCTGCAAGTGCTGAGGCATGAGCACAGCTCACTGCAGCCTCGGCCCCACTGAGGCCCAAGAGATCCTCCCACCTCAGTCTCCCAAGTAGCTGGGACTACAGATGTGTGTCACCATGCCCAGCGAAATTTTGTATTTTTTGTAGAGATGAGGTTTTACCATGTTCCCCAGATTGGTCTGAAACATCTGGTCTTGGGCAATCTGCCCGCCATGGCCTTCCAAACTGCTGGGATTATAGGCATGGAGGGCTTGCTTATTAAAACACATACCAGAATTTTTAACCCAGTAAGTCTTAGCGGGGCTGGAGCATTTACCTTTCTAACAAGTTCCCAGGTTATGCTGATACCTCTAGTGCAGTACCTTACTAAAGTACTAAAGAATGGTACACTGGAGTCAGCATCCGGACTGAGATTATATTCCGATAACCTATTATAATATCTACTAAGGCATTTTTGACTCCCACATAGCATACTTGCCTGCAGCGCTCTTCAGAGATAGGAAAGAATTGTCGGCTACAGGCTTAACCGAGATGACTTATAAAATATCACAACCTTATATTTTAAAGATGTCAAGATAGTTATGTGTATTTAACTTTATTAAAAGGGAGTTTTCTTTTTAAAATTGATTTTGTAATTTACATTTATAGTACTTTGTTTTTCTTTGTGTTTGTGTCGTAAAAGTAAGCACTTTAATGTCTTTTGATTTTTTTTTACATTGACAGCAAATGTAGAAGTGCAGTGTTCATCATAAGGCACCAATGATGAGTAGAATTTTATTTCACTGTACTCAGAAAATTTAGCTTCAAGATATTAGAATGTCTGTGTAAATCAATAAACTGAAGTGAACATCAGGTATGAAAGTAGGATTATATACACTTTTAAATTTATTCCACAAATAGAGGTTTACTGTCTCTCAAAAGTAGATAATAGTTCTACAAAGAGAATTAAACATAGTTTAAAATTTAAAGTGGATGCAGTCATTTACTTCAGAAATAAAAAAACCTTGATTTATATGGAAAATCCTGTGACTTTCATTTTTGGTTTTTTTGATTTTTCATTTTGAAACCATTTATAATTTATATTATAATAAAGCCTTTATAATTGTTTCATTTAATATCCTATGAGAGATGATTAAAGAACATGAGGGGTTTTTCCATAGTAGTTGCTTACTCTGATTTTTGAAGGAGCAGATTAACAATTTAATTTTTAATTTCCTTCTATATTAATTGCTGATTTTCAAATGTTGTTACTTTTATAAGATAATGTCTTTTTCTAAAATTTTAAATGTTACTTTATAATATCCAATTACAAGATTGTTGACTGCACACACATGTAAAAGAATCATCACTGTGGCAGCAGTGAAAGAAATTAGGGTTCTTTTAATCAACAAATGTAATTTTGACCAAATATTTATTTTTTTTACAAAGTTATGATAACAATAGAGAATATACTATCTTACTGAAATGCTTTTTAAAAATGCAATAGTAAATTTTTATTAATTCAAAAATATAATTATCTACCATATTCCAGAAACTGTGCTACTACTTAGGTTCAGTATGAAGACAAATAATATTTGTGGTCATGAAATTTATAATTTGGGGAGGGGAAACTATAGAAATGATAAATGTACAAATAAATAATAAGTACTTCTGGTTTCAGCTCTAACGTAAAAAGTTTGGAAGTTGTCACTTTTATCCTTACAACAAGAAACAAGCTAAACAAACGGAATACCAATGCTTTTCTAAGGCCTATGAGAGAACTGAAATTTCATGGCAAACTGCTACCCCATAATCTCGAGACTTGGACAAATCTAGGGAGTCACAGCTGAGATCTCCTTACCTGGGGGAGAAGCTGCTGGAGCCATAAACTGGTAGGAACACTTAAGTAATTTTGACAAACTTCTGGAGGCTTAGTGTGGATTACTATGAGAATGAGAAGCTCCTGGAAAGTAGTCTCCAGGGTGGCCCACACTTTTGTGTGGCTTCTCCTACTGCACTAGATTTTTACACTGAACAGCCAGGAAATGTCTCATCTTAGCTCTTATAGAGGTTGGGGAAGATTAACAATTGAGAAATGTGCCTGGAGCATTTGCTACTCTCCAGGGGAGAGGATCTTACCAGAGTGTTATCTCACAGCGCTTTTCTCCCACTCAGCCCCTTGCAGCCTTCTGATTGCCAAAAAGTGGAAGAAATAACAAATATTTGAGGGGGGGTCCCAGACTAGATTCAAGGACCCACTAAAAAACCGAAAGTGATTTATAAGTTATAGAATACATCTCTTCCCACGTACCTTGCTACCACACCAATGGAGCTCCAGTATTACAACATTGGATTTCAGCTGAAAAAGCTGCAAGACAGGCTGTCTCAGAGAAATACGTAGGGAAGTCCAAAGCCAAGGAAGAAAACAAAAACAAGGACAATAGAGGAAGTTGAAATTGTAACCACAGGAAACATTAAACAAAGCCAAAATCCCAGATTAACAGAAAATCGCATGGTAAACATTTAGTTACTATACTACTTCCTATATCATGACTGACTTTAACAAAATATTTACAAGGCGTATTAAAGGCAAGAAAAAAATGTAATCTGAAAATATAAAGCAGAATAAGAACTGAGCTTAGCTATGACACAGATGTTGGAATTAGTAGACATGGACTTTAAAATAACTATAATTAATATGTTAAAGGTTCAAATGGGAAAAGTAGAAAACATTGAAGAACAGTTGTTATTTTATGTGGAGAAGTGAAAACTGTAAGAAAAGAAAAAGAAAATGCTGGAACTCAAAAACAGTGTAGCAGAAATTTAAAAATGCCTTTAATGGACTCGTTATTACACTAAACATGAATGAGGAAAGAGTCAGTGAGCTTGAGAATAGGTCAACAGAAACTTCCCAAACTGAAAAGTAAAGAGTAAAAAAAAGAATGAAAACAGACATAAGTCAGAACGTCTTAGAACTGTGGAAAATGACAAAAGGTATAACATATAAAAAAGGGAATGAGACAACAGAGAAGAAATTTTGAAATAATAACGGCTGAGAATTTCTCAAAATTTGTGACAGACACCAAAGCACAGTTCCATGAAGCTCAGAGTAAATTAAGCAGAATAAATACCAGAAATTCTACACCTGGGTATAGCATATTCCTAATACAGAGAACACAAGACAAACTTTTCAAAGAAGCCAGAGGGTACTGTTTGTAACACAAAGGATAAATGCTTGAGGTAATAGATAACCTCATTACCCTGATGTGATTATTACACATTTTATGCCTGTATCAAAATACCCCATATACCCCATAAATAAATATATATATGCATACTATGTGTCTGCAAAAATTAAAAATTAATTTTAAAAAAAATATCTTATGTACAGATGAATAAGGATAAGAATTACAGCAGATTTCTCACCAGAAACCACGCAAACATGAAGAAAGTGAAATAAAATGTTGAAAGAAAAGATTATGCCCATTTAGGATTCCATGTCCAGTCAAATTATTGTTCAGAAGGAAAGGTAAAATAAGAATGTATTAAATGAATCTATCACCGGTAGACTTCCTGTATACAATAAAAGAAGTTCCAAGGAGAAGAAAATTATATAGGTGCTTTTGTGGAAGAGTGGAGATGTTTGGTGAATGAATAGCAAAAATGGGAGTGGGGTGATCATTTTGATGGCATAGCCAGATAAAGCACCCTAAAATAATTATAATTAATCTGAGGTATACTTGCAAGCTATGCATCTATCAAAGACCTAATATCCAGAATCTATAAGAAACTTAAACAAATCAACAAGCAAAAACAAATGACCCTATTAAAAAGTGGGCAAAGGACATGAATAGATACTTCTCACAAGAAGACATACAAGTAGTCAACAAACATTAAAAAAAAGGCTCATCATCACTAATCCTCAGAGAAATGCAGATCAAAACTGCAATGAGATACCATCTCATATGAGTCAGAATGGCTGTAGTTAGAAAGTAAAAAATAACAGATGTTGGCAGAACTGCAGAGAAAATAGAATGCTTCTACACTGTTGGTAAGAGGGTAAATTAGTTCTGCCACCATGGAAAGCAGTTTGGAGTTCTCAAAGAACTAAGAGTTTAACTACTATTTAACCCAGCAATCCCATTACTGGGTATATACCAAAAGGAAAACAAATCATTTTACCAAAAATATACAGGTACCCGTGTGTTGATTTCAGTACTATTCCCAATAGCAAAGACACAGAATCAACCCAGGTATCCACCAATGGTGAATTGGGTAAAGAAAATATGGTACATATACACCATGGAATACTATGCAACCATAAAAAGAATAAAATCATGTCCTTTGCAGCAACATGGATGCAGCTGGAGGCCATTATGCTAAGTAAACTAACACAGAAACAGAAAATCAGATATGGCATGTTTTTACTTATAATTGCGAGCTAAACATTGAGTACACATGAACATGTGGAACAGGGATGCTGGGAAATACAAGAAGTGGGTACAAGGGAGGGGATGAAGGGTTGAAAAACTACCTATTGGGTACTATGCTCACTTCCTGGGTGATGGGTTTAATTGTACTCCAAACCTTAGCATCAAGAAATATCCCTCTGAAACAATCCTGCACATGTACCTCTGCAATCTAAAATTAAAGTTGAAAAGGAAAAAAAAAAAAAGCAGTTAAAAAAATTAGCTGGTGTGAATGCAAGGGAGGAACTTAGGTATAGGAAACAGCATCTACTGAGTCTTGAGGGAAACAACAGAGCAATAGGCAGTGCAGGGACAACATATATCTTGAGAAGTTTGTATTTTGAAAGGTTTTATGCAAGAGAGTGAAATGACTTGAGACTACCAAATTTGTATTTATATTTTTATTTGAAAATTCTTTAAGAAAAAAGAATCAAAATTTAAAACAAGAGCAAATGTAAATGTTCAGCAATTCAAGCATTTATACATTTTATATAATTTTTAAAAGTCTCTGGAAGGATTTTGACTTGTGCTTAAATATAACATAGGGACCAAGGCCCTTGGTTCCCTGGAGGTTTGAAAATTACTGGGCTGAGGCAGATTGATTAATAGGAGAAAAGGAATGTCAATTTATTTAATGTGTTTACAGGGGAAGAATCACAGAATGATTACTTACCTCCACAAAGGAGTTCAGAGGCTTATATACCATCCTGGCTAACAAGTTATGGAAAGGGGAAAAAGAAGAATCCTGTTGGGGGGCAGTAAGTGATTACTAGCAAGAATGAATGAATTGGGAAGCAGAGATTAATTGGTAAATAATTCTTTGGGAATTTGAATGAATATGAGAGACAGGCATTATCTTGAGAAAGGGTCTGTTAAGGTGTAGTTACATTCTTGGTCTTTTTTTCTGCAAAAGATAATGAGACAACAGAAAGGGGAAGAAAAAAATAATTGTTTTTCACTAAGAAAAGTCTGTATTTTAGACAGATAAAAAAACTTCAGAGAACAACTTTATTCTATGCTTTGGGAAAGACTAGGGTGAGAGAACTTCACAAGGACCTTGAGGATTGTAGTTCCGTATATCAAAACACCCTATTTTGAGGTATCAGCTTCTGAGCTCCAGTAACAGAAAACTGTGAGAGAACATCATTGTCATCCCAAACAAACAGAAAAGAAATCCAGACAATGTGAAAAATCATATCATTAAGCCCCATCTCTACAAAACACAAACAAACAAAAAATAGTTGGGTGTGGTGGCACGTGTCTATAGTCCCAGCTACTCAGGAGACTGAGGTGTGAGGATCCCTTGAGCCTGGAAGGTTGAGGCTGCAGTGAGCTGTGATCATGCCACTGCACTCCAGCCTGAGTTGACAGAGTGAGACACTGCTTTTTGTTGTTGTTGTTATTGTTGTTGTTGTTGTTTTGTCATTGTTGTTGTTTGTTTGTTTTTAAAAACCATCAGAGATCTGATGTCACTAGGTTATCTGAGTTTCACAGAATGGCAGGTCTCTCCAAAGAAAGACAAGACAAATGTATTACTTCAATTTGTTAGAACACATGAAAAAGACTGGGCTGTCATAAAAACAGGTGGGAAAAATTCTTTTGATGATGGAAAAACCAAATTCCGTCAAAATATATTTAAAGAGGTTTATTATGAATCAATATGAGTGATTGAGGCCTGGCTTACACAATCCCAAGAGGTGTGAGATTTCTAATCTCCTTAGAAAGTGTGCCTGAGGTGTTTGTGTTATGTTTGGTTTTATATATTTCAAGGAAACAGGAACTGCAAGTACAACCATAAATCAATACATGGAAAGTATACATTGGTTTGACCTGAAAAGGTGGGGCAACTACAAGTGGGGGCTGACAAATCATAGGTGGGTTTTAGGAATTCTTTAGCTGACAATTGGTTGAGAGTTAAGCTACTGTCTAAAGACAAAATCAGTAGAAAGAAATGCCTGAGGCTGGGCATGGTGGCTCATGCCTGTAATCCCAGCACTTTGGGAGGCCAGTGTAGGAGGACCAATTGAACCCAGGAATTTCAGACTAGCCTGGGCAACATAGGGAGACCTTATCTCTACAGAAAATTAAAAAAATTAGTCATAGTGGTACATGCCTGTGATACATGCCGCTACTTAAGAGGCTGAAGTGGGAGGACTGCTTGAGCCTGAGAGGTTGAAGCTGCAGTAAGCCATGATTATGCTACTGGATTCCAGCCTGGGCAACAGAGCAATACCCTGTATCAAAAAAATAATAAAAAAATAAGATTGCCTGAGTTGAAATAAGGGAATTTTGGAGCTCAAGATTCTTGTTGTGTAGAGGAGGCTTCATAGGTAGCAGCCCTCAGAAAGAATAGATGGCAAATGTTTCTTTTAAGAATTTGAAGGTATCAGGCTCTCAGTTAATCTCTCTTAGATCCAGGAAAGGCCTAGAAGAGAAAAGGTGTGGCTGCATTAATACAGATTCTCTACAGGCGCAAATTCCCCCAACAAAAGACAGCTTTGCAGGACCATTTCAATCTATTGACCCTGTGGCAGCCATTTTCGAATATGTCAAAAATATATTTTGGGGAAATTATTTTTATTTCTTTCAGGGTCTGCTGTCATGTGATACTATATGATACAGCGAGGCTGGAATAAGACACATTATATAAGGTTAATGAAAATCTGTCTAATGAGATTTTATGGTTTGTAGGGTGTGACTCCCAGGCCCCTTACATAGGAATTTGGGCAAGAGAAAAAGAAAAAAGGTCAGAATTTAGTCATCAAATTATAATTTTTAACAGATTCCTAAATGTTATGTGTGGGTTAGTATTTCAGGATGATTTGGGCTCCAGACATAGGACAAGTTTATAATCACTTGGCAAATTCTTTTCAGTATTATCACTGGGGGCTCATAAGAAAGAATAGAGAGCCTTGCTCTATGGTTGGCACTGGAATACGAGAGGAGCTGCTTGGGGCAAGCACAAATTATTGCATTCTTTCCTAGACCTTTGATAGTTTGTGTATTTCAAGTAATCTGTCCATTTCATGTACATTATAAAATTTACTGGAATCATTTCTTCGTAATATTTAATTATTATCCTTTAATGTCTATAAGTATCTGTAGTAAGATTCTCTCAACTATTCTTTGTATTGATAATGTTGCTATTTGTGTCTGGTCCCTTTTTTCCTTGATCATTCTGACTAGAAGTTTGTCTATTTTAATAATGTATGCAGAGTGATAACATTTTAAAAGTTATATCTTAATAAGGGTTATGATTCTGCCTGAAACTCTGGGAGTAAATGTTAATATAAAAGAGATAAGATGTGAGATAAACATTTTAGCAGTTAGGGGTCGGATTGATGAAAGGGCATCAGAAAAATGGACCAAACAGCAGTGGTTGGTGATGGGGAAGAATACTAAGGGACCGATGTTCTGAGGGAAAGAATGTGCAAAGAGGAGGAAGACATCAACTATGTACAAACATGCTGATAGAAAAGAGAATATTAATTGCTGGATTTGTCTACAAGGAGATAATGGCATATCTAATGGATTTGACACCAGGAGCAGATTATTTCTTGACATTTCCCTCCTATATACAACAACATCATTTTTAGTTATTACCATGGAAATAAACCCCAAATACTGATAATAGCCTTAAAAGAAATATTGACAGTGAAATTTTATTTTATTGAACTTTGTACATATAATCACATTAGTGAAAGATTTTTTATCATAAATACACACAAAATACACCTGTAAATCAGGATTATACTTGAAAAATTGAGAATGTATAATAACCTTAGATACAGGGCACATATGGAGTGATTGGTCTTAGATAAGACCCAAAATAGGTTAAAAAAGGAAGAAAGGCAGAATTTATAAGAACAAATCTGAGTCTATTAGTAGACCAGGTGGCGATGGCAGTGGTGGTGTGTGTGTGTGCATTTTAATCAATGAAATAGGAACCAAGGTCATCAGCAGAGATTAAGAAAAAAATATATATTAAAGGTTTTAAAAGAAAACAAAAATTAGGAAAGTAGTTGAAGACAGTTGGAGAGTGAATGAAAAAGGAATATGTAAATAAAGAAGAAGAACTTCATAAATTATGTGTGTGTAGATAGATAAATAGATAAGTAGATGATCGCTAGCTAGATTGATTGATTGATAGACTGGATGCCTATTGAGGCATGTGGCAGAAGAAGGTATTGGAGTGGTTGTCTGCTCTTTGGTTTTATAAGCTTTGGAAAGCAGGAGCAATAACGTTCATATTAAATAATAATATGAGAAAATAGAAAACACAACACAAAGAAGTATGTTATGTGGATGTTTCAGATTGTACAGAACATACATTATTAGTGTTAGTAGAGATGGCCGTGTTTTATTCAAGAAACATGTTATGGTACAGATGAGGTCTGTTCTGAGACATGAAAGACCCATAGACTTTTAATAACTAGAATCACCAGAGGATGTCATATGAAATGCATTAGATAAACAAAGGTGCTAAAATGATACCTGATACATAGTAGGTATTCAATATTTGAGTGAATTTTAAGTGTTATATAACAGCAAGTAAGCTCTTAATCTTGAAGTGCAAATTGCCTGTAAGATACTAATAGAAAATATAGTTGCAAATCTATTTGGGCAAGAGTGTGGAAGGCATTAAGTCAGTTAATGAGTGTAGACATCTTTTTTCCCGGAGGCAGTGAAGAATTGATGACTCTTGAACAGGGAAATCTTTGAGAGTGCTTTTGAAAGAATAAGCAAGCAACACTATACTGGAAAAATTCAAAGGACAGAAGATGGTGGCAGATGTTACAGTTAAGAAAATATTATAATATTCCCTATATGAGTATATATTGTCTTTGCCTCACTGGATGTGATACATTATGTAGGGTGTTTTTAGAACCTTTTTGTCACTGAGAAATCAGTACCAGTTTGCATTAGAATATAACATAGAATGGATGCCACAATATTACCTAGTTAGATCTTGACATCACTTTTAGGTTATTTCCAAATAAGTTAAAGATCTTGACATCACTTTTAGGTTATTTCCAAATAAGTTAAAGTGCATATTCAAAACATCTAATTTTTTAAATATAAAACATATATCTTTATTGTATCTTGCCAGGTATGGTGGCTCACACCTGTAATCCTAGCATTTTGGGAGGCTGAGATGAGTGGATTGCTTGAGCCCAGGAGTTCGAGACCAGCCTGGGCAACATGGAGAAACCCCATTTCTACACATAATACATAAATTAGTCGGGCATGGTGGCATGCACCTGTAGTCCCAGCTACTTAGGTGGCTGAAGTGGGAGGATTACTTGAGCCCAGGAGGTCAAGGCTGCAATGAGCAGTGATCACATCACTGCACTCCAGCCTGGGTAACAGAGAAAGACACTGTCTCAAAAAAAATTATAAATCTTATAAATCTTATTCTAATTTATTAGCTTTTTTGCATTTACTACGTTAAAAGGGATAATAAAATTTTAAATCAAATCTAAGCATAATGTTAATAATTTCTGTGGCTAACTTAGGGTGCAGTGGTTAATGTGATTTAATTTATTGGCATTAGAGTCTTAATTAAAAGGGAAGAAAATAGTCTTTTGTAACATGTTAAATGAATTTCCTCTGGTGTGACCCATATGGTATGTGGCTTACGTAGAACTTTGCGGAATATAATCATGGTGTGGGGGAAAGCCTATACATTTTTATCAATGTTTAAAGCAACAGATTTGTCAGTCAATAGGCTATTGCAACATTATACTTTTTCCTATTTATATTAAATTTAATTTGAAATGAATAGATGTTTTAAAGCAGTTTTTGAAAATACATTAGTAAGCTTACTTGATAGCATCATAAATGAAAACATAAAATTATTGAATTTATCCTTCATGCTTCTCTGAAATTAGGACAAGGTAACATATATACAGAACATTATTCTTTAAAATATGCAATGTGGAAAAAATGACCAGTGGTTTCCAATTATTTTGAGATATGTATTATATTCTAATTGGAATCAGAATTATTTTTAACATGCATGTCAACTTCTTGAAAACAGGGATTTTTTTTTGCACTCTCAGCAGTACTTTTTAGATTTTAACATAATGCTTAATGATTACTGGTAAATTTATATTGACTATGAAGATTGTTTAGAACAAGTTAGAGTAGCTAAATGAGTATGCATTTATCATTATATTTTGTAGTTAATTCATCACATTTTATTTTGGAGTTTGTGTTTTTGAGGCCCTGTATAACAAATTTTTCCTATTCCAAAAAATCTTCTTTAGCTTCATCTTCTTTAGCTTTGTAATTTTGCTTCTCATGTCTAGATATTTAATCCATCTGGGGCTTATTTTCATATGTGATATGAGTTTATGATAATAATAAAGCTATTTTTAAATAAAGTGAGACAATTTTCCAAAGTCATTTATTATATTATTTTCGCTTTTATTTATGATGATATCTCTACATAAATTCACACTGATTTCTGAACTCTATTAGGTCTATTTGTCTTTGCAAGTTCCATGCTATTTTGATTGCAGTGGCTTCAGATAGCTTAATATCTGTTAGGGTGAACTTTCCTTGGCTTCCCTTATGTCTGTTCTTTTTAATTTTTTTTTTTACTCATTGTAGGCACCTATTTTCCTATGCACATTTTGGATCTTTATATATAACTTTATATTGTGATTTGTATTGATTTAAACTTATTTATAATGTGGAGAGAAGAGCATCTTTATAATACTGATTTTTTTTATCATGCTATAAACATGATATATGGCTGTATTTGTATAGGTATTCTTTTATAATATGTTCTGTAATAAAGTTTTGAAATTATAAAATACTTACATATTTTTTGTTAGGTGAATCCATATATTTTTGTGGCAGTTCTTGCTACTATATTAAATAATTTGTTGTTTTTTTATGTTGAAATCTAGTATTAATTTATATGTTCTTAGATCCAAGATTCCTCCTTCTTATAGCAGTTTTTTTCCACTTTTTTCATGGAATTTAACCTTTTTGAACCCTTACCCATGTAAGGCTTATCATATTACATATTTGCAAACATACAGCATTAACCCCTGGGTTTCTCACTGATATGGGTTACTCAAGTTTCTTGAGAGCAAAACATCAATTCTGAGTGTGTTGCTAATTTTCTCTATGAAAATGTCACATTCTTCTACAGGGTGAAAACCTTTTTATAGTCAAAGATGCAGAATTTGCCAGGTGACAAATGTTACTTTCTTCCATATCTTATCTTTGCAGTGCAGACATACTACATCACAGCAAGAAAATCAGATAATTTTCCTCGTTTCAGCCACACTTGGCTATAGTTTTACAGCATCTCTCCCTTTGAGAAGTCAATTTTACACACCGAGCCACCCTGGTAAGGCACTCCGAGAGCCCTGACTTAGAAGTTTCAGGCGAACAATGACCCAGATCAGGTCAATTATTGTTTTTCTTTCCCTCTTCAACAATGTCTGTCAAAAATTGAGCATATAAACTAAAGAGTGACAATAATGTGTACTCTCTAATATTGATTTTTAAGAAACAAGACAAAGGAGGAAATAATAAAAAAAAAATCTCTAAACCCATATACTGTGAAGACATGACATTGGATCCTCTCAGCTGTTTGAATGTTGGAACCTCATCTGTAAAGCTTATAAAAGGAGCTTCATACAGTAGGAAGAAGGGTAAAGTCAAAAGAAAAGGAGATATTCCTGAATTCATGTCCCCTCTTAATGTTCTTTTTTGATAAGCACTGTATTTTCTTTTCTTAGAACTAGTTTGGGATGCATTGGTATCATCTGCAGTACTTAATGCTTATTCTGGTACTTGGAAGCAGGGTATTATATCTCACAGGCTTTAAAGTATGACTTTTTTGTGTCACTAGATGGATATGAATATTCTTCCACTAACAAGTAGGGACAATCCATATCTGATAGTGAAGCAGCTGGTTAAACAATCTCTTTGGGTATGTGTGTGGGAGAAGATCACATATCATACACCTGCAGGGGTTGGAGGTTTCAAAAACTAAGTAGAAAAGTGTCAAACTCTATAGTTGTGTTGGCCCATTTTTATGGCCTTTAATATTGTCTTAAAAGAAACAAGGACACAGCATTACCAAGAATTAGATTTTAGGCAGTAATGCAGGCCATTATGAGAACTTTTAGCTTTTGCTTTGAGTTAAATGGAAAGCCACTGAAGATTTTGTTTTCTTATTTTGAGACAGACTTTTGCTCTGTCACCCAGATTGGAGTGCAGTGGCACAACCTTGGTTCACTGCAACCTCTGCCTCCAGGGTTCAAGCAATTCTTGTGCCTCAGGCACCCAAGTAGCTGGAATAACAGGTGTGAGCCACCACACCTGGCTAATTTTTGTATTTTTAGTAAAGATGGGGTTTCACCATGTTGGCCAGGCTGGTCTTGAATGCCTGGCCTCAAGTGATCTGCCTGCTTAGGCCTCCCAAATTGCCGTGATTAAAACATTGAATGATTTTGAACAGTAGAATGAGATGATCTGAATAATGATTTTAAAGGCTCACTCTTTTTTTTCATAGAGAACGAACAGCAGAAATGCAAGGAAAGACCACTTAGAAATGTATGATGATGATGTAGCTAAGAAATGGCAATAAAGGTCAGTTGTAGTGAATACAGTAAGAAGTGGTTGCAGTTTTAGATATATTGGTCAGTCTAGACACACTGCAACTACATAAGATGATTAACCGGTTAGCTATCCCAGACTGTTTGTATTGGTCTGTTCTCACACTGCTAATAAAGATATACCCGAGACTGAGTAATTTATAAAGGAAAAGAGGTTTAATGGACTCAGAGTTCCACAAGGCTGAGGAGGCCTCACAATCATGGTGGAGGGTGAAGGAGGAACAAAGACACATTTTAGATGGTGGCAGGCAAGAGGGGGTGTTCTGGGAAACTCCCCTTTATAAAACCATCAAATCTTGTGAGACTTACTCACTGTCATAAGAACAGCATGGTAAAAACCTGCCCAATGGCCAGGCGTGGTGGCTCACACCTGTAACTTTTGGGAGGCCGAGGCAGGCGGATCATGAGGTCAGGAGATCGAGACCATCCTGGCTAACACGGTGAAACCCCAGCTCTACTAAAAAATACAAAAAAATTAGCCTGGCTTGGTGGCAGGCACCGGTAGTCCCAGCTACTTTGGAGGCTGAGGTAGAAGAATGGCGTGAACCCGGGAGGTGGAGCTTACAGTGAGCCGAGATGGCACCACTGCACTCCAGCCTGGGCAACACAGCAAGACTCCGTCTCAAAAAAAAAAAAAAAAAAAGAACAACCTGCCCAATGATTCAATTATCTCCCACCGAGTACCTCCCACAATCTGTGGGGATTATTACAATTAGAGGTGAGATTTGGGTGGGGACACAAAGCTAAACCATATCACTGATCATCTGGAAAGACCAACAGATAACCCAACATCTATAAACACTGAACCCTTCCAGTTCCCAGGGAACTTTTGCCTGTGCTTTTCAGCTCATTCAGTAGGAGCAGTGCTAGACCGAGATATTTCACAGACTTTGCTCCCCAGAAGACAGAATACTTAAATATAGTTCTCCAAGGTTCTACTCTACATAATTTCCTGTTGTTATTCAAGCCAACAATGGTGCAAATGTCCAGTGATTAAATACATAGAGTTTATATATTTGTCTCTTCCAAATCTCATGTTGAAATTTGACTCCCAGTGTTGGAGATGGCATCTTTTGGGAGGTGTTTGGATCACAGAGGCAGATCCCTCATGAATGCTTTGGCATTTTCCCATGGTATTGAGATTTTACTCTAATAATTCATATGAGAGCTGGTTGTTTCACAGAGCCTGGCACCCCTACTCTCTCTTGATTCTTTCCTCTTACCATCTAATGCCTACTCCCCTTCTTTCACACTATGATTGAAAACTTCCTGAGATCCACCAGAAGCAGATTCTGGAACTATGCTTGTACAGCCGGCAGAACTACGACTTAAATAAACTTATTTTCTTTATAAATTACCTAGCTTCAGGTGTTCCTTCATACTAATGCAGAATAGACTAAGACACATATTAAGGCAATGTAGTGATAAATGTGGACCAAAAGAGATGACAGGTGAATTGTGACTTTTAATATTTGTCCCTGTTTACTTATACCTAAAAAAAATTATATTAAATTTTTGTTGTATCTTTTTTAAACTGGCATTTTCTAATTTAAGCAGAATTTAAATATGTTTATAAGAATTAAATGAATTTTTTAGTTTTTTACAGAGATAAACTGTTAAAGAATATTTTCTTTTAATCATGCATAATTATATATTGTTCTTTCTTGATAATTGTGTGATCAAACTCAACCCATTAAATTGTACAGCTGAGAAGACTGAGTGCTAATTATATTTACAATAAAATAATAATATGTAAATAAAATATGCTATCACATTAATGAAAATTAAGAACATTAATCAGGGTCTATGCTATGCTTATTATAGCAAGTCCTGTTAATTTGGACCAACATTTTAATTTTCACCTGTAATCTAGTGAGAAAGATATTTTAATGTAAATTTAGAGTGATACCTAAAGAGAATTAGAGAATATTGTATTTCTTATGTTTAGGAATAATTACTGCTGGATTTATATATTTTAATGAAGAAAAATATTGATTAAAAAACAATTGGCCAAATGTTTCTCTATATTATTGTCTAGTGAATAATTTATATTTTCCTAGGTTAAACGTCTTTGAAAGCTAAGATATTTTCTTATGTACACTATAAATATTTTGCAGACAACTCTTTGCAAATCTTACAAATACTAGATTCCAATAAAAATCTCAGTGGGAGCTTTCCTCAGAGGTTGACAAGCTGATTCAAAAATGAATAAAGAAATGTGAAAGACCTAGAAAAGGCAAAATAATTTCAAAAAAGAAGAGTAAAACTGAAGGATTTACCCTACTTGCAAAGATGTATATAGTTTCATTTTAAAAATCTCCTTTTGTACAATTTAATATAGCTTTACTTTTTTTCTCTGTAAAAGACTCTTGCTTTCTTTGTTAGGTTGAGTATTAGATATTGTTGTTATTGTGCATAGTATTTTATTTTCCATTATATTTGCTGTTACTGGTATAGCATAATGCCATTACTAATAATTTTTTGTAAATTATTCATGTAGAGTAACACTATTCATTTTTCACAGATTTAAGAACTTTGCTGAACCTTCTCACTTGTTTTAATGTGCTATTGATTTATTTTAGTGTTGTACAATTATGCCATTGCACTCCAGCCTGGGCAACAAGAGTTAAACTTCGTCTCAAAAAAAAAAAAAAAAAAAAAAAAAGTCTTCCAAAGTGAGTCCTTGTTATATCACCTTAGATAGATAAGAGAAATGTGATAGTTTTTCTACTGTTATCCATAATATATATACTTACATATGCTCTAGATAGCTATTGACAGAGATATATCGGTAAATAATAGATGAATTCATAGATACATAGATAGAGCGATAGAAACAGGCAGACAGAGACAACGGTAACGGTCTTTTTTCTTCCTTCTTTGTCCCTCTATAGTTCATACTTCAAAGAGCAGCCAGTGTAATCTTTCAGAATAAAATCAAGTCATTGCTTGGTTTAAAATACCTCGTAATTTCCCATCTTACTCTGAGTAAATTCCAAAGTTCTCACTGTGTCTCATAAGACTGTATGTGTTCTTGCCCATCTATCTCTCCTATCAGTCATCTCTTTCCTTGTTCTTTCCACCAAACTGGCCTTGCTGTTTCTGGAACATATTAAAAATGCATTGAAGTGTAATGGATATTCCAAACTCTTTCTATCAAATACACTGCGTCTTCATGGGACTTTTTCCTCGTTTACTTCATGTCTCTGCTCCCAGGTTGCTTCGTCAAAGAGATCCTTTTGGACCATTCTATATAGAATGTACTTCTTTCCACTATCACTCTCTAGCTGTTATTTTGCCCTAATCTTCTTTAAAACATTTATATTCTTCCAGAATGCAACCTCAATAAAACGAAAGAACTCGTTTATTTGGTTTACTATTGAATCCCCAGTGTTTTAAATGGTGATTGTAAAGCATTCGACACTCGGTACCTATTACTCATGTAAATAACACAGTTATAGAAAACATTGACGAGGTATTAACAACCTACATGATAGGTTTTATGTTAAGTGTTTCAAGTGTATGATACATAATCATGACAAGAATCCCATGTCATGAAGAGAAACTGTTAGCTTGTAAGTGACAAAGATAGGATTTGACCTTGGTAGTCTAATTTCAGAGACTATGCAATTAACCATCATACCAAACTATCAAAGCATGAGAAATGTGCTTTAGTGTTTAAAGTAAAATGTTACTATCTCTTCTCTGAGGTTTTGACGTTTTTCATTCTTTCACATAAAAAGAGCAATGCAATTTACATTTACTTTTACCCTGGCTGAGAGACAGCCCGGAAGTTTTGTTTGTTCTCTGATCGTTAATTTTATCAATACCTTGGAATATATGCCTTCTCCAACATGCTAAAACTTGCTATTCCACATATTTTTTTTCCTGAACACAGTATGATGAATTAAAAATTATAACTTATTAGGATCTAAGACCTGTCGATCTTGTATTTTGCTTTATTTATGATTTGCATTGCTATTCACTATGCTCCATGGAATTCCCGGCTCAGATTTTTCATCCTTAGTATTTTGTGGTATATTCATGCATATTGCACTTAATTTTCTGCTTTTTGAACATTTTTCTACTTTAACATGTAATTTTAATTCTAATTTTATAAGGTATGTTTCTGTTGCTTTCCATTTCATGTATAAACTCCAGTTTCCAGGAAGAAAATGCAAAAGAATATTCATTAGCTGGGCTTTATTCAAAAACCGACAGTATAATTTGGTCATAAAGTCCTGAGCTTATATTATACTGCTTTCTCTTTGAGAGACTGAATATACAACAGACAATAGTCACACCATATATAAAAAGAGAACTCTCTTATTCTGTAGCAACCGGTTCAGGAAGTGGAACAACAATCCCAGTAGCCACTGGCCCAAAGCAGCCAAGGCATGATAAATAACTGACATCATCTCTAATTTTTGCCCCTACTTCCAACTTAGAACTAATGAGAGAAAGCCAAATATGCCTCCATAACTAATCATAGAGCATGCCCTTGATTGTAGTTGGCCTGCCTACAGCTTTTCCATGGCAACAGACTCCAATCAGAACATACTTGTAGCCTTTCTTTTTTTCCATATAAAACTTAGCCACTTGTGTGCCTGCCTTTGAGTCTCTGCCAAACACGAGGAATGGTGTCTCACTCCATTGCTATATGGGAAGCTCTGAATCAATAGCCTTTGCTTGTTCTCATTTAAGTGGATTTTGTTTATTTCTACAGTTCCTTTGTTAGTACACTGACAATTTAATTTTAGTTACTTTTAGATTATATATCCAGAATGTATTAAAAACGTGGACTTTCATTTATACATTGTATTTTTGATAGTTTAAATATAGAGGAAGTGCAGTCAAGGATGCAGCCCCCCACTCCTGGGCCAGGCATGCTCATGTGCTTTGCAGCATTCCTAGCACAGGTGCCTCCATTCAGAGACCTCATTATGAGGGGACTGAGGCTGGATATATTTTAGGTGCTTCTGCTGAAACCTTATCAGGGAACCTTGACTAAGATATTTTCTCCACTCTGACGTAACAGTTTCCACTCCTGGCACATGTCCCTCACCTTCCTCCTGGCTACCTGGGTCTGTAAAAAGACAGAAAGGTTTTCGTTGTTGTTTTCAGGATTATCAGCCATGAGATTATTCCTCTACCTGCCCTGCATGTCATCTGACTGACCCTTGACCAGAGCCATTTTGTAGAAGAAAATGGAACACTGGTAGTGAGCACTTTTTTTTTTTTTTTTCTTTGCCCCTCACCTTCACTGTTAGTGTTATGGCTGTTCACTGTTGAAGTGTTATGGGCTGCATTGCATCTCCTCCCTCACCAATTTATATGTTGAAGTCCTAACCACCAGTAACTCAGAATGTGATTGTATTTAGAAGCAGGGTCTTTAAAAAGGTAATTAAAGATAAATGAGATCACTGGGATGGGCCCTAATCTAATAATGACTGGTATTCCTACAGGAAGAGGAAATTAGGGTCAAACACCCACTGAGGGAGAAGTATGAAAGACAAAGGGAAAAGATGACCATCCACAAGCCAAGGAGGCACCGCTCAGAAGAAACAGTCCTGCCAACACATTAATCTCAGAAGTATAGCTTCCGTAACTGTGAAAAACCAAATTTCTGTTGTTTAAGCCACTCAGTCTGTGGTGCTTTGTTACGACAGACCAAGCAAATGAATACACGTGGTAAGTGAATAAAGGTTTGATTGTGACTTTTGGTTTGGCTCGCCCTAATTACCACCTCAACACCTGGTAGCTAAACTGCTTTTGTCTTAATCGTATAAATGGTATCTTTGGAAGAGCATTTTTTATGAAGTCATAATTTGTGTTTTTACTTTTATATTTCATGTTTTATTTAGCCTATGTAAAATTTTTTTGCAAGATCACAAATTTTTCCTGTCTTTTTCTTTTAGAAACTTTATAGTTTCTAGTTGTACATTTAGGAAAACTTTTCATTTGAAGTTAGATGTGTGCATGGTGTAAGATAGGGAGAATGCTATTTTTTTTTTTTTAAGAGAGGATGTCACTCTTGCTCAGACTGGAGTACAGTGGTGACATAAGGCTTACTGCAGCCTCGACCTCTGAGGTTGAGGTGATCCTTCCATCCCAGCCTCCCATGTAGCTGGGGCTACAGGTGGACACCCCCCATGTCCAGCTAATATTTGTACATTTTATAGAGACAGGGTTTCACCCCATTGCCCAGGCTGGTCTTGAACTCCTGGGCTCAAGCGATCCACCGGCCTCAACCTCCCAAAGTGCTGGGATTACAGGCCCAGCCCTCAATCTTTATCCATACAAATTAAATTGAATAACTTTGGCACCTTTGTCAAAAATAAATTAACTTTACATGAGCAGGCCTATTTCTGTATGCTTCATTCTATTACATTGATCTACACATCTGCCTTTTTGCTAATAACAAATAGTTTTAATTTTTGTAGCTTTATTCTTGAAATCAGACAGAATGATGCTTTCAACTTTTTCTTCTTATTTAGTATCATTTTCAGAATCAACTAATCAATTTGTGTAGGTGGAATTATATTTACCATATAGTTCAATTGAGATGGTTATCTTAATACATAGAGTGATTTAGTCCATGAATATTCTATATTACTCCATTTACTTAGGTCATCTTTATTTTCTCTCATTTATGATTTGTAGTTTTCATTGTAGAGATCTTATACATATTTTGTTAGGTTTCTTCCTATTTATTTATATATTGTGTTGAAACAGTAAATAAACTTTTAAATACTTTATTTTACAATAGTTTGACACTAGTCAATAAAAATACAACTTTTTTTGTATTTGTCCTTCTACCCTTGGACTTTGACACATTCCTTTATACGTTCTAGTAGTTTTTATTTGCTTGTTTGTTTTTATATTCCATAGAATTATTCTACTTAAATGATTATACCATCTATAGAAGGTTTACTTCTTCCTTTCCTGTTTCTATGTCTTTAATTTATTTTGCACTTTATTGTGAAAATTACAACCCCCACCCCAGAAAAAATTTGAACAGGAGTGGTAAAAGTAGGCATCATTTCCATTTTCCTGATTTCAGAAGGAAATGAGTCACGGTTTCCCCACTAAAAAAATAAAGTCTGTAGGTGTTTCTTAGATTCATTTTATTAGGTTGAGGAAGAAGGTGTCTATTAATGCTAATTTGTTGAGTGTGTATTGTAAATGAGTGTTGCCCTTTTTCTCAAATTTTATGTATATATTTAAGTGAACAAAGATTTTTATCCTTTATTTCATTAATATTGTTAATTAAATCAATTAATATTTATTATTTCATTATAACAATATTATATTGTATAATAATATATTATATTATTATTGTTATTATTGTATATTATATATTGTTATATTATTATTATTGTATAATAATATATTATACAATATAATATAATAATATATCATTAATATTGTTAATTAAATCTATTAATTTGTTAATTAAGTCAATTTTGAATATTAAGCTGATCTTGTATTCCAGAGATAAACTCTATATGGTCATGATATATTATCCTTTTAAGCAGCGGTGGTTTTTAATTTCGGTTTTCACGTGTTCACTACTAATACAGTCATCCCTCGGTATCCATAGAGAACTAGTTCCAGGACCCCTTCAAAATCCACGGATGCTTTAAATCATCTCTAGATGGTACAATGTAAATGCTATGTAAGTAGTTGTTACTTACATAGTTTAGACCAGTGGTCCCCAACATTTTTGGCACCAGGAACTGGTTTCAGTTTCATGGAAGACAATTTTTCCATGGATGTGGGTGGGCGGTGGGGGTGGATGGTTTCTGGATGAAACTGTTCCACCTCAGATAATCAGATCATCAGGCATTATACTCTCACAGTTGTGACCTAACTGACATATTATAGGTTTTATAAAATCAAGAAGGAGCCTTTTAGGTTGCCTTTTAAGTTATTTTAACTTTAAATTAAGCTTAAGTTTTACTTTGTTACAATCATTTATTGTACCACTTGGCAATTTTGGAAACATTCTTTAGTTTGCTCTCAAGTCTCAAACCTCTGGGGATATAAAACTTGTGGTAAGTATGTATCTGGTAAGCATTTAGCAGCTCAGACAAGTTGACAAGAATGCTGACACACCCATAATACAGAATTTCTCCAAATATAAGATAATAAACATGTTTAAATTAACATAAATCAATTTTAGTTCATATTATAAAAAGATATGGGATACAATATTGATGAGAACATATAAGTTAATTGGGAAGTCCTATGTAATCATCTTCTTCCTCTATTAATTCTATTTATAAGCTTTTCTTTTTTATTCTTTTTCCCTCTCCTTTCATTAATTCACTTCCCAAACATGGTGTATTAGGGTAATAATAATGACTTAATTCTGACAGTTTTTCTGTGTACTTTACCCTTTTTCACAGTCTAGCAAAACAGAAAGATTCCAATTGATTAGATATATAGTATTAAGCTATTAGTATTCTTCTGAAATTAGTGGTGTTGCATCTCATGGAATACTATTTTCTGTCCTATGTATCTTACCTAGTTATTAAATATAGTGATATATATATATAACATTACGTATATAATATACTATAAACTGTTGAGTGGCACACAAATATCAGCTGTAAGTATTTCAGTGAAATATGAACACAATACCTTACTCAGGCATTGTTATATGGAAATTTAAGATACATGCCTCAATTCATAAATAAATGATGCCTTGATTTTTAATATCCAAATATTAGTGAAAGAATGTGATTCCAGGTTTGTAGTTAACATATCACTGTGGAATAATTGTGTAGTTTCTCCAGTATCATTTTTTTGCATCAACAGTATGAACTTATTACGTTTCTTTCTCTATATCATTAAAGAATATTCCAGAATCTCTGCCTACATTGGGAAGTAGAAATTAATTGCCTGCAGTAGCAGAAATGGACTGCATTTTGTCACTCACCTGCTGTCAGTGACCTAAGTGAAATGAGATAGTTTCTTGGTAATGAATGCAAAAGCAAAGCTCTTAAATATTTTCCACAGATATCTTAGTACACCCTTCTCAGTATAATGTAGCTAATACGGTGGCAACCTAATTTCCCAGAGAGTATTCACTTTAGCCATACCAGCTGCTAGGCTCTACCAATAGCTACAATTTTGATTTTAAATACTGATAGTAATTTTTGTAAAGAAGTAAATTGCTTTATTTATTACTGAGGTTGCTTGTCTCATTTATTGAAACACTTTATCACAGCTGGAGAATGCAGCTGCTTTTTTTTTCTTATATCACAATCAAAGATAAATCATAGGAGAAATACATTAGAGAATAAATAGTTTATCAATTGTTTAAAATTGGCTGTCAGCAAGTTAGAAATCTATAATTTTCAAGAATTAAATATATAATTTAAATCAAGATATGCTGATAATGATTAATTATCCTAATTGTGTTATATTACTTTGAAACTTTTGTTATTTTTGTTAAAGACAAACAAAATACTCATATTTCAAACTTTTAAAGAAAGTTGAAGATTGTCAATTTTGGAACTTTATTTGTAGTCATCTACAAAAGATGATCTGATGTAAAATTTATTTAAGCATACGTAATTGTATCAAGCCTGGCACATAGTAGTGACTGGAAACTTGAGAACATAAAATATGATGGTTGCTGTTTATATGATGAACCAGTCAGGAACATCAAAAAGTGATTTATCTAAACTTCACTTCTCAAGTCATTAAAAAACTAAACTCATACATGTTTATTTTGTTTTGTTTGTTTATTTATATACATCATTTCAGTTGTTTTCTAAGGTCTGGTATGTTTAGGTTTAGTGGGCTCCAGCTCAAAGGGAATTTATGCACACAAGAAAAGTATATAATACCTCTTCCCCTTCTATCCATGACAGAGCAATGGGTTAAATTTACCTTCCCTCCTTATGCAAAAGTAAGATCAAAAGACAGAAAAAATATATGTGAAATAATTATCTTCAGACATTGAACAAAATGCAATTTAGGACGATGATTCTTTGAGAAGAGTAAAACAAAGGTAAGTCCTGTAAATTCTTTCGAATTATTACCTGAAATCAGTTTTCTCACTGCAGCGCAAGAAAGGGAATGCAAATAAAGCCTGACACATCACTGAGTTAAGGAAACAGAGCTTGGTGTTTAAGTAGCAGAGTGCCAGAGAGCTGGGATTGGGAGAGATTGAGAGAGAGAATTCTAAAGATCTGCAGAGAGATCCCCTTGACTCTTTGACCAGCTGGTTACTGATCTGTACAGTTCTATGTATGCATGAAAAGATACCATTGAACACTAAGGAAAGAACATTAGAAAGCAGTAAGTCAAACAATTCCTAGATTACACACACAAAGAATAGTTTGGGACCAGCTCTCTTCCTGGTAGGGCAGCTGCAGCTGGCACTAGGATGCAACTGCTGTGGTCGAAGCCTGTGGCATTTCTCGTGGGCTTGAGCAATGCCTCTGCACAGTATCTGGACAACTTCCTATGTTAGTCTGGAGGCCCATGGGGATAGAAGGGGCTCTCCCATAGCTAGAATTGTAAAGGTCTTTGGCCGGAGTGCGGAGCCTCAGGAATCTCTCATTTATTCAGCCCTTCCCTGTGTCAGGGAGCCTCTCCTAGCTCAATGCTGGTTCCAACTCAGTGCGCTGCTTAGCTTCACTTTTCTCCGCTTCCCATGATTTCTGTTGCTTCTTTGATGAATTCCAGTTTTCTCTCTTAGAAAATCAACTTGAAGTGTTAATATTTCCTTGTTCATTTGATTCCTCTCTGTGAGAGTGTACCCACGAGCTTCTTACACTCAGCTATCTTGAACCAGAACAATTTTTTCTTATTCATTGGTTTCTCCTGTCTCTGAACTTTTTATGCGTATCAATTTTAGATCAAAAGCTTAACACCAAATTACACATCTGTCTTAAATATCTCATTGGCTTTTAAAAAACAGCATTCTGAAAAGATATAATTAGACTATAATTATAATGTATAATTAATATATAATTTTTGCCAATTATATATTTTCCTCAGAAACCTTGCTTTCTGCAAAAGCATGCACTAAAACTAACAGGTGTTTTAGAGGAAATAGATTTAGAAGCCTACTCAAAACCTAAGTAACTTTGTTACTAGAGCCCTTACAATAATAATTCTCCAGATCTGTCATTAAAATATATGGTATATTTATGTTTCTTTTTTGTATAATAATACTCTTCATATTCTTATATATTATAAACCTATGCTCATAATATTCATATTTTAATCATGCTATATTATTAAATGAATAAAAGGCTAATCATAGAAATATAATTATATATATACAATATATAACAATTTTGATGGTTTAGTTTTCAGTGAAACTGACATGCAACTGGATTATAATTTATTTAAACTCATATATTGGAAATTATATATTAATTGTTTTCTATTTAAAACTGTAACATGATACACATTCTTGTATATACATTCTTTATGTATTTGTCTTACTAAGTTTTAGAGGTATAATTTGTATAAACTTAAACCATGGACAAGATTAAATTTTATGAAGTCTGAGTGATAATATGACTGTGGAACCATTACCACAATTACAACAAACATCTCTGTCATGCCAAACATTCCTTATACACCTTTGCAACCTATTTTTTTCTCTGCTCCTGGCTGCACATAAGCCTCTTGTCACTATGTATGTTTTAATTTTCTGGATTTTTATATAAGTGAAATCATGGAGTATGCACTACTTTTGTCTATTTCATTTCACACAAGAAAATAATTTAGAAATTCATCCATGTTGTTGCACTTATTAGTAGTAGTACATTTCCTTTTTATTGTTGTATCATGTATCATCACATAGACATACCATCATTTTAAACCCATTTTCCTGCTAAACCTTTTATTATATGCTTGTTGGCCATTCATGAATCTTTTATTTGCAAAGTGTCTGTTAAGATATTTTGCCTACTTCTAAGAAAGCTTCTCTTACACTAGATGACAGAGAATTTCTCTAATATTTTTCTAGAAATTTTCTAGTTTTAGCTTTTACATTCAGATCTATGATCCATTTTGAGTAAAGTTTTATATGTTATGTAAGATAAGAGTTGTTATTCAGATTATTTTGGCTATATGGATATTTATATGAATAAATTTAAGAGTAAATTTTGTGGTATCGATTTATTTGTTTTCTATATATGACTAGCTAACTATCTCAACTTGTCTGTGGACTTAATTAAATATCTGACTACTATTGAACTATGCTGTCACCAACATGCAAACTGCTCAGGGATTGAAAGCCTGTGATATTTGAACTATGAGCTATTGAACTATGAAGTGTATTGAACTATGTAGTGGCAAATGTAGCTCCAAATAAAGGACTTCCAAATTTTGAGATTTTTTCTTCCCATTACCACAGAATAATAATGTAGTGGCTGACTCCCGCTCCCCAAAACATTCTCTCCAAATTAACTCAGTTAGGCAGCCTTGTGTTTGTATTCTTTTACTTCATCTTTGCTCTAAACACTTCCAAAACGGTGTGAGAGTGGTAAGTGTTTCTTTTTCTCACTCACAACTCTGTTCAAGTTAGCCAGAATTGCCTTCTTTTCTAGATTTGGTATATAACCTCTTCCTGATAAATTATTCAGGAAATTTTCAAATCTTCCTTAACATCTTTTCCTAGTCTTTCATATTCAGTATTATAAAAAGCTTTCATAAATACTATTTTTTAAAGGTTCTACTACTAGTCATACAGATGTATATTTTCATTTATATTAATCTATTTTTGGCTTCATATGATAACTTAAAATTGTAACAGCTATCATATGCTAACAGTAACAGAATTTATCCTTTATTGATTTAGTGCTTACTTCATGTAATGCTTATGGACTAACTTGGATGAGAATATGTTGCTAACAGATCTCACATTTTATTAGACTCTAACTTGACACAGGGTTTTTAAATGTGTTGGCTTTGAATATTTATTATGAATTCATTAGAAGAGAGTTTTGAAGCATGATTTGCACCTATGAAATCTTGAAACTGAGGATAAATTATTAACATTGTCTTTTTGTTCTTACATAGAATTTTTAGTTTGTTTAAATATTAATAATCTTGCTTTCAGTGAAATGCAATTAAATTTTAATTAGTTTGTGTAAATGAGTTAACCATATTGATTATTGTGCTATAGTAAACATCAGCAATGCGCTTATCACCTAATATGCTGTATTAATAATTAAAGATGGACTTCCAGTTTATTCAAAACATAGCATATAAGCATAACCTTTAGCAGTTCACAAATAGTTTAGAATGTGACAATTTGATGAAAGATACCTAGACTATCCAATAAATTCATCAGAAAATGAAAGGTTTTTTTTTGTTGTTGTTTATTTTGTCTTTGTGGTGTTTACTTCACTTGGAAAAAAAGGTATTTATTAAATTCTGACTGTGAATCCAGAAACATATAAAAAAAGCTCCTAAATTTTTCCCACTTTATGTGATTGTATAACCTATTGTTTGAGGGAGTATTACAACTAAGAAGCTAGAAAGCTGTGTAAGCTAGAAATACAAATGAAATTCCTGTTTCAGAATTTACCTACTCAAATGCATTTGATGTACTGAAAGAAATGCAACTTGCAAGTATGCATTGTTATATAATTCTTTTAGTAAAATTGTTAAATTTACCATAATTTCAAGCATTTCTGTGGTTAACGATGTTTGAAAGTTTTGCCATTAGAACATATTATTTAACATTAAAAATCATACTATTTAACATTAAAAACCATATGAAAATAAATGATAAATAAGAAATGATGATTTCCATTCTATCAAAAATTTAATTTTATTTCTTAATTTTAGAATCATAAATGCTTTAAAAAAGAAAAAAATAAGTGATACTCAGAGTTAACATAATTGTTCTGATTCTCCATAATTCATTTCAGACTTCATGCAAATTTATAAATGTTTCTTTATATCTTGATATGTGGCCTCCAGATTCTTTTTAACAGTGTTGATATAATGGTCATTTATGTTCTGATTTTCATTAGTATTTAGCCATATTTTTATTATAAAAGATATAACATTTATATTTCATTTTCTGAGAATTTGTTATTGTAATTTCTACAGAACTGGTTTTATATTTTAAAATTATGTAGTTTGGTACATTAGATATGCTTTTAAGGTACTTTTCTATTATGCGTTGCTTACATTAGTCATATCACTTTTTACAAAGTATTGTGATTATCTGTTAATGTGTCTTTCTTGTGTATTATAGTGAGCCAAAGCTACAAGTATTCAACTTATTCTTGTATCACCTCACTGTGCACAGTGCCTGAGACATAGTAGAAGCTCAGTAAATATTTCACATAATCTCCTTCAGCACATTAAATAGCATTATAATGTAAGTCCAAAATCCTATGTGGGATTCCGTTTAACTTTTAACTTAGTTTTTGAGATCATAAGCATAGCACTTGTAGTTCTTAAGTACTGTAGTTAAAAAGTCCTTACCACTCTCTTATCTCTCTCACATCTGATCCTTCTAGGTGCAAATGGTAGTATTCTTTAAGGAAGCCACTGTTCCCACTAGGAGTTACTTATTCCATCAACATAACCCTTTTCTATGTTTTCTGGAGGAAAAAAGAACTGGTTAAATCTTTTAGCTATGTATAAACTGACATAAAGGATTAACGAAATGTAACTGATATGACCTTTCCCTAAGTGTATTTATTTATCATTTCTTTTATCACCAAAACTCTTACAAGTCTCCAAATTTGAGGTTTCACTTCACATGAAAAGATCATAAGACTTTTCTGCAGTAGTTCCCTTAGCTGTCGTTAAGTGCTTTTGAATGTAAAATTGCATATCTGTTAATTCTCCTATTGATCTAAAGAGACTTGGGTGTCTTGGATGAACCCCCATGAACCCTCATTTTTTTTTCAACGTGACATTATGGGTTATTTTAATTCTCCAGAGGAGAAGTGAGACATGTGAGGTTGCATGGAAATTTAGGTTGCTTTTATTTGATCAATTTTAAGATTACTTTGTATCAGGTTTTCCTAAATGGTTTATACACGTTAAATCATTTAACCAGTGTACCTCTTATATCCTCCCCAAATCACCTATCTGCTGTCACTTTCTTAAAATTTCAGTAAGAACTTTGGAAATGTCTCTTAGAAATTCCAAATGTGTTGATTTTATTTCACCAAAGTAAAGAAGATAGTTATCTTATGGATTATCATAAGCAATCTCCCTCACAAAAATTGATTTCACTATAATTTTGAACTTTTGGAAGTGTAATTAGCATTCCTATAAGTGCAACAGCATAAAAACATGTAATTAAGAGAACAAGATTTTTAAAATAATACTGGAAAATTGATAATTTATGTAGAAAAACTTCATATGACCAATTTAAATTAGTTTGTTGCAAATAAAGTCTCAGATATTATTAAAATGATGAGAAGTTTGAAGAGATTAGTGACTTTGACACAAATACTTCCATGATATTTCAATGTAAACCTTTGGAAACAATTTTTAAAAGATGACTTTGTCTTTGGCTAGCAGGTTGATACGGCCTCATAAAATGAGCTTGGAAGTGTTCGTGCTTCTACTACTTTAAAAAGAGTTTAAGAAGGATTGTTGTTAATCATTCTTTGAATGTTTTGTAGGATTCATCCATAAAGCCATAGGTCCTGAGCTTTTTTTTGTTGTTGGGAGGTCGTTAATTAATAATTAAAATTCAATTGTTATTGTCTGTTTTGGCTTTCTAGTTCATCTTAATTCAGTTTTGGTAGGTTGTATGCTTCTGGGAATTTATTCATTTTTTATAAGTTATCTAATTTGTTTGTATGTGAGTGTTCCTAATAGTTCCTTATGATTATTTTTGTTTCTTTGGCATCTGTTGTAATGTTGCCTGTTTTGTCTCTGATTTTGTTTATTTGAATCCTCTCTCTGTTTTCTTAGTATAGGTAAGAATTTGTTGATTGTGTTTATTTTTTCAAAAACTCTTAGTTTTATAATGTTCTTCTAAAGCTTTTCTATTCTCTATTTGGTTTATTTCTACTCTGATCTTAATTATTTTATTCCTCCTGCTAACATTGGATTTAGTTTTTTTTTTTCTTTCTTTTTTTTTTTTTTCTAATTTCTTGAGGTATAAGAAATTACAAGACCTTTCCTGGAGGGAGGAGGCTAAGGAAAAAAAAAATACCTTTCTTCATTTTTAATGTAGGCATTTATGTCTATACACTTCCCTCCAAGTAATTAAGAGATACTTTTCCTACATTTCATTATTTCTGGGATATTGTGTTTGTTTTCATCTGTCTCAAGGTAATTTGAAATTCCCTTTTGACTTCTTCTTTGGACCTATTGATTGTTTTGCTTAGTTTCTATGTGTTTATGAATTTACCCAATTTCTTACTGTTGTTATCATTTTAGTTTTATTTCATTGTCATCAGCAAAGATGCTTGGAAATTACAGGCCAATATCGCTAATGAACATGGATGTAAAAATCCTCAATAAAATACTAGCAAACCAAATTCAGTAGGACATTGTTACATACTACAAACAAGTATTACATGCTACGAACAAGTGAAATTTATCCCTGATGTGTTAGGCTATTCTCGCACTGCTATGAAGAAATACCGGAGACTGGGTAATTTATAAAGAAAAGGGGTTTAACTGACTGATGATTCTGTAGGTGCCTACATTACTTGGCTTCTGGGGAGGTGTCAGGGATCTTTGACTCATGGTAGAAGGTGAAGTGGGAGCCTGTATGTCACGGTGAAATAAGGAGTAAGAGAGAGAAAGAGACAATGTTGGGGAGTTGGGGAAGTGCCACACACTTTTAAACAACTAGATATCATCTGAACATGGAGAAAGAGTTCACTTTCCAATATCTAGGATCTCCTTTTAAATTTGTGACTAGTCTCTAATCCATCTTGAATTAATTTTCGTATAAGGAGTAAGGAAAGGATCCAGTTTCAGCTTTCTACTTATGGCTAGCCAATTTTCCCAGCACCAATTATTAAATAGGGAATCCTTTCCCATTTCTTGTTTCTCTCAGGTTTGTCAAAGATCAGATGGCTGTAGATATGTGGTATTATTTCTGAGGACTCTGTTCTGTTCCATTGGTCTATATCTCTGTTTTGGTACCAGTACCATGCTGTTTTGGTTACTGTAGCCTTGTAGTATAGTTTGAAGTCAGGTAGCATGATGCCTCCAGCTTTGTTCTTTTGACTTAGGATTGTCTTGGAGATGCGGGCTCTTTTTTGGTTCCACATGAACTTTAAAGCAGTTTTTTCCAATTCTGTGAAGAAACTCATTGGTAGCTTGATGGGGATGGCATTGAATCTATAAATAACCTTGGGCAGTATGGCCATTTTCACGATATAGACCTAATACCATAAAAACCCTAGAGGAAAACCTAGGTAGTACCATTCAGGACATAGGCATGGGCAAAGACTTCATGTCTAAAACACCAAAAGCAATGACAGCAAAAGCCAAATTGACAAATGGGATCTCATTAAACTAAAGAGCTTCTGCACAGCAAAAGAAACTACCATCAGAGTGAACAGGCAACCTACAGAATGGGAGAAAATTTTTGCAATCTACTCATCTGACAAAGGGCTAATATCCAGAACCTACAAAGAACTCAAACAAATTTACAAGAAAAAAACAAACAACCCCATCAAAAAGTGGGCAAAAGATATGAACAGACATTTCTCAAAAGAAGACATTCATACAGCCAACAGACACATGAAAAAATGCTCATCATCACTGGCCATCAGAGAAATGCAAATCAAAACCACAATGAGGTACCATCTCACACCAGTTAGAATGGCAATCATTAAAAAGTCAGGAAACAACAGGTGCTGGAGAGGATGTGGAGAAATAGGAACACTTTTGCACTGTTGGTGGGATTGTAAACTAGTTCAACCATTATGGAAAACAGTATGGCGATTCCTCAAGGATCTAGAACTAGATGTACCATATGACCCAGCCATTCCATTACTGGGTATATACCCAAAGGATTATAAATCATGCTGCTATAAAGACACATGCACATGTATGTTTATTGCAGCACTATTCACAATAGCAAAGACTTGGAATCAACCCAAATGTCCATCAGTGACAGACTGGATTAAGAAAATGTGGTACATATACACCATGGCATACTATGCAGCTATAAAAAAGGATGAGTTTGTGTCCTTTGTAGGGACATGGATGCAGCTGGAAACCATCATTCTTAGCAAACTATCACAAGAACAGAAAACCAAACACCGCATGTTCTCACTCATAGGTGGGAACTGAACAATGAGATCACTTGGACTCGGGAAGGGGGACATCACACACCGGGGCCTATTATGTGGAGGGGGGAGGCGGGAAGGATTGCACAGGATTTATACCTGATGTAAATGACGAGTTGATGGGTGCTGACGAGTTGATGGGTGCAGCACAGCAACATGGCACAAGTATACATATGTAACAAACCTGCACGTTATGCACATGTACCCTAGAACTTAAAGTATAATAATAATAATTAATTAATTAAAAAATAAATAAATAAATAAATTTGTGACTAGTCCTTTCTGTGCACCAATTATGACTGCAAACTAATCCTAGCAGAGTTGTAGGTTCTCACCTTTATCTCCTACTAAGTTTGCTATCATTGATTTAAAAAAAAAAAAATCACTGTGGGTTTCTGCATTTTGCCCCAAATAAAGTGTGCCCTTTTTGACAGCAAAGCTTCTGGTTGTAGTGGTTAACCATAACCTGGGAAAACTGTCCTTCCACCTGACAAAGATCAAGAGAGAGAAGGAAGAAAGCAGCTTCACACAAAACAGATGTTATTCTTACCTGATGCTCTGGCAGTTATCATGAATAATCCCTTCTCACTTCCTTGTTTTCTCTTTGTCTATTTCCAGATCCTTGATAGGATTTGTTCTGATAATTTTGTTCAGTTTTATACTTGTTTGGGGGAAGAAGATTCATTAAACTCCTGCAAGCTCTAGTCAAGAATCTATCCACAGTCTTTGTAAATTTACTTAGACAGTACTCTGGCACTCATAGAGAAAGCATTGGTCTCTTTGTCTTTCTTTAGGTGTTCTAATATTTCCCTTGACCTCTCATGGGCTCTCACTCTGCTCATGGGAAGATAAATTTCTTAATTCACCACATTTTAGGTTCTTCTTGTTTAAATAGTCTCTTTAGTTATATATTCACACAATTAAAAAACTCATCAGAAGGCAAATCGTCTTTTGGAGACATTCCTATTGATTTAAATAAATATAAAGTCAATTGGGTGTCTTCCAAGATTATAGCTCCTAGATTGGTCTAGTTCTCACAATGGTGACCGCTGGGTTGTGTCTGGTAAATTTTAATAATTTTAGACACCCTAATGGTAACCACCGATGAAATCCTTCACCCAAATCTTTGGGTTTGGTCACAAAGCTTAAAGTTGTCTTATAGTCGTAGTAATGTTTATGTGTATATATTAATATTTGTGTAGGAACATTTAAAAGAGTGCAGGTTTATCAAAATCCCTAGCATTGCTAATTTGTAATTATTATGGTTTTTTTTTTGCTTTTTTTGAAACTTTATGCTATATGATTTTTAAAATTTAAGAGTCTCATATATTAGATTTAAGAGTTTAGTAAATGTTAGGAAGCATATGTTGACTAGATTGAGACGTAGATGTATTGAATTCTTGAGAAAAACAGCCTAATTTTTTCATGTAGTCTGAAACATTTTAAGGAATTAATAACATTTTTAAACCATGGTAAATGTTTAAGGCAGTTTTCCATTGTCCAAATGATAAGGTAATTGAGCATTAAACAAAGAATACAAGTAAAAGTAAGCACTTGTAACACAAATTAGTATATTTACAAGTGACTATACCAGATTGTAAATTATGTTTACAAGTTTGAGTGAACTGAGATTTATAAAATGAATGAGTTGAATACTAAAGACAAAATATAAGCTATAAATCAGGGAATTTGGGGGCCAGTAGTGCAAGCACAGTAGTATAGTTGACTCAACCAACACTTGTCTCCCAATTAAAGAATCCAACACATTCACAGAAATTTGATGCATAGAGAAACAGGTATCAAGAAAATAAGTACAAATCAGGTAAACAGCAATGGGGAGGAGATGAAAAGGTGAGGTATAAGTAGTGACCATAGTAGGGAGTCAGGAAATGGAGAAATGGGAAAGTAGTCAGCAGAGATTGAGGGACTGAACACTGGTTTCCTAAAGGTGTAATCAAGACCTCTGTCTTGTCATATGTATAACTTACATCTTAGATTTATATTTTTAAATTACTTTAACTGAATGTAACTAGCAGATCAAATCAGATCCTCATGGATAAATGAAGGTGAATTCACAATTCTGTGTATAAAGCAACGTGTTGGTTCAGTAATACGTCATCTTCTTTTGGAAATAAATACAAGTCCAGTATTAGACAAAGTAGAATCTGGTATTATCTAGGGAAACAGCATAGAATTTACTTGTATTTCTATATAACAGCATTTCTGGCCATGTTGTAGGAAGAAACTGCACTTTGGAATTGGTCATGGAATCTGTGCTTTTCAAAAATAGAGTATGAGATAAACTTGTGCAAGAAATTGGCATTTGGATAGCTGAGTTTGGGGCAAGGTAATAGGGGAAAGAAATAGGGTACATAATGGGGATGTGAAAATGTAGGGCTTATATAATAAAAGCAAAATAAGATAGAGTGAAAGAAGTCTAAAGTTTAAAGTCTAATTAATGTTAAAATATGAACAATATTACTGTGGAACATTAACTTTGAGGATTTAAAACTACAGTAAATATTCATTTGTCTGATATTCTGATTACTGGCACCTTTGCACTCCTAGTGTGCTATAATAATAAATTTCATGACAAAGAGCTATAGAAACTAAGAGATCACTTTTCTTCTAAACAGCCAATGAGGATTAAAATGTCAAACAGTCAGTTTTACTGTATTCCCATTACCAGAACCCAGTGTAAGGAAGGCAGTCGATAATGTCTCACTACACACTCATTTATTCTCATCACTACTTTTCTCATTTACCTCTAAGAATTTTACATCCAATTATCTAGATTACTCAATGAGATAGGTCTTTTGTTTTCTTTTCTTCTTAATTCATTCTAGGAGACCAGCATTACCCAGCCTAATAAGTAACTCTTTCCACTTATTGATGCTCTTCTCAATTCAATTGTGTTATGTCCTGCTCTTAATAAATACAACTGTCTTCAGTTTCCCAAGAAGTTGAGGATTTTTAAAAAAATTTTTATTGTGGTAATACTTGCCATTTTAACCATTTTTAATTGTAAAATTGATTAGCGTTATGTTCATAGTGTTGTGCAGAATCAACACTTCCAAAACTTTTTCATCATTCCAAACAGAAACTCCATCTATCAAGCAGTAACTTTCTGTTCTTACCCTCAAACCTAGCCCCTGGTAACCTCTCATCAACTTTCTGTCTACAAGTTTGCTATTTTAGATATCTCATTTAAATGAAATTATATATTTATCATTTACATCTGGCTTTTACTTAGCATAATGTTCTGAAGATTCATCTATGTTGTAGTATGTATTAGGGCTTCATTGCTTTTGATGGCTAAATAATATTCCATTGTATGTATATATGACTTTTTTTTTGTCCATTCACTTGATGGTAGATTTTTTGGGTTGTTTTCACCTTTTGGCTATTGCAAATAATACTCCAATGAGAATTAATGTATAAATACTTGATTGAGTTTATATTTTCACTTCTTTTTGGTATATGCCTAGAAGTGGAATTGCTAGGTCATGTAATAATTCTGCATTTAGCAATGTATGTGTTCCAATCTCTCCACATGCTTGACAAAACTTACTTTCTGTTTTTATTTTTATTTTATTTATTTATTTATTCCTAGTAGTCATTCTAGTCTGTATGAAGTGGTAACTCATTGTGATTTTGATTTGAATTTCCCAATAGTGTTGAACATCATAGCATGTGCTTTTTCTCATTTGTATGTTTCCTCTGGAAAAATGTCTGTTCGTCTCCTTTGCCCAGTTGTTTTTTTCCCTTTTGTTGTTGAGTTGTAGGAGTTTTTACAATATATTTTAGATTTTATACTTTTATCAGATGTATCATTTGAAAATATTTTCACCCATTCTGTAAATTGTCTTTTCACTCTTTTGATATTGTTCTTTGATATACCATTACTATACAGTTTTGATTACTGTAGCTTTGTAAAAAGGTTTGAGATTGGGAAGTGTGATTCCTCTGACAATGCCCTTCTTTTTCAAGGTCTGGGTATTTGGGACCCAGTATAGTTGCCTATGAATGTTAGCATTAGGTTTTTTATTTCTGCATAAAAAAACTGTTGGAATTTTGCTAGGAATTATGTTGAACCTGTAGATCACTTTGAGTAATATTGACATCTTAGCAATATTGAATCTTCCTACCCATGAACTAAGGAGGTCTTTCCATTTATTTAGCTCTTCTTTAATTTCTTTCAGCAATGCTGTATTCTTTGTAGTGCCTTTCATCTCTTTAAATTTATTCCCATGTATTTTATTTTGTTAGATGCTATTTTAAATGGAATTACTTTCTAGTATAGTTTGGATGTTTGTCTCCTCCAAACCTCATATTGACATTTGATTTCCCATGTTGGATATAGTAGGGCCTGGTGGGAGGTGTTTGGGTTACGGAGGTGAATTCCTCACGAAGGCTTGATGCCTTCCCCACAGTAATGAGTTTATGTGAGATTTTGTTGTTTATACGAGTCTGGCATGTCTCATTCCCTTTTATGCTGTGGGCACGCCTGCTCTCCCTTTGCCTTCTACTATGAGTAAAAACTTCCTGAGAACTCACCAGAAGCTGAGTAGATGCTGGTGCCATGCCTGTACAGCCTGCAGAACCTTGAATCAAATAAACCTCTCTTCTTTATAAATTACCCAGTATCTTTTATAACAATGCAAAATGGACTAATATACTTTCTTACATTAAAACATATTTATTTCAGGTCCATAGAAACATAATTTGCATCTGTCTGTGTGTGTGTGTGTGTGTGTGTGTGTGTGTGTGTATCTTGCATAATGGACATTTGTTGAATTCATTTGTTAGCTCTTTTAGCCTTTTTGTGGATTCTTTTGGATTTGCTGTATACACAGAATTTTTCTTCTCATCTGTAAATAGACAGAGTTTGACTTCTTCCTCTCCAATTTTGATTCATTTCATTTTTGTATATGTCTAATTGTTCTGGTTGATATTTGTAATATGTTGTTGAATAGCTGTGGTGAAACATTAAAACTTTCCAACAAAGAAAAGTCCAGGAAGACACGGCTTCACTGGTGAACTATACCAAACATTTAAGAAAAAATTAACACCAATTCATCTCAAAATCTTAAGAAAATAAAAGAGGAAAGAACACTTCTTAACTCATTCTAGGAGGCCGGCATTACCGAGGTATTAAAGCCAAATAAAAACATTACAAGAAAACAAAATTAAACAGTGATATTTCCTGTGAATACAGATAGGAAGAAAACTAACAAAAATGCTATCAAACTAAATTTAACAGCATAATAAAAATATTTTAAACTATGACTTAGTGGGGTTTATCCCAGAAATGCAAGGGTTGTTCACATTAAGAAAACCAATCAGTTTAACACACCATGGTAGTGATTTAATAGCATTCCCTCAAAATAGTTAAAGTTTCAGTCCCCAGTAACTTAGAATGTGGCTTTATTTGGAAATAGAGTCCTTGTTGATGTAATTTCTAGTTAAGATGAAGTCACACTGGAATTGGTGGGTCCCTAAAACAGTATAACTGATGTTCTTATTAAAAAGGAATGTCATGTGAAGAGAATAACACACACCCAAGGAAAACACCATGTGAATAGTTGTGCCAAGACAAGCAGCTACCATAAGCTTGGAGAGAAGCCTGGAACATATACTTTCCCAGTGCCTCCAGAGTGAGCACAATCATACCAGCACTTTGATCTCAGCATTCTTGTCTCTAGAACTGGGACATAAGAGATTTATATTATTTCACCCATTTAATTTGTGGTACTTTGTTATAATAGCCCTAGGAAACTAATACACGCCACACTAATAAAATTAAGAGGAAAAACAACATGGTCATCTCAATTGAGGCAGAAAAGGCATTTGAGAAGAACTACTACTCTTTCATGGCAGGGACCATTAGGAGACTAGAAAAATAAAGAAACTTCATCACTATAATAAAGGAGATTTATAAAAATTCCAAAAAATTCCAGCATCATATTCTATAGTGATAAAGTTTTCTCAACATTTCATCAGTCTAGTTAAAGGTTTGTCAATTGTGTTGATCTTTTCAAAAACACAATTTTCTACTTCATTGATTTTATTATTTGTCTATTCTCTACTTTGTTTATCTATACTTTAATCCTATTATTTCATTCTTTTGAATAGCTTTGAATTTATTTTGCTCTTCTTTTTCTACCTCAACATGTGAGGTTAAGGTTATTCATTTTATATATATTACTAATTAATGTAGACGTTTACTGCTATAAATTTCCTAGTGAGCACTGCCTTTGCTGCATTCCACAATCTTTGTTATGTTTTGTTACTATTTATTATAATTTTGCTTAAAAATTATATGAATTTTCTGACTCCCATTGTGATTTCTTCTTTGACTCTGTTGATTAATAGTGTGTTGTTTAACTTCCAAATACCTGTTAAATTTTTCAGTTTTCCTATACTTATTGATAACTAACATCATTCCATTTTGTTTAGAAATGCTACTTTGTAAAATTCTACTTTTTAAAATTTATTGAGGTGTGTTTATGACCTAACGTATGGTCTATTCTGAAGAATGTTCTAGGTACACTTGCATATTCTGCTGTTGTTGAGTGAAATGTTCTATATATCTACTAGGTCTAATTGGTTTATAGTTTTGTTCAAGATCCTGTAATTACTTATTGGTCAGTCTAGATGTTTTATTCATTATTGAAAGTGGTATACTGAACTTATTTAAGAACTATTTATCCACTGAATTCTGACCCTTCATCAATATATAATGTCATTCTTTCATCTTGGAACAGTAGGTGACCAAAAATCTATTTTGTGTGATATTAATATAGCCACCCAAAGATTTTTTGGGGGTTAATATTTTCACAGAATGTGTTATTTCATTCTTTTTTGAAAAATTTGCTTATTTGGATCCAAAGTAAGGCAGCATATAGTTGGATCATGTTTTTTTTGTATGTGTCTTTTGTTATTCTGCTAATTTCTGTCTTTTGATTGACGACTTTCATATATTTACATCTGAAGTAATTGCTAATAAGGAAGAACTTTTACCATTTTACTATTTGTTTTCTGTATGTCCGATAGCTTCCCCCCTAATTTTTCCCATCACTGCTTGATATAATGTGGATGTTGTCATCTCCAAATCTCGTTGAAATGTAATTCCCAGTGTTGCAGTTGGGGCCTCGTGGGAAGTGTTTGGGTCATGGGGGTGGATCTGTCATGAATGGCTTAGTCTTATCCCTTTGGTGATCAATGAATTATCATTCTGGCAGTTACACGAGATCTAGTTATTCAAAAGAGTGTAGTATATTCCTTTTCTCTCTCTGTCTCTCTTGCTCGCTCCTGCTCTCGCTATGTGATATGCTGGCTCCCCTTTGCCTTTAGCCATGATTGTCAGCTTCCTGAGCCCTCACAAGGAGCTGAGCAGATGTTGGTGCTATACTTGTATAGCCTGCAGGAATGTATGACAAATTAAACCCTGAATCTCAGGCATCTTTTTATAGCAACTCAAAAATGGCCTAACACACTGGTGATATTGTCTGAATATCTGTGTCCTCCCAAAATTCAGGGTGAAACTTAATCCCCATTTTGGTAGCATAAAGAACTGGGGCCTTTGGGAGAAAATTAAGTCATAAATGCTTTGCTCTCATAAATGAGTCTAGTGCCCTTATAAAAGGGGCTTGAGAGAGCCTTCTGACCTTTTAACCATGTGAGGACACTAACAAGGCACCATCTATGAAGCCCTCACCAGGCACTAAATCGTCTGGCACCTTTATCTTGGACTTCCAAGACTGCAGAACTATGAGCAATAAATTCTGTTTTTCATAAATTTTCTAGTCTAAGGTATTTTTTTACAGTAGCTAACACCTGAGACAAAAGTGGGTACCAAGAAGCAGGGTACTGCTGTAATAAATACCTAAACATATTCCAGCAGCCATAGAGCTGGATAATAAATAATTCTGGAAGAGTTATGTGGTACATTTGCAAAAATCAAAGTATTAAGGTTGATTCCGGTGAGGGTCCAGGAGAAGAGAGTTGTGGAGAATGTCAAAATCTTCTTAGAGACTACCTGAAAGGTCATGAAGAAAATTTGATAGGAATATGGACAATGAAGGTAATGAGGTCTTGTATGGCAATGGGAAACATGTCATTGGAAACTAAAAGGACATCCTTGTTTTAACGTGGCAAAAACTTGACTAAATGTGTTTATGCCCTGGTGTTTTATGGAAAGCAGAACTTGTGAGTGATGAAATAGGATATTTGGTGAAAGATCCATCTAAACATAGTGTTGAGGGTATAGCATGACTTTTATTGACTTCTACAGGGTGTGACTGAACAAACATTTGATAACATTAGTATAAACAGAAGGAAGCCGGTAGTTATTTATCAAGACAGTAAAAAAAAGATCCTGGAGGCATTTTGCAGATAATTGATGCTGCCCCTCCCATCACAGGCTCAGAGTGCCAAGGCCTAGGGGCAAAACAATGACAAAAGGAGAGTCTTGGGTACTCCTGGTTCTTTACCTAAGTCTCTGCTCCCCGCATTCTGGTAGAGTGCTCCTTAGTTGTCCCAGATGTGGCTCAAGTAGACCAAGGAGCAGTGCAGGCCACAGCGGCTTTCCCTTTGGAAGGTACATTGTGGTAATCCTTGCTGGCGTCAGTGTAATGCTTATTCTGGAGATACACAGAGTCGAAGAGTTTTAGGGGTATGGCTACCTCTACCTAAATTTTAAAGGATGCCGGAGAGAGCAAAGTTTATGAATGAAGATTGTGCTGTTATAAAAGACATTTCATGGATTGCCTTGCTCGTTTTGCCATCTGAGGGCACAGCATATGGCCCTTCTGCCATGTGAAGATGCAAGAAGAAAATATCACTTTGAGGCAGAGAGCAAGCCCTCACCAGACACCTAATCTGCTGGTGCCTTGATCACAGACTTTCCACTTTCTAGAACTATGGAAAAATCTTTTGTTTATAGATTACCCCATCTAAAATATTTTTGTTAGAGCAGCCCAAATGAACTAAGAACACTATCTTCTTCTGTGTTTAGTTGATTTTTTTGTAGTTTGATTCCTTTCTCATTTTCTTTCATATGTTTATTTTGAATATTGTCTTAATGTATACTATGGAGATTACATTTAATATTGTAATTTATAACATACAATTTAATTGCTTTCAATTTAACTTTAGTAGATGGGCAATCTCTGCTCCTATACAGCTTCATCTTCCCCATTTTCCTGTATATTGTCACAAGTGGCTTTTGGATATATTGTGTGGACAACACCATAGATTTATAATTGTTTTCACAAGTTTGCCTTTTAAGTTCTGAAGAAAATGAAAAACGTAATTACAAATCAAATATATAATACTATTGTCTTTTATATTTACTTATGTATTTGCCTTGCCAGAATTTTATTTATTCATGTGGTTTTGACTTACTGTTTAGTGACTTTCATTTTAACTTGCAGGACTCCCTTTATCATTTCTTACAGGAGAAGTCTAGTGCTAACAAGTTGCCTCAACTTTTAAGGATATCTTTTTTTTTTTTTTTTTTTTTTTTTAACCAGACGGAGTCTCGCTCTGTCGCCCAGGCTGGAGTGTAGTGGCGCTATCTGGGCTCACTGCAAGCTCTGCCTCCTGAGCCTCCTGAGTAGCTGGGACTACAGGCACCCGCCACCACGTTCGGCTAATTTTTTGTATTTTTAGTAGAGACGAGGTTTCACTGTGTTAGCCAGGATGGTCTCGATCTCCTGACCTCGTAATCCACCCACCTCGGCCTCCCAAAGTGCTGGGATTACAGGCATGAGCCATCACGCCCGACCAAGAATATCTTATAAGAAATTATGGAGGCATATAATTCTTAGTTGACAATTTTTAATAACTTTAAATATTATTGAGAATCTTTGTACATGAACATTGAGGAGTCTCTTCTGACACTGCTTTTATGATTGTCTTTTTTCCAAATTTATAAAATTGTAGTAAAATACACATAAAATGTACAATTGGAATCATATTAAAATTTTATAGGTCAGTGGTATTAAATGCATTCATAATATTGTGCAGCTGTCACCACTATAGTTTTTGAATAAATTTGTCCCCTCAGATTCATGTTAAAATTTTATCCCTAGTGTGGTAGTGTGGAAGTGAGGCCAAGTAAAAGGTCATGGGAGTGGATCTTTCATAAATGACTTGTTACTGTTTTCATGTGCATTCTTTTTTTGTTTTGAGATGGAGTCTCGCTGTGTCATCCAGGCTGGAGTGGAGTGGTGCAATCTCGGCTCACTGCAACCTCTGCCTCCTAGGTTCAAGTAATTCTCTTGCTTCAGCCTCCTGAGTAGTTGGGATTATAGGTGCATGCCACCATGCCCTGCTGATTTTGTTTTATTTTGTATTTTTAGTAGAGATTTCGCCATGTCGGCCAGGCTGGTCTCAAACTCCTGACCTCAAGTGATCTATCTGCCTCGACCTGGGGTTATAGTGCTGGGATTACAGGCACAAACCACTGCACCAGGCTGGTAGTGCATTCTTACTCTGGCAAGACTAGATTCATTCTTGTAAAAATGGAGTAATTTCCTTGAGAGCAGGTTGTTATAAAGCCAGGACACTTTTTGTGTTTTGCTTCTTTGCATGTGTCCACTTCCCTTTTGATCTTGTCTGCCATGTTATGAGATGGCACAAAAGCTCTTACCGGAAGCCAGGGCCATGTCTTTGAACTTCCCATCCTGCAGAACTGTGAGATAGATAGTTCTGTTTTCTTTGTAAATTATCCAGTTTTAAGGCATTCTATTATAGCAACACAGAATTGGCAAAAGCATAAAATTGGTGCCAAGGAGTGGGTATTGCTATACAAATAACATGAAAATGTGGAAATGTCTTAGGAACTGGGTAATGGGTAGAGGTTAGAAAAGTTTGGAGGATCAGGCCAGAAAAAAAAAGACTATTGTTATGAATAAAGCATTAAGGGTGATGCTGGAGAGGGCTCAGAAGAAGGCAAATTTTGACCAGATGAGAAGTAGTTTTTCATAAACTGAGCAAAGGTTATCCTTGTTATACCATTGTAAAAAACATGGTTGCATTGTGTTCAAGACCTAGGGATTCATAAAAAACCAAACTAGAATACCTGGTGGAAGAAATTCTAAATATCAAAGTATTCAATAAGCAATATGGTTACGACTTTTAACAGCTTATGATCAGTTACAGCAGTAAAGGAATGACCTAAAGGCCGAATTTATAATTAAAAGGGAAGTAGAAAATAAAGATTTGGGAAATTCAGTCTGACCATGTGGTAAAGAATAAGAGCATTTGCAGGGGAGAAATCAAAGGATACAACTGAGTAATCACTTTCTTAAGAGATAAGCATGAATAAAAGGGAGCAAGATGTTAATAGTCAAAGCAATGGATAAGAGGCAGTTAAGGCATTTCAAAAGCCTTTGAGATTACCCTCCCCATTACAGTGGTATGGGAAGATAAAATAACTTTGGGCGACAGGCCCATGGTTCCACTACCCTATGTTGCCTAAAACACTGCTCCTTGCATCCTGGTCGTACTAACTGAAGCAGCTGTGGCTCAAATGGCCCCAAGTACAGCTCAGATCACTGCTCTGCAGGCCCAAATGGTAAGCCTTGGAGATTTCCACATGGTGCTGTCTGCAGACCTGCAACGTGAGGGTATTTTGTATGTGAGAAGAATATGAGTGGTGGGCAGCCAGGAGTAGAATGCTATGGTTCAAATGTGGTTTGTTGTCATCACAATTTTTGTTAAAATTTGATATCCAATGTGATAGTGTTGGGAGGTAGGGATGCTTGGGAGGTATTTTTGTCATGGGGGAAGATCCCTCATAAATGGCTTGGTGCTATTCCTACGGTAGTATGTTCACATTCCAGTGAGGCTGGACTAGTTTTTGCAATAATGGATTGGTTCCTGTGAGAATGGATTGTAATAAAGCCAGGATGCCCCTTGCATTTTACTTCTTTGCATGTGTCCACTTCCCAGGTGATCTTCTTTCTCATGTTATAATGCAGCAGAAAGAGTCTTGCCAAAAGCCAGAACTATTCCCTTAAACTTCCCAACATGAAGAACCATGAGTGAAATAACCTTTTCTTTATAAATTTCCCAGCTTCAGGTTTTCTGTTATAGCAACACTAAATGGACTAAGACAACCACCATCCATCTCCTTAACACTTTTCATCTTGTAAAACTACAACTTAACCCATTAAACAATATCTTTTCATTCTAAGCCCTCCAGCCCTTGGCAACCACCATTCTACTTTCTGTCTCTATAATTTTAACTAAGACTCTAAGTGTCTCATTTATGTGAATTCATACAGTTTTTGTGTTTATGTGACTGGCTTACTTCACTTTGCATAATGCGCTCAAGCTTCATCCATGTTGTTGCCTGTGTTGCAACTTTCAATCTATTTGTGCCTTTGATGCTAAAGGGAGTCTCTTGTAGACAGTATAAAATTGAATCATGTTTACTTAAATCTAGTCTGTCAATCTTTGTCTTTTAATTTGAAACAGTTTGATATATTTACACTTAAAGTAGTGACTCATAAGGAAAGACATACTTCTGTCATTTTGCTATTTGTTTTCTATATGATTTATCAGTTCTTTGTCCCTCATTTCCTGCATCACTGTTTTTTTGTGTTCAATTTTTTGTTATGAGATATTTAACTTTCTTTTTCATTTGCTTTTGTATTTTAAGGTATTTTCTTTCTAGTCACCATAAAGATTACATTTAACATTCTAAAGTTACAATAACTTAATTTGAATTATACTATTTTAACTTCAATGATTTACAAAATTTCTGCTCCTTTATTGCTTTATCCCTATCACTTTCAGTTATTGTCACAAAATTACATCTTTATGCATTGTGGGTCTAAAAGTATAAAGTGGTATTTTAAATGCATTCTTCTCTTAAAGTATAAATGTGAAATTATAAACCAAAGTTACAATAGTACTAGCTTTTAGACAATTATTTTAAAAATACATTAGCACCTTAAATCGTATAGAAAACTGAGATGGTATTATAAATAATTGTTACATTAATACTAGTTTTTTATAATTTCCAATGGATTTACATTTATTCACATTTTATTTCTTCATATGGCTTTGAATTACTGTCTATTGTCTTTTCATTTCATCCTGTAGGACTTCCTTGAGCATTTCTTGCAGAGTAGGTCTAGTGGTAAGAAAATTCTTTAGCTTTTGTTTGTCTGAATATGTCTTAATTTTCTTTATCACATTTAAAGGACAATTTTCCTGGGTATAGATTTTTGCTTGAATTTTTTTTTTCTCCTTTAGCAGTTTCAGTATATTGATCCATTGCATTCTGACCTCCAAAGTTTTTATGAAAAATCTACTGACAATCTTAAGGAGATTTGGGGCTGAGACAATGGGGTTTTCTAAATATACAATCATGTCATCCGCAAACAGAGACAATTTGATGTCCTCTTTTCCTAATTAAATGCCCTTTATTTCTTTCTCTTGTCTGATTGCCCTGGCTGGAACTTCCAATACTATGCTGAATAAGAGTGGTGAGAGAGGGCATCCTTGTCTTGTGCCAGCTTTCAAAGGGAATGCTTCCAGTTTTTGCCCATTCAGTATGATACTGGCTGTGGGTTTGTCATTAAATAGTTCTTTATTATTTTGAGATACATTCCATCAATATCTAGTTTATTGAGAGTTTTTAACATGAAGGGCTGTTGAATTTTATCGAAGGCCTTTTCTGCATCTATTGAGACAATCATGTGGTGTTTGTCATTGGTTCTGTTTATGTGATGGATTACATTTATTGATTTGGGCATGTTGAACAAGCCTTGCATCCCAGGGATGAAGCTAACTTGACCATGGTGGATAAGCTTTTTGATGTGCTGCTGGATTTTGTTTGCCAGTATTTTATTGAGGATTTTTGCATTGATATTCATCAGGGATATTGACCTGAAATTTTCTCTTTTTGTTATGTCTCTGCCAGGTTTTGGTATCTGGATGATGCTGGCCTCATAAAATGAGTTATGGAGGATTCCCTCTTTTTCTATTTTTTGGAATAGTTTCAGAAGGAATGGTACCAGCTCCACTTTGTACCTCTGGTAGAATTTGGCTGTGAATGCGTCTGGTCCTGGACTTTTTTTTTTTTTTTTTTTTTTTTGGATGCTAGGCTATTAATTGCTGCCTTTGTTGGGAACAAGCCCCCCAAAATCTGGCCACAAACTGGTGCCAAAACTGGCAATAAACAAAATCTCTGCAACACTGTGACATGTTCATGATGGTCATAACACCCACACTGGAAGGTTGTGGGTTTACTGGAATGAGGGCAAGGAATACCTGGCCTGCCCAGGGCAGAAAACTGCTTAAAGGCATTCTTAAGCCACAGACAATACCATGGGCGATCTGTGCCTTAAGGACATGCTCCTGCTGCAGTTAACTAGCCCAACCTATTCCTTTTATTTGGCCCATCCCTTCATGATACTTTTAGTTAGTCAAATATCTATAGAAACAATGCTAATGATTGGCTTGCCGTTAATAAATATGTGGGTAAATCTCTGTTCAGGGCTCTCAGCTCTGAAGGCTGTGAGACCCCTGATTTCCCACTTCACACCTCTATATTTCTGTGTGTGTGTCTTTAATTCCTCTGGTGCTGCTGGGTTAGGGTCTCCCTGATTGAGCTGATCTTGGCAAATCCAGGTCAAAGGGTCGCTGGAGCAATGGTTGGAGAAAGTGGAACTAGCTGGAGGACACCCGAGTACTCTTAAAGCAATCCCTGTGGTGAGTAAGAAGGGGAGCTCAGAAGCATCAGGGTAACAATGGGACAAGTGTGGGCTCTGGTTTGTTCCACCTTGGAACTTTTTCACACTGATGAGGAGGAGGAAGGAGAGTATAACAAAGTAACAGAAGAGGCTACAGAGCAGGTTTATTTGCCAGCTAAAGCTAAAGTGGCAAAGGAAGGAGAGGTTCATCCCTACCCTTCTGCACCCTCTCATTATTATTTTGAAGAAAAAGAGTGGCCTGACTCTCTAGAGCTTTCTTTTCTGGAGGACACTGGGCAAAAGGTAGTTGCCCCAGTGACTGTTAGAGCAGTGCCTTGAGTAACCGCTCTTAGTTCTATTCCGGCAGGAATTAAGCAAGCTAGACAAGAGGGTGATTTAGAGGCCTGGCAGTTGCCTGTTAGAATACACCCCAACAGCGAAATATTATAGCTACATCTGAGCCTTTTCCTTTTAAATTACTCAAATAATTTAAACAAGCTATTAATCAGTATGGACCAGGTTCTCCTTTTGTAAGGGGACTGTTAAAGAATGTTGCTGTTTCCAGTCAGATGATTCCTACTGACTGGGATGCTCTTACTCAACCTTGTCTAACTCCTGCTCCGTTCTTATAATTTAAAACTTGGTGGGCAGATGAAGCTTCGATTCAAGTTGCTCACAATTCCCAGGCCCAACCTCAAATTAATATAACTGCAGACCAAGTTTTGGGGGTTGGCAGCTGGGCTGGTTTAGATGCACAACTGGTCATGCAGGATGATGCCGTAGAACAGCTTAGAGGAGTGTGCATTAGAGCTTAGGTAAAAATCACTTCAGGTGGAGAACAATACCCTTCCTTTAGTGCTATAAAGCAGGGATCCAAAGAAGCATACATTGATTTTATAGCTCGGTTACAGGAGTCTCTTAAAAAGATGATTGCAGATTGAGCTGCTCAGGATATAGTGTTGCAGTTATTAGCTTTTGACAATGCTAATCCCTATTGCCAGGCAGCTCTGTGACCTATCAGAAGGAAAGCACATTTAGTTGATTATATCAAGGCCTGTGATGATATTGGAGGTAATCTGCATAAAGCTACTTTGTTGGCACAGGCAATGGCAGGACTGAGAGTGGATAAAGGAAACACTCCATTTCCTGGAGATTGTTTTAACTGTGGGAAACATGGTCATACTAAAAAAGAATGTAGAAAAAAATCTGAGAGTCAGGCTGCCAGAGAGGCAAAAAAAGAAAGCTGCTGATCCTGAAATATGTCCAAAATGTAAAAAAGGAAAACATTGGGGTAATCGGTGTTACTCTAAGTTTGATAAAGATGGGAACCCAATTTTGGGAAATGCCATGAGGGATGGGTAGGCTATTAATCATTGCCTCAATTTCAGAACTTGTTATTGGTCTATTCAGGGATTCAACTTCTTCCTGGTTTAGTCTTGGGAGGGTGTATGTGTCCAGGAATTTGTCCATTTCTTCTAGATTTTCCAGTTTATTTGCATAGAGTTGTTTATAGTATTCTCTGATGGCAGTATGTATTTCTGTGGGATCAGTGATGATATCCCCTTTATCATTTTTTACTCTATCTATTGATTATTCTCTCTTTTTTTCTCTATTAGTCTGGCTAGTGGTCTATCTATTTGTTGATCTTTAAAATAAAAAAAAAATCTCCTGGATTCATTGATTTTTTGAAGGGCTTTTTGTATCTCTATCTCCCTCAGTTTTGCTCTGATGTTTGCTACAAAGACAAAAAATTACCTAGAGATAGAACTTACAAGGGATATGAAGGACTTCTTCAAGGAGAATTACAAACCACTGCTCAAGGAAATATGAGAGGACACAAACAAATGGAAAAGCATTCCATGCTCATGGATAGGAAGAAGCAACATCATGAATGTCTATAAATTATTTTGGCCATACTGCCCTAAGTAATTTATAGACTAAATGTTATCCCCATCAAGCTACCATTGACTTTCTTCACAGAATTGGAAAAAAACACTTTAAATTTCATATGGAGCCAAAGAAGAGCCCACATAGTCAAGACAATCCTAAGCAAAAAGAACAAAGCTGGAGACATCACGCTACCTGACTTCTAACTATACTACAAGGCTACAGTAACCAAAACAGCATGGTACTGGTACCAAAACAGAGATATAGACCAATGGAACAGAACAGAGACCTCAGAAATAACACCACACATCTAGAACCATCTGATCATTAACAAACCTGACAAACACAAGCAACGGGAAAAAGATTCCCTATATAATAAGTGGTGTTGGGAAAACTGGTTAGCCATATGCAGAAAGGTGAAACTGGATCCCTTCCTTACACCTTATACAAAAATTAACTCAAGATGGATCAAAGACTTAAATGTAAGACCTAAAACCATAAAAACCCTAGAAGAAAGGCAATACCATTCAGGACATAGGCACGGGCAAAGACTTCATGACTAAAACACTGAAAGCAATGGCAACAAATGCCAAAATAGATAAATGGGATCTAATTAAACTAAAGAGCTTCTGCACAACAAAAGAAACTATCATTGGAGTGAAGAGGTAGCCTACAGAATGGGAGAAATGTTTTGCAATCCATTCATTGAACAAAGAGCTAATATCTAGAATCTACAAAGAACTTAAACAAATTTACAAGAAAAAAACCAAACACCCCCATCAAAAAGTGGGTGAAGGATATGAACAGACACTTCTCAAAAGAAGCCATTAATGCAGCCAACAGACATATGAAAAAAGGCTCATCATCACTGGCCATTAGAGAAATGCAAATCAAAACCACATCGAGATACCATCTCACACCTGTCATAATGGTGATCATTAAAAAGTCAGGAAATAACAGATGCTGGAGAGGATGTGGAGAAGTGGGAACACTTTTACACTGTTGGTGGGAGTTAAAATTAGTTCAACCATTGTGGAAGACAGTGTGGAGATTCCTCAAGGATCTAGAACTAGAAATATCATTTGACCCAGCAATCTCCTCACTGAGTATATACCCAAAGGATTATAAGTCACTGTAATATAAAGACACATACACCTCTATGTTTACTGTAATACTGTTGACAATAGCAAAGACTTGGAACCAACCCAAATGCCTATTAATGACAGACTGGATAAAGAAAATGTGGCACATATATACTACGGAATACTAAGCAGCCATAAAGAAGGATGAGTTCATGTCCTTTGCAGGGACATGGATGAAACTGGAAACCATCATTCTCAGCAAACTAACACAAGAACACAAGGACATTTTTGAGCAATGTCCACTGCTTTTCCAGTCTGAGTTCCCAGTTAGACAAACACCACATGTTCTCCCTCTTAAGTGGGAGTTGAACAATGAGAACACTTGGACACAGGGAAGGGAACATCACACACTAGGCCTGTCGGGGGGTGGGGGACTAGGGGAGGGATAGCATTAGGAGAAATACCTAATGTAGATGTTGTGCTGATGGGTGCAGAAAACCACCATGACACATGCATATCTGTGTAACAAATGCGCACCTTATGCACATGTACCTCAGAACTTAAAGTATAATTTTTTTAAAAAAAGAGAAATCTGCTGACAGCCTTATTGAGAATTCCTGTGACATGTCACTACTCTCTTACTGCTTTCAAAATTCTCATTATCTTTTGAAAATATAACATGCCTCAGTGTGGTTCTCTTTGAGATCATCTTACTTAGAGTTTATTGACCTTGGATGTTTATATTCACATCCGTCATCATATGTGGGAACTTTTCAGACATTCTTCAAATATTCCTTCTCCCCCTTTCCCTGTCTTTTCCATTTGGGACTCACAAAATGAATTGGTCCACTTGGTGGTGACCTACAGGTTCCTTAGGGTCACTTCACTTTAATTTTTTAAATCTGTTCCTCAGACTAATTAATTTTCATTGTTCCATCTTCAAGTTTGAGGTTTTTTTCTTCTGCTGCTCAAACCCATTTTTGAATCTCTCTAGTAAATGTCTTATTTAGGTTATTGTAATTTTTGCCTCTAGAATTTTTGTTTTCCGTTAAGCTTTCTATGTCTTTTATTCATATTTTGATTTTTTTCATACATCAGTTTTAACTTTATATCTTTGAGCATCTTTAATAATGTTGTTTTTAAGTGTTTTTCTAGTATATTTGCTTGTCAGGCCTTTTTATATAACAATTTTTGTTTATTTTTTTTTTCCTTTGAATGAGCCACACTTTCAAGTTTCTTTGTATATCTTGTGAATTTTCATTGGAACTGGACATTTGAATCTAAGAAATGTGGTAGTTCTGGAAATCACATTATCCCTTTCCTGGTTTGCTGTTTTTAGTTATTTTTTTAAATTGTGGCTTTTTGTATCCCAAGGATCTGCCTGAGATGTAAACTTAAGGTCTTCTCAGGTCTTTTCTGAGACTGCACCTTTTCCTGAGCGTGTGTGATCACTTTATTTTTTTCTTTGTATATGCATTGCTTTCTAATGTCTAGTGTTTAATGTCTAGCTCCCAAAAAGGGAGAAAAATTTAAGGAGATGAAAGAGACGTCAGTCCTTCAAATCTTGGAAATCACTTCAACTGGAAGTGAAGTCGTTTTCACAATGCAAGAAGCAGCAACAATTACCACCCACCTCTGTCTGTACCTCTTTAATGAGATTCAGTAATCAGTGATTAGAGATGACACTCACAAAACTTGGAGGAAATGGTCCTCCTTGTGAACCTGTGCTCCCACAAGTTGTGTGCAGACTCCTCCAAGAACATGAGCACAGCTTCCTGCCACCAGGATGGGAATTCAAATAGGTAGCTTCTACTGTGCTAAGAAATTGAAATTAACTGCAATTTAGCATCCATGCCTTATTCTAAAATATATCAGCTTTCAGTCAATGCCAGAGTTCCAAAAGAGTTACATCAGCCATATTCTACCAGTAAAATTGTTGTTTAGGTGAGGTGAGAGACTTCTTCTGCTTTCTACTCTACCTATTTTCCAGAATCTTGTCTTTGGCTTTTGACATTCTGATTATAGTGTGTCTTGGTGTGAGTATCTTTGAGTTTATTCTAGTTGAGTTCTGGGAGCTTTTTGGATTTACAGATTTATGTCTTTTGGCAAATTTATAAGTTTTTAAAATTATTTCTTCCTATATTATTTTTCCTCCTTACACACTTTGGTCTCTTGATGGTTTTTCTTAGGTCCTTTAGGCTCTGTTTACTTTTCTTCATTATTTTTTCTTTCTATTTCTCAGAATAAATAATTCCAATTGTTTTGTCTTCAAGTTCACTGATTATTTCTTCTGTGTGTTCAGACTCTGCTATTGGATCCCTCTAGTAATTCTTTCCTTTAGTTATGGTATATTTCAGCCTCAGAATTTCTATGTGATTTCCTTTCTACTACTGTGGTAACATATACATTACATAAAATTTTCCATTTTTATCATTTTAATGATTTTAAGTGTATAGTTCCCTAACATTAAGTACATTCACCTGTTTTGTGATTATCATTTCTATTGATTACCAGAACTTATCATTCCAAAGAGAAACACTGTGCTCATTACACAATAACTTCCCATTCCTCCCTCTCTCCAACTGTACTTTCTAGTTTTTCCTACTTTTTTCTTTTCTACTTTTTATTTCTCCTTTCTTTTTCTATAAATTTGTCTACTCTATGTACTCCATGGAAGTGGAACAACATTTTCTCTTTTGTGTCTCCTTTTCACTTAGCATAATGTTTTCCAGCTTCTTCCTTTTTGTAAAATGTATCAGAATTTCATTGCTTTTTAAGAGTGAATTTAAGACTCTGTTGGGTCTCTCTCTCTCTCTCTCTCTCTCTCTCTCTCTCTCTCTCACACACACACACACACACACACACATACACACACAAAAAACATATTTTATCTATTCCTCTACTGATAAAAAATTTGGGTTTCTTTCACATTTAGCTTTGTGAAAAATGTTGCTATAAACATTGGTGTACTATTATACGTTTAAATCCCTGCATTTGATTATTTTGGGTGTATACTGAGAAGATAAAATAATAGATTATGTAGTCATTCCATGTTTAATTTTTTTGAGGAACCTCCAAACTTTTCCACGGTGAATGTTTACTTTCTTTTTATCATTTTATCTCTTTATTAATATTTGTATTATTTTCTTGATTTATTTTATTCTTTGTCTATGTATTTTTTAAGCTATTTTACTATTTTTAAAATAGTTGTTTTATAGTCTTCGTATAATTAATCCAAAGTATAAACTTCCTTAGGCATGGCTTCTAGTTATTTATTTTGTTCCTTTAAATGAGCTGTACTTTCCTGCTTCTTTGTATTTCTTGTGATTTTTGTAGTTGTTGTTGAAAACTGGGCATAATAATATTATGTGGTAACTATGGAAATCAGATAGTCCCCTTTTCCTGGAGTTGCTTTTCGACTGCTGAAGGCTTTAGTGGTCTATTTGTTTAGTGTCTTGACAGCGTATTTGACAATGTATTTTTGTAAAGACTCTTCCTTGTGTGATCACTGAAGTATCCATTCCTGGTATTCAGTTAGAGTTTTCACAGAGATTTCCTTGAACTCCAGTATTTAAAGAACAGAAACAAAACAAACAAGCAAACAAGGAAACAACTGAAAATACATCTCCCAGTCTGTGCTTATTGGATCTGTGCTGGGAAACTCCTTCAGTTCTTAGCTAGGTTTGCACAGAGCCAAAGGAAAAACCTGAGGTAAAAATCTTAGGTTATTTTTGTTCTTTTCTGAAGGTAGGTCTTCCCCTATACATGTGTATGGCTTTCTAAGTTCCCCCACATAGAAGATGTGGGCATCTTGATTTCTTAGAAGATTTTCTCCCCAGGTTGTTTTTTTGTTTTGTTTTGTTTTTGTTTTTGTTTCCTGGTTCTTTGGTTATTTTATGCCTCAGGCATCTCCAGGTTGTTACTTCGTTTGCAGTGTTTTTGAGCAATGTTCACTGCTTTTCCAGTCTGAGTTCCCAGTTAGACAAAACAGAAACAAGTACCTTGCTTCAGCTGTTCATGTGGCACACAGAAAGTTGAGAACAGATGCACACAGTAATTGTAGAATAAGATCTGCTGTGCTCTCTCAAAAAGGCCCAGCACTGGAATGTAGACTCCTTTGTTCAAGACTGCTACTGGGTTGAGAAAAAGGTTTGGGCAAGGGCAAGTAAATATATCAAAAATCTTTCCTATGTTTCTTGATTCAGTGTTTGATTAATTGCTGTAAACTTTTGACCGTTTTCCAGAGTTCTGAAAAAGTTGCTTCTGACATTTTTTTTTCTTATTTGTCAATATTTCTGTGGGATGATAAGAGCTTGGAGCTGCCTGCTCCACCATTATGCAGCACTATTAACTGAGGTTTTAGTTTATTTCTTTTACAAAAATGACTACCAAGTCTTCTGATTTTATGTCTACATCCATTTTGATTGGCTACTCTCAAAGTAAGAAAGAATTTTGAATTAGAAATTTACCTACAAATTAAATCTTGATCTAACTCTTCTTTATCTTTCCTTTTTCTTTATTTTTTTTTTGAGATAGAGTCCCCAGGTTGGAGTGCAGTGGTGTGATCTCTGCCCTCTGCAACCTTTGCCTCCTGGGTTCAAGTGATTCTCCTGCCTCATCCTCCTGAGCAGCTGGGATCCACCAACATGTGCAGCTGATTTTTTTTGTATTCTTAGTAGAGATGGAGTTTCACCATGTTGGCCAGGCTGGTCTTGATCTACTGACCTCAAGTGATCTGTCCTCCTTGGCTTCCCAAAGTGCTGGGATTACAGGCATGAGTCACCGTGCCCAGCCCTAACTCTTCTTTTTCTAACTCTAAGTATATTTTAGCAGAATGCTCATGTGGCTTTTCAACAATATATTCAATAAGTAAATCACTAAAGAAATCAACATTTGAACTACACAAACTAATTTTTGTAATGGAATTTTATCGGGGGAACCCGCTCCCAATATTTCAACGTAGGTTCTTTCTATTTTCCATAAATGTTGGCCAGCTGAGAAATAAAGATAAAGACTACAAAGAAAGGAATGTTACAGCTGGGCCACCGGGGGTGACATCACATATTGGTAGGCCCATGATGCCCGCCTGAGCCTGAAACCATCAAGTTTTTTATAAAGGGTTTAGGGGGTGTAAGAACAGGGAGTAGATCACATGCTTCAAGGGCAAAAAGGAGAACTACTGATAAGGGTCTATGTTCAGCGGTGCATGTATTGTCTTGATAAACATCTTAAACTACAGAAAACAGGATTTGAGAGCAGAGAAGCAGTCTGACCATAAATTTACCAGGGCGGAGTTTTTCCCCATCCTAGTAAGCCTGAAGGTACTGCAGGAGACCAGGGCATATCTCAATCCTTATCTCAACCGCATCAGACAGACACTCCCAGAGCAACCGTTTATAGACCTCCCCCCAAGAATGTATTCCTTTCCCAGGGTATTAATATTCATATTCCTTGCTAGAAAAAGAATTTAAAGATATCTCTCCTACTTTCACGTCAGTTTATAGCTCTCTGTAAGCAGAAAAATATGGTTCTTTTTGCCCAACCCCACAGGCAATCAGACCTTATGGTTGTCTTCTCTTGTTCCCTAAAAATCGCTGTCATTCTGTTCTTTTTCAAGGTGCACTGATTTCATATTGTTCAAACACATATTTTACAATCAATTTGTACAGTTAACACAATTATCACAGTGGTCCTGAGGTGATGTACATCCTCAGCTTACGAAGATAACAGGATTAAGAGATTAAAGTAAAGACAGGTGTAAGGAATTATAAAAGTATTATTTGGGAACTGATAAATGTCCATATTAAAATGAAATCTTCACAATTTATGTTCATCTGCCATGGCTCCAGCTAGTCCCTCCATTCAGGGTCCCTGAATTCCCACAACAGAATTTGAACCTTCACTAGTATTATTTTAAGGCAATAATCTGTACCCTTCATATAATATTAAGCTTATTCATGGGTTCCAAATTATTATAGTACAGAAATCAGCACAGACTAAATCTGTCCTGTCACTTGTCTTTAATCAACCTAAGAATAATTTTTATATTTTTAAGTTATTGAAAAAATCAAAATAAAAATACTATGTTATGACATGTAACATTAAATGAGATTCAAATTTCAGTGTTTATAAAGAAAGTTTTATTGAATCACATCCACATCTATTTGCTTATGTGTTGTATATGGTTGGTTTTATGCTACAATAGCATAATGGAGTAGATTTGACAGAGAATCTACAAACCTAAAATGTCTATTTTCTAGCCTTTCACACAAAATGTTTTCCAGTTCGTTTTAGTAAAACACATAATCAACAACCTAAGAAATAATTTCAATTTTATGAATCTTGAAAGCTTTCTTCTGCTTTAGCATTAGTCATTAGCTAGAAGACTAATTTTACTTTTAGAAATTTCAGCTACTACAGGTTTTATCAGGTAATAATATATATTTTTTTCAATTCAGTGTTTGATACTTTTAGCACATTTACCCTACTAGTTCAGTTGAAAATAAAGACAATGTTTCTTATACATGTCTAACACAAAAGTATTTCTGGATGGTTTTTCCTAGGACTTAAATTTCTCAATAATATTAACCATTCCTTACTAAATTTTGTCAACTTCAAGGACTAATTCTGAACTTGACGTTCTTTCCTCTAATTGAGTCAGAGAAAACGGGAAATTTCCTTCACCATTAAAAACTCTCTTAAATCAGAGTATCTTACATTTATATATTATTCAATTGATAAGTATGTGAATCAGAGTACTTTAAATTTTTACAGTGAAATCTTATGTTATGTTGAAAGACAACTTAAAAACACATAATATCTAAGTTTGGGAAACATCATTGGTTTGGATGACATCTGTAAGAATGCTTTCAACAACACTGTCAACTAATGCAAACTGATGTAGAATGAGCTCTTCTGAAAATAATTCAGAAATGAATTTCCAGCTATTTCTCACCAACCATAATTTTTTAGAAGGTCTGCATCTACAAGTTAGGCAATTTTGTATGATCTTTGGGATTAATCTATTTTTAAGAGATTATTATAAGTAGACTAAACCTCCAGTTAAATAATTTTATTATTTATATGTAAACATTTAACTAGATAATCACTTTTTTCTTTCCTGTCATTACTGCACCAGTCAACTTCATTAAAGGAAGTTTGGTGTTTTAAAACAAAACTTTTTCAGAAATTTCTGCTTTATTACTGGCAATTGTCAAGAAAATTTTAGATAAAATAGAATACACATTCTCTAAAAATTCATGAGTCACCATTTTTGGGTGACAATATTTGACATTCTTTCCTGGCTGCTTGGTCCATCTGTTGAATCTCTTTATAAAACCTCCTTGGATTCCAGAGGCAAATATGCTGATGTTGAAACTATATCACAAAGTTCCAAGTTCAGCTAATTTTGAAAAATTTATCACTGCACTAGCTAGCCACCTTATTAAATTTTTCCCATTACTTTTTGTTTTTACAAATGGATCTTGATCTCTATATTTGAGTATAATATTCCTGAAAATTATTTAATAACTTTATTGACCAATGATTTCTTGATTGATATTTTATCCATAAGAAGTACCTTACTTGTAAGGATTTTTTTTTTATCACAGGGGCCATTTTATGCATATATGGAATTTATACAGTTATCGCTTACTTTCAAATGATGCTTTATCTACAGTTGGATCATTTTGCCTGGGAGACATAAACTAAACTAACTTTACTTACAGGTGGGAAAAATTTATCTCGTATAAATCCTTTTATTTGAGTATCTAAATATGCCTTTAACAATAAACTTGTCCCTTACATAGTTTCATGTTCAGCTTGGTTTTCATCTCAATTTAATAACTATCCCAGTAACAACATCCTATAAAATTTAACAGGAGAAATCAATGTGCATTTCCTGGTGGGTAGTGTGAGTTGTCTAGTTTAATAATTATATGTTTAGTCATTTAACTCTCATGGCACACAAGTAATACTAATTATTAACATCTCTTACTAATTATCAAAAATCCAAAGCATTTGTTAAACCCTTCTTTTACCTGGTCCCTTTTATGCTTCCTTTTGCTTTTATTTTCAGTAGTATAGGAATCATCTTATAAGACACTATACTATGCTTTAAAAACCATTTTATTTTCTAAGAGAAGTAAGCATACTTATATCAGGTACAAAAGCTTCAGTGTTCATCCTCGTGAGCTGGTGAGGAAGATGTGGAATTACTGGTGTTACGTAGAGAAAACACCTTTGACAAAGCTGAAGACATTTTTGTCAGCATTTTAGATCCTTGTTTGGAGACATCAGACTTGGGAGTTTCTGTGGACAAAGTAAACAAGAAGAATGATATCTTTATTTTTGGATGCTGAGGTCAAATACCTTGCCTAAGGTCATATGAGTAAAAGGTGGCCCAGCTGGTAATAGGGTCCAGATTTTCTGACTCTCATGACATCATTATGCCTACTGTACTATAAGGCTCCTTTAGTCAAGTATGCAAAAGTCCATTTCTCTTTTCTCAGCAGAACACTCTCTGAAAATGTCTAATGAGTTAAAAGCGAAAGTAACCTTCAACTCTACACAGTGTGGACACCTATTTCAGAATGCTCAAGAGAAAGTAGAAGCACATTAAAAATACTATAAATTCTCACCTACTTTAAGTAAATTTTCCATTGACTGACCCCAAGTGATTATTTATGTCATGGAAAATAGGATTGTGTAGGTAATGAAAGAGTTCCTATTTGGATTTTTTTGCACCATTTATTCAGCATGAGGTTTTAAAGAATATAATCATCTCAGTTTAACAAAATTATTATTTTATACATAAAGAAATAATTTTATATGTAAAGAAATAATCATTTATGTGCTTTTCTGATACTTCATAAGTTGTGATAGGGTTACTAAAATCCTGTATTTTCTTGATTGTAGTACATGACACTCAAAAGTTATAAATTTTAATATAAAACTTTAATTCCCAGCTTCTTTTGAAAAAATGGAAGAACTAGGAACAATCTAGCATGCCATTGATTGTAGCTGAGTAGCAGCTGCCTCCTTCAAAGGCAGCATGCCATCTCCCATGAGTCACACACCCCTTCTCAACCTGCTGCTGTTGTTTATGGTACCTACCTTGCTCTTATAACCATTTGAGTGTGTAGACAGTGATGATGTCGCATGAGATTGGGATTTGAAACGTAGCTCTGCTGCTTGTTAGCTGTGGGATAACCTTGGATAACGTATTGTCATTTTTCTCTTTAATGATTCTCACTTTTTTTCTTTAAATAAAATGGGAATAGCTAGGGCCTGATATATTTTAGTTATATTATCTATTGTCCCTTTGGTGTAAAGATAGAGAACTACATAATTAACTGAAAATTGGTATTTATACAAACAGTAAGAATATTATTTCAATCCCATTTTGATAATATGCAAGGGGAGAGTCACTCATTTCCAGGACAGTAATAAAAAATTCTAAACTCAAAATGATGCAGTTGAGAGTTTAATTACACCAGTTGTTAAAATAGTACATTTTGTACCTGAAGTGACTTCCTTTGAGGGATTTGCACTGCCAAGAACATCCTTGGATCTTTCAAAGATGGTGATAAACTGCCAAGGTAAATTGAAATACAAACTGAGTCTTTCACTGGACACTAAACACTAAATATACCCATAAATCCTCAAATCCACTAGATATACCTATAAATACCATTACAGTATCTTACATAAAATATATCTGTGCTCTGCAATCTCAAAGAATTGTTCAATAAGGCTGAGGCTCCTAATTTTTGGAAAGTAAGATGCCTAACATTGACACTTGTTATGAATGCAGGTTTTGGCTAGCACTAAATGAGGGTCAATGGTTCAGCCATATTAACTCATGAAAAATCTCAGCTCTATCTGCCCCCTCTATCCTTTGATTGAATTGAAAAAAGTTAAAAATTCTTTTCTGAAAAAAGATGTAATAGTAAGGGGAGAAAAAAGGATGTTCACTTTGTAACCCCAAATTTTCTTTTATTGAAATCTTAGCCACTGCAGAGTCTGGGGCAATAAAGTGACTCTGTGGACCTGGTTGTGCTGGGATTGTGTCTCCAGTACTAGCTTTACTCTATAGACCTTTATCAATTTTGAATGCAAGAGCAGCAATTGTCCCAGAGAGGCATAAAGTAGCCTGGGACAGGTGGTGGGGCTTCAGCTATTCTGAAACTATTCTAAAATGGTAGATTTGAAGGGTACCAGAATTCTGTAGCTATTCTAAAATGTCATCTGTTAAAAATCAATAAAACAAGGCTTAAATACATGTAACATAAGAGGAATGCGCAGTGTCTATATCAGGTAAAAAGCAACAGATACTATTACAAGAGTTTTACCATAGTTCCTCCAAGAAGACTTAAGGGTGCTCACATATTAAGCTATTGGAAACAAGATAACTGAGGAATAAAATGGGGCAGAGACAATGTAAAGTGCTGATTCTCAGTTGTGTATCCATAAGTTTAACCAACTAAAGATAAAATAAATGAAAAATAATGGACAGCTGTATGTATACTGAATATGTATAGACTTATTGTTCTTGTCATTATTCCCTAAATAATACAGCATAAGAACTATTTACATAATATTTACATTGTGTCAGGTATGATAAGTAATCTAGAAATAATTTAGAATATATGGGAGGATGTGTGTAGGTTATATGCAAATATACCATTTTATATAAGGACCTTGAGTACCCCTGAATTTTGATATCTTTTGGGATTCCTGGAATCAATCCCCTACAGCTATGAGGGGATGATAGTACTTAAGTTATGCTGAAAACGTGTATCTGTTTGTTAGATACAAGAGTGCTTACCCTTACTTAATGGAGCATTGTTAAAATCATGACTTTAAAGTTTTTAATCTAAAAATTTCAAAACCTTGGCTATGTCGGAGTTGGCATCTTTTGACCTTTTCTTTGAAAGCTGTAGATATTGTCTTTGTTCTTTGTATGTTGAATCATTTTGGAATGTATCCTGCACATTATATGTAAGTAGTCAGATTTTTGGTCCTTTCAAAATCCTGTAGAGGATATGTGTGTGTGTGCATGTTTTTTTATTTTGGTAGGTAATTGACTCATTATGTTCAGATCACATATCCTACCCTGCCCATCTCATGGCTGTGGTTTCAATTTAATTTCTGTTTTCAAAATTTTTGTAGCTTTGAGTATCCTTATGTATGCACTACTGTTAAGAATGCAGTTCAAGTTCTCGAAGACTTTTGTCTTTGTAACTTCAGGTAATTTCCAAATATGTACAATTCAGAGGGGGCATTATAAACAGATTTTTGAGGTTCCCCTTTCTGTGATTTTCCTCAATGCCTGACTCTCATTAGCCCCCTTTTCTAGTTCTATGGCTAAAATGCTGTGGCTTTAGCCTCTGTGTGTGTGCTGTTTCTAGTTTATATCTGCATCTACCACTAAGAGTAAAGTGACAAGAGAAAGCAGAGAAAAGCACAACAGGCTCAATCAATACTCCTTAGTCTACTGAGGACCCTTTCCCTATTGGTCAGAGAAGAATTTTCTTTCAGAGTTTTAAGTGGTACCTCAGCGGCCTCTGCTGCTACTGCCATGCAGCTTCACGAGGGGACCTTGCCTTGAGGCAGGGCCAAGGAGGGAGAAAAAGTGGGGATTCTCCCCAGATTCTCCATGTCACGGGAATCTCCTAACCGGTAAGAAAACAATGGTTTCTCTAGGAGCTATATTCTATCCAGTTGATCTATGCAATTCCAGGATTTGAGTTTCCCTGAGTCTTAGAGGATATGCAAATAAAATAACAAAACCCAGGAAACTCACAATGGCATTGGCCATTCTTTGAGTTTTGATTCCCCTGCCTAACTCTTGTTATTTATTTTTCAGAATCCTCAGTAGTTACCCACAGTGTTTAGTTGTAATCACTGAGAGAGGTAAGATGGAGCCTGCCTACTCCACCTTACCCAGAACTGGATTAGATAACAACTTTACCCATAATTTTACCATGGAAAAGGTAGCAAAGAGGGAAGGAACAAAAGCAGAAGGAGTCCAGATTAGCCAGAAATTCCACTTGACACACTGAGTGTCAACAGGTTCTTAGATTAGAGCTTCAGCATTTCCCTTCTGTTGCCATATAATTTTACTGTAAATTATAGTGTAAATTTACATATATGCAAATTATATGTAAAGTGTGGCCAAAATGGAGCCTGAGGTAGTTAAATAAATACTTATATTCACAAATGAGGATTAGCTTCAGTGGGTGACAAATCCAGTATCTTTGAACATTTAAAAAAATATATCTTAAGTGTAAGTTATAAGATTTTAAAAGTTGGTTCTGAAAATTGTACTATATTGCGATATGAGAAGTAACTCCATAATTGATAGCTTATATTGTATGTGGGGGTGGAAGGACCCACTTGAAGGGTGATTAAACTGAACCAAGAAAGAAACAATTTGATTAAAAAACACAGACAAAGATGTGTAGCTTCATTTCTCATTGGAAACTTTATAAGAAAGATTTATAAAGAGGAAATTTTCTTGGCTCACACTGGGGAGTAGGTGGGCTTTGTGGAAAGTTGCCAGTAAAGAAGTAATGTTTAGGAATGCAGAAAAATAGAATTAACACTCACTTCCTGCAAGCCATGCCCCTTCCATGTTTGAAGCTTCTGTTTTCTCCCCACCTCCCCAAGTTTCTCACTTGAGTCTACTCATCCTAGGTAGGGCCAAGTAATTCACTCCCTCTAGTGTTTTGCTAGAGACTGTAGTAACAGAGCTAATAAACAGAATTGTACTTAGATGCTAGGGAGAACCAGTATATTACTTTGTGCACCTAAACAAGAAATGATGACTTAACCCAAAGGATTTTGTCAACATATTTTAGTACACCAGGGACAGGCCTCAACTAGGAAGAGGGAGAGGGTGTAAGAAATTGTGAATAGGAGAATGCTTTCTGATATCCTTCAAATCATACCACACAGTCCCTGACTGAACTATGAAAACTGAGTTGTTCTTAACTACATCCTAATATATACCAATTAAGGCTAATTAAAAATACTTACCTTAACACTGCTTGCATGCTCTGGCTTTTGTTCCTGAGAACTTTCTGTAGAGATTAAAAAAAAGTAAAATAGTCTCTTTCTGAAGCATATATATTTGTTGACACAAATCTGATCATATTACTTATTTTTCACCAAAGAATCATATAATTTAAGCAGGTCGAAGAAGTTGTTATTTTAAATGTATAAGCAATTGGGAACAACACTGAAGTAAGTGAGAGCCCTAGAATGTTGGGGCATGTCTTAGCCCTTCAGTTAGAAATTTAGAAATTATGAAAGATGAAATGTAACATAGTGGGAGAGGCAAGCTCTGTAACTTAGTAGCTATACATCTATGCGCAACTATTCAATCCCTATAAGCCTGTTTGTTTACCTGTGAAATGAGGGATTACTCTATAGATGATTCTTAAAAGCCCTTCCAGGTCTACCACTTTCTTTACATGCCTACTTAAAAGCAGCTTATTAGAATAAAGAGGAGAGTACGGGTATTATTAAATAGTAACTTCTGGGAGAATCAGGAGAGCTTCGAGGTAATGCTCAGAGGAAATTTGGTGGAGTCTATAGAACCAAAAGTTGTCTGAGTTCCAGGGGAGGTCAATATATTAGTGAAATAAATTCAGGCAAGGAGGTAGAAATGACACTGTGAGAGAAGCTTCTCAAGAACCCACTGCAAGGGAAGCAGCTAACCTGCTAAGAAGGCAGAAACCCTGTATTTAAATCTTAGCTTCATTGCTTAAAGCTGTGTGAACACTGAACATCTAACTTCTCTGACTCTGTTTTCTCATACATAGTACGTGAATGAGACTGTCTTCCTTGGCTATAGATATCATATAAGAAAAAACTATGCATTTTATATAGCTACACTCATCACGAGCCAACACAAGCAATAACTATCTAAAGTACCCTTTGGGCCAATATGGGTTCTAAAAAAAAGTAACAGTAAAATCTCAATCAGCTCAAATATGAGAAGTGATTAAAATATCTGACAAAATTGGTTAGGTTTCATTGTTGGTTGATAATCTTCCTAAAAAGCACCTAAATATATATTGCACATAATTGAACAGATTTTATTTTAAATGAATGAGAACATTTGGGTTTACTACAAGGGCAATGATTCCAAACACAAGTTTTTAAGTTTCTAAGGTATATGGGCTTCCAACTCCCCAGAAAAACTAGGAAGTTGTTTTGATGAAGAGGCATAAAAAATTTCCTGATATTTATGGGGCCCCAATTTTTGGATTTAAGTTATTTGAGATTTTATTGTATATATGAATTAGGAATGAATATATCTGGCCTTGATCTTTCCACTTAATTTCAGACTTAAATATCCAATTGCTTATGTGACATCTCAACTTGAATGTCTAAAGGATACCTCAATCTTAACGTAACCAAAAAAAAGAATTCTTGTACTCCTCCTTCACCTTTGGTTGATCCAATAGTCTCTCCTATCTCATTAAATCCCTGTATCTACTATAAACAAAGTAGTGTTTTAGGCTCTTGGTGATACAGCTGTTAACAGACAGAAATCTCCACCTTTATGAAGCTTACATTCTAGAGAGACAGTCAAAAAAACAATTAAAATACACACTATAACAGAAAGTGCTATCCAGTAAAGCAAAGAACTGGGATAGGTAGTGCCCTGATCAGAATTAAGTTGCAGTTTCAGAGTGTGGCCAGAGAAGACCTGAGAAAGTGACATTTGGGCCAAGATCTGAAAGTAAGGAATGAGCAATGCAGATATAGGGGAAAGAGTACAGGAGGATCAGCAAATCCAAGGGCCATTAATATATAAAGTGTTTGAGGAACAGCAAGGAGGTTAGTGTGATTGGAATGAATTGAGCCAGAAAGAAAAAGAGGAGTACCTTAGAGGGGGAATAGGATGTTAGGGTGATGCCCAGATGATGTAGGGGTTTGTAAGCCATTGTGATGACTTGAGATTTGGTTCTAAATGAGATGGGAAGTACAGTCATGCATTGCTTAACATGGTTACATTCTGAGAAATGCCTCATTAGGTGATTGCATCATTGTGTGAACATCATAGGATGTACTTACACAAACCTAGATGCTATAGCCTACTATACACCTAAGCTATATGGTGTGGTATGTCTTCTAGGCTAAACCTGTACAGAATGTTATGACACTGTATACTGGAGGCAACTGTAACACAATGGTAAGTATTTGTGTATCTAAACATAGACAAAGTACAGTAGAAATACAGTATTATAATCATATGGGACTACTATTTTATACTGGTCCATCATTGGCCAAAACATCATTATGTGACACATGACTTTACTTATTAATGTCTGGAATTATCTTGTTTAAGTCTTTACTCTTGGGATGGGACTTCCTACTCCGAGTTAAAGTGTAAATTCCATGAGAGCAAAACCTTTGTCAGTCTTGTTCAGACATGGAATCTCAGGATACAAAGAAAACACTCAGCAAATCTTTGGATGAATGAGTAAGTAAATGATTTAATTGAACATCTGTGATATTACTAAAGGATATAAGTACTAAGCAAGATCACCAAAATGAAGTTGGAAAAAGCATATTAAAACACTGAATTTAGAGGCAGGAGACGTGGGATGCAGATGGAACTTTTGTTTATATATAGATTCACCGGATACATGTGCAGGATTATTACTTGGATATATTGCATAATGGTGAGGTTGGGCTTTTAGTGACCTATCACCTGAATAGTGAATATTATACCCAATAGGTAATTTTTCAGCACTCACCCCCCTCCTCCCTTCTGGTGTGCCACGTCTGTTACATTGGTCTGTTTTGGACTCTGTTTTTGACTCAGAGGAATGTTGGATGGGTCACTGCCTTACCCTGAGCTTGAGTTTCCTCATCTATGAAATGAGTATGGTTGTATGAAACAGTTTCTGTTGGCATCTAGCAAAGTATAATTCCACAATTCAGACATTATAGGAGTGGTTTTTGTGAAATCTATGATATGGTCACTGAATTCTGGCATACTTAATGCTATTTTATGGATTATCTTAATAAAAATGATTTTCACTTTCAAATTGGGAGAATATGTTGAATTGGTTGCATGTTTGAAATAGTAATGATAAACTTGTGGTTTGACTTTCAATGTGACTTTATAGCAAACATGACACTCTACCTCTTATATATGCTATTATTGTTAGAACCATATTGATCCTCCCTCTAAGGTCTTGACAATTAGAGAACCTAAAAGTCGTTACAAATTTTCTAAGGAGCCAGTACTATTAAGGAATGAATTAAAAAAAAATAGAAAAATGAAAAAAAAACGTGAGGTACATCCTAGCCAGATTTTAATATGAGGGAATAAATTTAGCTTTAAAAAGAGGCATAATCCTTCAAAGAAATAATTAAATTCTAGTAGTATGGATTCTGGCTCAGATATAAACTGCTGTTACAATACTCTCTATTTTGTAGATATTTCACAGGAGTATGGTAAATGTGAATTCATGTCACTCCGTATACTTGATACCACAATCAGTGATAAAATCTTAACGGTAATTTAGGCAAGGGAAAGTATTTAACTCATTTTAACACCTGAATGAGGTAATACTGTATCATTTTCTAAAGTAGATAAACTCATAGAAAAAATAAAGCCTGTATTAACTTCAAGTTTGATAACTAAAAAAAAAAAACCACACACACATCAAAATAGTAGACATTTATCTTTGAACACTTCCTAATTTAAGAAAAAAGAGTCCAACCTTCTAATATTTTAGCACTTGGGTCTGGGCAACAATCTTCAACCTCACTAAAATAAAAGAAAAAGAACATCATTTAGGGTGAATTTGATAAATGAAGAAGTTACTGATTAAGCAAAAGAACAGTTAGTCTTCATATGGAAAGAAAGCTTAAATAATATACTATTCACTGAGATTCCAAATCAAATAAAAATGATTTCTGATTGACTTTTTCCCCTACTTTTAAAATTGTGATTATACATACATTAAATTTACAATTTTAACCATTTTAAGTGTACAGTTCTATAGCATTAAGTACATTTGCAGTGTTGTGCAACCATCACAACCATCCAGCTCCAGAACTTTTTTCATCTTTCCCAACTGAAACTCTATACCAATTAAATATTAAAACCTAATTTCCGTCTCTCCCCATCCCCTGGGAACCACTATTCTACTTTCTGTCTCTATGATTTTGACTATGCTAGGGACTTCATATGAGAATCATGAAATGTCCTTTTGTGCTGACCTATCCCAATTAGCAAAATATATTTGAAAGTTCATACATCCAGTAGTATGTGCCATAATATCTTTCTTTTTTAAGGCTGAATAACATTCCATTGAATATTTATAACACATTTTGCTTGTTTATTCATCTATCGATAGACATTGGGATTGCTTCCACCATTTGTCTATGGTGAATAACGGTGTAGAAATATCTGTTTTGGTCCCTGCTTTTAAGTATTTTGAGTATGTACACAGAAGGAGAATTGCTTGATCGTAGGGTAAGTCTATATTTAATTTTTGAGAACCCGCCCAATACTGTTTTCCACAGTGTCTACACTATTGAAATTTCCACCATTTATGCATAAGGGTTTCAATTCTTGACATCCTTACAAGTACTTGTTTTCTTTGCCTTTACTTCTTTTTTCCCTCCCTCCTTCCGTCCCTCCCTCCCTTCTTTAGTTATCTTAATGTGTTGAAAGTGGAATCTTGTGATTGTGATTTGCATTTCCCTAATGATTAGGGAAATGATTGAAAATCATTTTATGTGCCTCTTAGCCATTTGTATATTTTCTTAGAGAACTGTCTAAGTCCTTTGCACATTTTTAATTGGGTTGTTTTATCATTGTTGAGTCATAGGAATTATTTATATATTCTGAATCTTAATTATTTACTATATGTATAATTTGCAAATATTTTCTCCCATTCCATGGGTTGACTTTTCACTTCATTGATGGTGTCCTTTGAAGCACAAAAGTTTTAATCATAATGAAGCACAATATACCTATTTTTCTTTTCTTTCCTGTGCTTTGATTTCAAAACAACAACAACAACAACAACAAACACTGTTAAATCCAATGTCATGAGGCCTTTCTCCCATGTCTTCTGACAAAAGTTTTTCTAGCTCTTATGTTTAGATCTCTGACTCATTTTGAGTTAATTTTTGTATGTGGCGTAAGGTAAGGGTTCACCTTCATTTTTGTTTGTTTTTTTGCATGTGAGTATCTATTCCCATCACCACCTGTGGAAAAGGCCATCCCTTCCCTCATTAAATTGTCTTCGTACCCTTGGTAAAAATCATTTGACCATATATGGAAGGGTTTATTTCTGGGTTCTTTATTCCATTTATTTGCTTTATAAGTCTGTCTTTATGTCAGTATCACACTGTTTGATTACGGTAGCTTTGTAGTAAGATTTGAAATCAGTAAATAAGACATCTGCATCTTTGTTCTATATTAAGATTTTTTGCCTATTAAGGGTCTCTTGAGAAACCAATGAACTTTAGGATAAATTTTCTATTTCTGCAAAAAAAAAATTATTGGTATTTTGATAAGGATTCCATTGATTCTATGAATTACTTTGAGTAGAATTAACATTTTAACAATATTGTCTTCTAATCTATAAACATGAGGTGTCTTTCTACTTATTTGCGTTCTCTTTAATTTCTTATAGCAATATTTTGTAGTTGCCAAAGTACAAGTCTTTCAATTCCTTGGTTAAATGTATTCCTAAGTATTTTATTCTGTTTGTTATTAATATAAATGGATTTTCCCCTTAAATTGTTTTTAAATTTGTTTTCCCCTCAATTTAAATTGTTTTCCCCTTAATTATTTTTAGATTGCTCATTGTAATTATACAGAATGCAGCTATCTTTTCTGTGTTGATTTTATATCTGGTAACTTTGCTGAATTAATTCATTAATTACAACATTTTTTATGTGTTCTTCAGGGGTTTCTACATTATGACCATGTCATCTATAAACAATAATTTTTCTGCTCATCCAATTAGAATGCCTTTCCCCTTCTTCTTGCCTAATTTTTCTGACTAGCATTTTCAGTACTGTGTTAAATAGAAGTGGCAAAAGTAGTCATTGTTTTTTGTTTGTCCCTGATCTCAGAGAAAATACTTCATTTCTTCACCACTGAGATAGATATTAGATACAGCTAATATCTACAATATTAGCTGTAGATGTTTCATATATGACCTTAACAATGCTGAAGTAATTTCCTTCTCTTCCTGCTGTGCTGAGTCCTTTTATCCATGTAAAAGATTTAACTTTTGTCAAACGGTTTTCCTGCATCATTTGAGATGGACAGGTGTGTGTGTGTGTGTACGTGTGTTTCCCTTTCATTCTGTTAATGTGATGTATTACATTGATTTTTGTTGTTGTTGTTGTTGTTGTTGTTTTTGAGACAAGGTCTCATTCTGTCACCCAGGCTGGAGCGAAGTGGTGTAATCACAGTTCACTGCAGCCTACCTCAACTTCCTGTTCTCAATAAATCCACCTGCTTCAGCCTCCTTCATAGCTGGGACCACAGGTGCACACCACGTCTGGCTATTTTTTGTATTTTTTTTGGAGAGATGGGGTTTCGCCATGTTGCCCAGGTTGGTCTCAAATTGTCGGGCTTGAGAAATCTGCCCATCTTAACCTCTCAAAGTACTGGGATTACAGGCGTGAGTCACTGTGCCTGGCCTATTGATTGGTTTTTTTGTGTTGAAACTTGTTTGCATTCCCGGGATAAAACCGACTTGGTCATGATCTATAAACCTTTTAATATACTGATGAATTTGGTTAGCTAATACCGTGTTGAAAATTTTTGCATCAATATTCATCAGTAATATTGTTCTGTAGTGTTTTATTGCTGTCTTTGGTCTTGGCAATAATGTAATGCTGGCATCATGACTTTGGAAGTGTTTCCTCTTTTCAATTTTTTTGAAAAGTCTGAGGGGGGTTAGAGTTAATTCTTTGAAATTTGTGACATCCACCAATGAAAGTATCTATCTGGTCATGAGCTTTTCTTTCTTAGGAGGTTTTTCAGTTACTGATTCAATTTCTTTACTATTTCTAAATTTGTTCACTCTAATTTAGCATAATTCAGTCTTGACAAGCTGTATATTTCTAGGAATTTATCCATTTCATCTAGATTATCCAATTTGTTGGCATACAATTATTCATAGTACCCTCTTTTAATCCTTTTATTTCTATAAACTCAGTTGCTATTTTACCTGTTTCATTTATGATTTTAACTGAGTCTTCTCTTTCTTTCCTTAGGTAATCTAGCTGAAGACTTGTCAATTTCATTGATTTTTTTTTTTTTTTTTTTTTTTTTTTTTTATGAACCAACTCTTAGTTTTCTTGATTTTCTCTACTTTTTTTATTGTCTATTTTATTCCTGGTCTAATCTTTATTATTTTCTTCCACTTAATACCTTTCAGTTTGTTCTTTCTCTAGTTGCTTAAGGTATAAAGTTGTTGGTATAAGATCTTTCTTATTTGATTTATTTATGACTATAAATTTTCCTCTTAACATTGTTTTTGTTGTATTCCTTAAATTTTGGTGAGTTTGGTAAGTTCTCTTATTATTTCTTCTTTGACCCATAAGTTGATACTATATTGTTTAATTTTCACATTTTTAAGGGTGTTTTGGTTTTTACTTCTGCTATTGATTTCTAGCTTTATCCCACTGCAATTTGAAAATATATTTTGTATGTATTCAAACTTTTAAAATTTATTAAGACTCATTTTGTGGCCTAAGATATAATTTATCCTGGAGAGCGTGCTATGTGCATTTGAGAAAACTGTGTATTTTGCTATTGTTTTATACATATATACAAACACACACACACATATATATTTAACTATATATATATGACAGGTTGAATAAATCTATAGTTTTATTCACATCTGTATTAGTCTGTTCTCATGTTGCTATAAAGGTCTGCCTGAGACTGGGTAATTTATAAAGGAAAGAGATTTAATTGACTCACAGTTCTGTATACCTAGGGAGGCCTCAGGAAACTTACAATCATGGTGGAGGGAAAGCAAACATATCCTTCTTCCCCTAGTGGCAGGAAGGAGAAGTGCCAAGCAAAAGGGGGAAAAGCCCCTTATAGAACCATCAGATCTTATGAGAACTCACTCACTATCATGAGAAAAGCAGCATAGGAGTAATCATCTCAATGATTCAATTACCTTCCACCTGGTCCTTCTCACAACATGTGGGGATTATGGGAACAACAATTCAAGATGAGATTTTGGTGGAGGCACAGCCCAAACATATCAACATCCTCTATTTCCTTATTTTGTTTAGTTGTCTCTCCATGATTGAAAATGGCATATTGAAGTCCTTTACTATTATTGTAGAGCTGTTTATTTCCTCTTCAATTCTGTTAGTATTTGTTTAGTATATTTTAGAGCTCTGATGTTTGGTGCATACAGATGCTTCTCAACTTACAATGGGGTTACGTCTCAATGAACCCATTTTAAATGGAAAATATCATACATTGAATATGTATTTAACACATCTAAGCTACCAAACATCATAATTTAGCCTAATCTACCTTAAATGTGCTCAGAACACATACATTAGCCTACAGTTTGGCAAGATCATCTAACACAAAGTATTAAAACTATCATATAATATATTGAATATGGTACTGAATATGTATTCCTTTCACACTGTCATAAAGTTAAAAAATTGTAAGTCAAATTTTCACTAAGCTGGAGACCATTTGTATATGTTTTTAATTATTATCTCTTCCTGGTAAATTGATGCTGTTATCATCATACAATGTCCTTTTTTCCCCTCTCTTTTGGTTTCTATTTGCATGGGGTATATTTTTCAATTATTTCACTTTCAACCTACATGTATTCTTAGACCTAAAGTGAATATCTTATGAATAACATACAGTTGGATTCTGTTTTTAAAATCCAGTTTGTCATTCTATCTCTTTTGATTAAAGTGTTTAACACATTTATACTTTAAGTAATCAGTAATAGAGAATAACATTCTTTTGCCATTTTGTTGTTTGCTGCATCTTACAGTTGTTTCATCCTTCATTTCTTCCATTACTGTCTTCCTTTGTATTTAGATGAACTTTTTAGTGACACATTTTAATTCAGTTCTTATTTTCTTTTATGTATATTTTAGGAATATTTTCTTTGTTGTTATTACAAGGATTATGTGTAACATCCTAAAATTATTATTCTAATTTTTAATTGATACCAAGTAAATTTAATTGCATACAAAAACTCTACTTTTTAACACATTTGCCCCCTACCCACTTTATGTTATTGAGGTCCCAAAATTATACCTTTTTATATTCTGTACCCATTAGCATAAACTTATAATCTGTTTTATTCATTTGTCTTTTAAATTCTTTAGAAAATAAAAAGTGGATATATGAGCTAAATTATGATAATACTATTTTTATATTTGTTCATGTATTTACACTTGTTAAAAATTACATAGTTTCATATGGCTCTGAGTTACTGTCTAGCATCATTTCATTTATCTTTTTAACTTGAAGAACTTTCTTTAGCATTTCCTGTCAGGTAGGTCTAGTGTTAATGAACTCCCTCCGCTTTTCCTTATCTTGGAATGTCTTAATTTCTCCTCATTTTTGAAGAACATTTTTTGCTGGATGTAGAATTCTTGTTTGACAGTATGTTTTTTTCTTTTATTCCTTTAAGTATATCATCTCACTGCCTCTTGGCTTGTAAGGTTACTAATGAGAAAATCACTAATAGTATTATGAGGGTTATTTGTACACGATGAATCACTTTCCTTTGTCTACTTTAAAGGTTGTCTTCTGACAGTTTGATTATTATGTGTCTTAATATGATATTTTTGTGTTTATTCTGTTTGTAGTTTGTTAAGCTTCTTTTATTTGTGTATGTATGTCTTTCTTCAAATTTAGGAAGTTTCAGCCCTTGTTTCCTCAAATTATCTCTCTGTTTCTTTCTCAATGTCTTCTTCTGGAATTTACATAATGTGTATATTATTCTGCTTGATGGTGTTTCAAAAATCCTTAGGCATTGCTTTTTTTTTTCCAATCATTTTTCCTTTTGGTCTTTAGACTTGGCAACTTCAAATGACTTGCATTCAAGTTCACTGATTGTTTCTTCTGTCTGTCCAAGTTTGCTGTTGAACTTCTCCAATGAATTTTTCAATTCAGTTATTATATTTTTCAGCTCCAGAATTAATTTTTAATTTTCATGTGTACATAATTCTTGCACATGTTTATGGGTTACATGTGATGTTTTGATACAGGTATACAATGTGCAATGATTAAGTCAGGGTAATTGGGGTATCCATCACCTCAAACATTTATTGTTTTTTGTGTTATGTATTAGGAATAGTCCAATTCCTCTCTTTTAGTTATTTTAGAATATACAATAAATTGTTGTTAAGTGTAGTTACCCTAATGCACTACCAAAACCAGAATTACTGTCTGGTTCTTTTTTATAATTTTCCTATTAATATTTTAATTTTGTTCATACATATTTTTACTAATTTCCTTAATTCTTTGTCTACCTACAATTCTTGAACATATTTAGGATAGTTGTCTTGAAGTCTTTGCCATGTAGGTCCAACTGATATGCTTCTTCAGGAACATTTTCTGGGTATTTTATTCTTTCCATTTGAATTTCCCCATTTTTTGTATGCTTAGTAATCTTTTGTTCAAATATGAGTACTTGAAATAATAAAGAAGCCACCTCTTCTAGCTTTTGCTGATTGGATGTGGAAAATATTTACTAATTAATGAGACTTTGAGCCTTGGAAACATTCCAAAGTAAAGATTTAGGTTTTTTTCAGATCTTTTCCTTGATTGTAGTTTTCAAGTCTGTATTTGTGCATCCCCAAACTCAGTTTTTCTGGGCCGCTTGTAAATGATTTAATTTCCCAAAGAGTCACTTCCTGCTCCTTCTTAGGAACTTAGATGTTCTGTTGTATCTCTCTCTTCCCATAATTTCTTGCCCAAGGTGTTTATGGTTCTGCAGTCCCTCTGTAGTTTTCATGCATTATGGCACCTATCCACTACTTTCTGTGGTTTCCGGGCTTAGAACCAAACTATGACACCATTGCCTATCTGAGTTCCTAGTCAAGTGAAACAAAAATAATTTCTTAAGAAAGCCCATAGATAGGTCAGAACAAGATCTATTCTGTTCTTTCCACCAAAAGGAGGAAACTGGAAATTGGGCTTCTTTCTCTTGACTGTGTTACACCATGCTGGGAGGAAGTTGGATGCAAGAGCAAGTTAAACTTCACAGATTTTTTAAAACTATTTTGAATGTGTTTTTTCCCTTTCGCTCTCCGTTCCTCCTTCCCTTTCTTCACCCCTCTCTCCCTCCCTTCCTTCCCTTTCTTTCATTTTTTGCTTTCCTTCTTCCTTTTGTTTCTCTCTCCTCTCTCTTTCTCTTATACTCTTTTTCCTTTATCTCTCTTTTCTTTCTCTTTCTTTTGTCTTCTCTCTCTGTGTGTCAGAGTCTTGCTCTGTTGCCTAGGCTAAAGTGCAGTGGCAAAATCATAGCTCACTGTAACTTTGAACTCATGAGCTCAAGCAATTCTATCACCTCAGCCTCCTGAGTAGCTAAGACTAGGTGCATATGACCATGCCAGCTAATTTTTTATTATTTTATTTTATTTTGGTAGAGTTAGGGTCTTGCTATGTTGCCCAACCTGACTTCAAACTCCTGGCCTCAAGCAATCTTCATGCCTCGGCCTCCCAAAGTGGTGGGATTACAGGCATAAGCCACCATGAGCAGCCAGCTTTTTCTTGATTGAGTATTCATTTGGTTGCTGCAGACTGTTGTCCAGAGCTGTTATAAAGTTGTGTTAGTCAGATTGTAGTTGCTCATGTTTTGTTTCCATGGGGAAATCAGAACCTTGAGCTTCCTGGTATTATCTTGCTCTAAAATCATTTTTATTTAGTATTATTTATGCCTGTTTTTTACTTCACTAAAATAACCAATAGAGAGGTTCCAACATTTCTAGCTATGTATGTTAAAAATAACCTATTATGCAGGAGAAAAGAGACAATGGTGGGCCAAAAACAGATGTCCCAAAATAAGGCCATGTCAAAAAAAAAAAATACAATTCCAGCATGCTGAGTGAAAAAAAAGTCACTAGATTTTTCTGTGTATAATATGAGTACTTCTCCCCAGATTAAAAACAAAGTTCTCTCTTCCAAGTTGTGTATAATTTTATAAATGCAAGCACAAATTTAGATATTTTCACTATTCTTGATGGAGTTGTGAGATTTCAAGTCTATAGTGCACTTTGTTCCTCTCTGTCCCCTATCACTTTTACAGTCCATACTTTGCCTTTAGTGTCATCCAAACTTGGATTGTCTTTCACTTGTGTAAATGCTATCCATTCTTAAAGAGCCATGTCAAACTCCAGTGCTTTCTACGATTTATCTCTGAATGCTAAAACTTATATTTCTTTCTCATTCCTTTGGATTTTTCTTATAGGCAATGACAATAGCTTTCTTAAGAGAGCTAAGCATGAACACTTTTGTAGTCATACTGCATATTTCATTTCTGGGCCATTATCTCTCTCTCAGGTTAGAAAATACCCTAATACATTAGCAAATAGTTTATATAAGACACTGATACACTAGAAACTGGTTTCAAAACTAGGACATAGAGGCCAGGTATCTAAAAATGGAGGAGCAGATAGCAAGAAGTGGCTTTGGAATTATTCACAGTAGGGTGCCAGGGAAGGGAAGCAGTGGGGGAAGGTCTGAAGCTAAATACTTGCTCAATTACAGTTTTGCCAGGGGCCCCATTCTACTCATAAGCTCTACTTTATCAGATTTCTATATTTGTACTGCTTTAATTTCATATACCCAGTAGATGAAATGAGATCTTCTTGGTTGTATGAAGATGAACTCATAATTCTGTGTATGAAGTAATGTGTTGGTTCAGTAACAAGATTCTTTTCTTCTTTCTGGAAAAGGACAAATCAACTATTACACTAAATGGAGTTTGAAATACACTTTCTTACCTTATGGTATTTTTTGCAGTATAATCTACATTTTAATGGAAAAATTTCCAGAGATTAGTTAAAAGATGGGTGAGGCCTATAATTCTAATTAAAAAGTGCCTTCCAATATAATTAACTTGAAATAGTTCAGTGAAAAGATTACCTAAATTATGACATTAGATTTTGAACAAATTTTAAACATAAACCTATGTTTAAACAATGTTTAAAGAATCAAATTTTCTTCTAAACTTTAAAAATATTTTAAGTCATATATTACTGAGTTCAAAAAGAGGAAGAACACAGATACAACTCTGGTCAATCAGGTACCTTGCCAGGTCAATCATCTTAGCACATACTTTGATCCATTTGTCGCAAAGTCATGTGTGCTTCTGAATGGAGCAGTTATATTTATGTTATTTTCTGTGGTTCATCTAAGCTTTTGTGTTAACCTTAGAATCACACCAAATGGATAATCAAGAGAATGGCCTCATCAGAAAATCAAAAGTTGTACATTCTCCAAAAACATGTTATGGTATAGAATTTCATGTACCCAGGAGATGAAATTAATTAAACTTAATTCTAAAATTAATTAGAATTACAGGGCTCATCCATCTTTCAACTAATCTCTGAAACATTTTTCTATTAAAATGTAGATTATACTGCAGGACCAAACTTAAAAGGTCACTGAGACTCAGACCATCATTTGAGAGTTTGGAGCCAGCAACAAGAGATGTTCACCATGCTGATAGCAGAGTTTATGGGCTAAATATAAGGGTGATATTTAAAATACATGAATTAACTTGTTAAGGTTGGATAAGTTGGTTATATAACTTACCAAAAGGTCACCTAGCTACTAAGAGTTGGGATTCAAACCCAAACAATCTGAATTTCCATGCATCTTATTTTCTTCCTCCTACCTCAGCCAGTCTTCTGGTGCTATTTTAGTAGCATTGGGCTCTCCACACAAAATGTTCAATGAGTATTTACCAACCAAAATACAAAAGGGTGGAAACCAACTGTTTTTAATAATTAACTTACATTTTTCTTAACTGGTTTCCATTTTCTCTTTTCTTTGGGGTTCTAATTAATCTGGTTTTTCCCCTATTATCTGCTTTCCCACAGTTGAGTTTCATAGCTGCATCTGGTAATAATTTCCCTTATTTTGTAAATATCACCAGGCTTGAGATCGAATTCATTTTAGCATTCTTTTCTGACTAATCAAGGTACATTCTTGGACCAGATTTATGAAGCTGTCTCTCCTTTCTAGTCACTAATAGTCATGCTTCTCACTTACCTTACACTGGGGTTTTTCCTTCCAAGATGAAGAGGCTGTTTCAGGCATTGTCTTTGGTGTGGCCATGTCAAGCTCAGCAACAGCTCTTTTAACATGCATCTCCTTGGATTCTATTACCTGATTTGAGATTGCTTCAGTACTTTCAATATTTGCACTGGCTGTGGTCTGACAACATTTACTTAGTGACAAAAATTTTTTCAGGCTGCCCGTGCTTAGTGTTGACTTAGGAGAAACTTTGCTTTGTACTGGCTTCTTGACTTCTTTCACTTGATCTTCAAATACTTCAATGCCTTCTTCTTTTGCAAAAGTCTCTCCTAAAACAACTTCCTCTTTATCAGAATCTGGTTCCTCTTTTATGTAATTTTCTAAATACATTTGATCAATATCATGAGCTACTAATCGAACAATAAGATCATTTTTACTTTGAACATCTCTTAAGAGCTCCACCTTTGTAATATCAGGCTTTCTTATATTCTGAAACGAATTTCTGGCAACGGCCTGAAATTAAAAGTATAGCAAATATTAAAAATAAATGCCTAAATCACTTTCCTGTAGTTCGATTATGATGTAGCTATTTTCTTATAATTTCTAGTTTCGATTTAAGTAATATCTTCAAATATCGCTTAATTATATATTAGCAATATTTTTAAAATAAATAAAGACACATAACAAAACATATTTGTTGGCATGCCATTTTTCTTATTAAGGTATTTATTACATACCTTAATCTAATATAACTTTCCAAAAGTCAGAGCAAGGTCTAGCATAATTAATTTATTTACTTCCTCTTTATCATTTATCTTGAAAGTTTTGTGACAGAAGTAGACAGGATAACCTATTTTCCAAAATCCTAAGTAAGGGATTATAGAGAAATCTAAATATACATATTTTCAAGAAAAAAAAGGGCAACATATTCACTGATCTTGATTTTCAAAAGTAATGAATAATCCAAATAATGGTTTTAAAATTTTTACTCCCTATTCCTCCACTTTTTATGGGCATATTTTCCAAAAGATTCTTCAAAATATAAATCTTCATTTTTTCTCACTTCCTCAGTTAAATCTCAGTTTCCACTGTCAATGTTAAAGACAGATCAAAGAAAAGACAATTATAATTAAATGACAGAATTTTCCCATTTCTCTAGCTTTTGACCACTCCACAGAATCTCAAAATTAAGTTAATAATATTAGCTCTCAACCTCCCTTTGTAATAGCATAAACCAGTTTTTCAGATAATGGTGCCTCAAAGGAATATCCATAGAAACAAAAATACCAGAAGAACCTCTTTAAAACATTTTTAAAAATCAATTTTGATTATCTGTGCTATTGGAGGAAAACAGTGGTTTAGAAAATCCAAAATCATTTTATATGGCTTTGGGATATGTTACTACAAATGGTTTTAGTATGCATATGTCTGGTGTGTGAAGAATCTATGGTACCTTAAAACAGAGAATTAAGTCTTGAGGCAGAACCAACAAGAGTCTAGGGTTTCTAACCTATCTTTCTTTCTCTTCACTGCTGTGTCCTTTTGTTGAAGATAGATAACATTGGTAGCCAGATTGGTGCCAATCACATGCCTTAACTGAGTTCCCCATGTCTTGTTCTTTATTGTTTTATTTTTAGGATGGCTTATTTTTAGGATACAATGGGGGTATAGGCATTGGGCAAACATTCATGTTTGAAAAGGGAGAAATTGGCCTGATAGAAGGGGCTACAGGCCTCATGCAAGTCCAAAACCCAGTAGTGCAATCATTATATTTTAAAGCTCCAAAATAATTTCCTTAGACTGTATGTCCCACATCTAGGGCACCATGATGGAAGAGGTAGGGCTCTCAAGGCCTTGGGCAGTCCTGCCCCTGTGGTTTTTGCAGCACTGGTGGATACTCTTAGAGGTCGCTGAGTGCCTGAGGCTTTTCCATGCTGAGGGTGCAAGATGCCAGTGGATCTACCACTCTGAGGTCTGCAGAATGCAGACTCACTTCCAACAACTGAACGAAGCAGTGCCCCAGTGGAGACTCTGTGTGGGATCTCCAACCTTAACATGCCCCTTCTGCACACCCTGGTAGAAGTTCTCTGTAAGGGCTCCACTCCTGCAGCAGGCTTCTGCCTGGGCATGCAGGTTTTTCTGCACACCCTCTGAAATCTAGGCAGAGGCTGAGAAGCCTCATTTACTCTTGGATTCTGTGTGCCTATAGGCTTAACACCACATAGAAACCACCAAGGCTATGGCTTGCAGCCCAAGCTGTAACTGGGCCCCTTTGAGCCACAGCTAGAAAAGTAGCTGTGGGGATGTGAGGAATGTTGTTCTGAGGTTGCAGAGCCCATGAAACCATTCTTCCCGCCTAGGCCTCTGGAACTGAAATCAAACAGATTGCAGTGAGGATCTCTGAAATGCCTTTGAAGTCTTTTCTCCATTGTCTTGAATATTAGCACTTAGCTCTCTTTCAGTTTTGGAAATTTATCTAACAACTGGTAGTTTTACAGCCATCTTGAATTTCTCTCTCAAAAAACAAACAAACAAACAAACAAAAAATCTTTTTTTTCTCTCTGCCACATGGCCAGGCTTATTTTTTTTATTTTTTATTTTTTATTTTTGAGGTGGAGTCTTGCTGGAGTCCAGCAAGAGTGCAGTGGCATGATCTCGGCTCACTGCAACCTCTGCCTCCCAGGTTCAAGTGATTCTCATGCCTCAGCCTCTGAAGTAGCTGGGACTACAAGTGTGTGCCATCATGCACAGGTAATTTTTGTATTTTTAGTGGAGATGGAGTTGGAGATCATGTTGGCCAGACTCGTCTCAAACTCCTGACCTCAAGTGCCCCACCCACCTCGGCCTCCCAAAGTGCTGGGATTACACGTGTGAGCCACCACGCTCAGCCAATTTTCCAAACTTTTATGCTCTGCTTCCCTTTTAAATATAAATTCCGAATTTAAGTCATTTATTTCCTCCTGCATCTGAGAATACGCTGTTAGAAGCAGCCAGATCACATCTTGAATGTTTCATTTATGAGAAATTTCTTCTGCCAGCTATCCTAGGTCATCACTCACATGTTCAAACTCCACAGAACTCTAGGGCATGGACACAATGCACCCAAGTTTTTTGCTAAGGCATAACAAAAGTGACCTTTGCTCTAGTTTCCAGTAAATTCCTCATTTCCATCTGAGACCTCATCAGCCTGGATTTCATTGTCCATTGTCTGTTAACCAGTTCCAAAGTTGCTTCCATATCTGCAGGTATTTTTTACAGTAATGCCCCACTCCTTAGTACCAATTTTCTGTGTAAGGCCATTCTTCCACTGCTATAAAGAAATTCCTAAGAGTAGGTAATTTATTTTAAAAAGAGGTTTAACTGGCTCATGGTTCTGTATGCTTTACAGGAAGCATAGTGGCATCTGTTTTTGGGAAGGCCTGAGGAAGCTTCCGATCATGATTGAAAGCAAAATAAGAGCAGACACATCACATGATGAAGGCAGGAGGAAAATAATGTGTATGTGTTGGGCAGGGTGCAGGGGGGTGCCACACACTTTTAAATGACCAGATCTTGCAAGAACTCACTGCTGCAAAGACAGCACTAAGCCATGAAGGGTCTGTCCCCATGACCCAGACACCTTCCACCAGGATCCACCTCCAGCATTGGAGATTACAATCCAACACGAGATTTGGGCAGGGATAAATATCAAACTATATCAGGGTGTGAAAACTTAAAGCATTAATTAACATATTTACTAGCCTTGAGATTCAGTTTAGTGGGTTGCAGAAGAGTGCTGAAAAAATTTACTCTAAGCTTATGCTCCAGGAAGCATGGTTCTATAAAACTTTGGTAATTTTCCAGGCTATGGACTACATGCCTAAGCATACTCAGCACTCTCACAAATGCATACCATCAGTTAAAGGGATTTTAATAAAAATAAAAATGTCTGATGGATCAGTGCAACCTTTCTGTTGGTGAGACAAATCTTTTGTCCTCAGTAGTAGTTTCCTTGTAATAAGCACATTATTTTTGGCATTTTAAATTCCCAGTTAAAATATTTGGGGACTGCGTATGGGGTGACAGGACAGAGTTAGGTCTAGAGCAATAGGAGAGAGGCTCATAAAAATAGCAGCAATACTACAGCTGGATTTAGAAAATACAAGTATGTAAGTGGAAAGAAAAGGGATACATCTTGAGAGGCCAGGGCAAATGGGAAAGGCTAACATAATTGAAGTAAAATAGAACAAATGTAATCTAAGAGTCTGCAGTCTAATGTCTGCCAATGAATGTTACTAAAAGAAAATGAGTACTACTCTGGTGCTTTAAATTTGAAAATTAAAACTATTTTAGATTGTTCCATATATCCTGATATTCTTTTAACTGACCTGCTTGAACACCTTTAGATATCCATAACGAACTAAGGAACTACACAAGTTTGCTGCTTTTAAATATTTAAATGACAATTATAACTTCTTTCAGTCTGGTTTTACTGTGAAGGGTATGTGCTTATAATCTCATTCTTAAAAAGAAAAATTCAAAAGGATTGTCTTAGGAAAACTAGTTTGAGACTTTTGGAGTGAGCCACAGAACTAACATGACAAATCCTAGTGAATAATATGACTGTATGGATGAACTGATGCAACCAATTCTATTGGGCTGAGCAACAGCAACAACAATGAATGCATTTTCATATACTTATTTGAGGAAAGAAATCACAGAAGAACCATGTCTCACTATTCACTCATTTTCATGCCATTGCTTTTACACTTACCTCTAATGGTTTTACATCCAGTCTTCCAGTCTTATCCAACGAGGGACGTCTTTCTGTCTTTCTCTTTTCTAAATTAGGTGCTTCTGAGGAGTAATTTCTCCCACTTATTGATGCTCTTCTCAGTTCTGCTATGCTACGTCCAGTTACTTGCAAACACTCCTGCTTAAGCTTCTCAAGAGGTTGAGTTTTTATAGAAATAACTGCTAAGTGTTCTGAAATAATTTTTGGATCTATTTTGACTGGTTTTTTTCCAATATGTGGAACTATTTTAATTGAAGATTCCTCTTCAGATAAATTTTGATCTAATTTTTCTTGCTCTAATTCAGGAATCACATTAAAAGCATGTTCTTGGGCCTTTCGAACAATTCTATTAATGTCTAGCTCTCCAGAGAGATCAGCATTTGAAATTGTTGAGCTAATTGTATCTAACGGAAAACTTGAAACTCCATCAATAATTAAACTAGCCACTTTTTTAGGAAAGGCTGTGTTTGTATCTTTTATATCATAATAAAGCTGTTTGTTGGTTCCTGATTGTTGCAGTATGTTGCTATAAACAGAATCAACAACCTGATAAATCATTTCTCTACTTTCTGGCTTTAAACAGTGCTCTTCAGGATCAGAAGTTATTAGACTAATGCTATTTCTGGAAATTTCAGTTGTTACTGATTTTGATAGTTGAGATGCAATTTTATTTAACTCAGGCTTTGATAAGTTCTTTTCATCTTTGCTTGAGGAACCTGGCAACCTTACTAGTTTAGCCAAGAACAAGGCCAACACCTCTTCTAAAAGTTTGGCATCTAATGTCAAACCTTTTCTGGGTGAAGACTTTTCCTTAGACTTAAGTTCATCAATAATTTTGATCACTTTTTCCATAATTTTGACAGCTTCCAGAACTAATTCTGAATTTGATACTTCTTCCTCTACTTGAGGTTGAAATTCAGAATTGGAAATTGCATTCACCATTAAAAAGCCTATTGTATCAGAGAGAACATTGCTTTTACCCATTAAATCTTTAAATATAGAAGTATAAGAGCCAGAGTGCTTTAAAACACTGGTATAAATATAATTAACTATGTTTTCAATAGTTGCATTATCAGCTACAGGCACAGTAGGTGATTTCTTGGTGGGTGGTACAAGTTTAATCTTACTTTTGGAGATAAATTCTTGGACTGAATTTAGTACTTTTGAAGTTATTTTTTGCATATCAGTTTCTAGAGATTTGGTTCTTTCTTTATGCACTTTTGGAAATATAGATAAAAGCTTTGATAAAAATTTCACAGCAATTTCTTCTATTATGTTGTAAGACAGCTTATGAGCATGTGATGGTTTAGGTAGGGGCACATCAGTAGTTTGGAAAACATCTTTAAGGATCTTTTCAACAATGTTTTCGACTTCCACACACTGATGTGGAGTTAGCTCTCCACAAAAATAGCTCTGCAACTGATTGCTAGCCACTTCTTGTAGAACCAAGTCAACTATGTTTTCTGAAAGGATTTTGCATCCACTGATTATACAATTTTGTATAATCTCTTGTGATCCAAACTGTGGCAAGAGATTATTATAAACAGACTGAACAACTAATTGAATAATTTCATCATCATCAGATTGTAAGGTTTCTACATATTGTATAGTCATATATTTATCTTGGGAGATCTCTGTTGCAACTGCACTTACTAACTTCACTTGAAGGAAATTTAGTTCTGTGAACAAATTGTCCTCAGGTTCTTTTGTTTTAGTGCTGGATATTGTTGAGAAAATTTTGGATAAAAGAGCAGAAATCACATTCTCTAAAAATTTATGAGGTAACATTATTGTATATGGTGATGAAGTTTGACATTCTTTGCTGGCTGTTTGGGCCAACTTTTGGACCTCTTTAACAACATCCTTAGATTCCAGAGGCAAACATGCTGAAACTGAAACCTCATCACAAAATATCAAGTTAACCTGATGCTGGAAAATTTCATTTATCACTGCACCAGTTAGTCTTCTTGCTAAATTTTCTCCATTACTGTTTATATTCTTACAAATAGAGTCTTGAGATCCATATTCATTTAAAATATTACAAACAGAAGAGTGAACAACTTTATTGACCAATGTTTTGTCAGTTGATGGTATCTTATCTGAAGAAGGTTTTCTTGTCATTTTATGCATAGGTGGCATTTTATCTGCAGATTTTATCTTGATGCTGGATGGTGCTTCATCTATAGTTGTCTCTTTATACCTGGGAGGTACTTGAGGAACTGAAGACACTTTACCCACAGGGAACTGATTTCCCTTATCTGGCCTGAAAACCTTAATTTGAGCATCTGAAAACTCCTTTAACAGTGAATTGATGAGTTTCATAGCAGTGTCATAGAGTTTAGCTTGATTTTGCTTATCACTAACTTTTTGACATCTATCTTGTATTTGTGTTTCTGGTATAGAAGAAAAGATCAATTTTTTAACCATCTCAGTAATAACATCTTCTAAAAACTTAGCGGGAAAAATTCCAGGTTTACTCTCTGGTTGGTTTTGAGAATTGTCTGGTTTACTGGGTTCACTTTTAATCTCCTCTCTTACTTTCTCTTTTTCTCTCTCTTCCTCTTCTTTTTCTTTGGCAGGGACATTTTCGTTAGTTGAGGAGGATAATTCTTTTGTTGTAACAGACTGTGCTGAATCCCTGCCAATCTCTTGAATTACATTTAATACATTATCACCTGGGGGCCTTCGGTCGTAACTGAGTTTTGAATAATATGCTGGTTCTGGAGAAGAAGATAGTTCTAAAATATCTTCATAAATATTTTCAATGACATTTTGAACATATTCATAATCTGAGTGGTGTTCCTCATCCCTACCTGTTTGTGTTGGAGAGTCTCTTCTCCCCTCACTGATTGATGTTTGAGTTCTTATTTCCAAAGTCTCTGTTTTAGTCCCTAGATGTCTCTTGGACTTCGAGGAGGGTAACTGAAAGAGCTTGTCATCTTTTTTGAATGATCTTTCTCTTGCATTGTCAATCTTCTTTTTATAGCCTATTTCAGAATCTGATTCAAGTACTTCCTTCTCATATTCTGTATCATCAATTATTAATGAAAAATGTGTGTGTACCTCATGATCTTTCCCTTTTTTATCTCTTGGAATTAAATTTACTTCCTTCTCAATTTCTTTATTAAATGTTTCACTCAAATTTAGCTCCTGAGTATCTTTACTTTTCACAGTGGTAGTTGAAGAAGTAACTTTTGATACATTCTCACTGTGTTTCTGAGTACAAATTCCCACTTTATTTTCATCCACTTTCTTTTCATTTATCACACTTGTAGCCAACCCTGATGTCAGGTTAATTATGCTGCTTTTCATAATTGCATTTATAGAGCTAAGTACTGGATTTTGGATGTCACCTTTTTTCATTGATGTGTCCTTGGTTTTAAAACTTTTCTTTCTACTCACTGTGCCTCTATTTATTTCCAAAGTGCTCATCGTGTTTCTGCAGTCTGAGGTGGAAGAAGTATCTTTATATGATTGATCTGGTAAAGAAAGTTGGTTCTCTTTTGCACATCTGCTTATTTGTGTAAAAGTGTTTTGTAGTAGGTGTTGAACCCTTTGGGTGATATTATCTGGATTTAGAAATGAAAAGAAGGTGGAAGACCAGTCTCCTGAAAAAAGTGGTTGAATCTTGAATGCAGACATTGCCTTCTGGGTTAGAGCAGCAATCATCCCTATAGCAATGTTACTTTCATCACCTTTTTGAATATCATTAGATGTGCATTTTTCTATGAACTGATCATATACAAAATTGGATATTTTATCAACTGTCTCTTTATCAATTGCTGGAAAAGAAAATATTTTTTCAGCATTTGGTAAAACTTTAATTTCATTTTTCATAAATTCCCTTATCAGAGAATTTGCAAGTTTTAGAGCCAAGCCCGTAATATCTAGCTCTGTTATTTCATTTTTCTTAGAATCTTCAGTAATAATGGGGAGAGAACAAAATTTGTGAACAAGGTCAACGATTATGTCTTCCAAAAATGTAGCTGAATATAGAGAAGGCTGTGTCTTGTCTTTACCAGATTTAGCAAGTTTGGAGACATGGTCATAATCAGATAAGTCACTGAAAGATGATTCTTCACCATGTAAAAATGGATGTAAATGATGATACATGATTTCTTTCATAATAAAACCAGCTAATTTACTGAGGAATGAGCGTCCTTTTTTGTCTGCATCTTTTTGTACTTCAGCTTGGAATTCAGATGTTTTCAAAATATTATTACATATGGAGTCAACGAAATTTTCAGTAGGTTCTAACTTCATACTTTCTGCATTATCTTCTGCCATGGAGAGTCGAATCTCATGTTCAGAAATTTCTTTTATAATTTCATCAGTCAATTTTGAAGCTATGTTCACAAATTCATCATCTGGTGGAAGCTCTTTCTCTTTTAGTTCATTTTCAGTGTGAGTTGAAGGGTTGACATGCGCTAGAAGCCTGTAAATCATATCTTCTAAAAGAGAACGAGGCAACACAGTAATATATGATGGCAAGGCATGGCTATCCTTTGTGATTACGTTAAGCACATTTCTGATGATATTATCAGCTTGGGGGTATGAATAAGAAGAAGACTCTAATTCTCCTGCAACTAATGACTGCACTTGATAATCATATATTTCTTCCAATAGCAAATAATATATTTTCCTACCAAAACATATTGTGTCACTTTGTATAACCCTATGTATTTGAATCAGAGACTTATATTGATCTAATACTTTTCCATATACAGAGTTGACTATTTTTTGAACCATTTCTCTATATCTTTCTGAGAAACACAAATTTTCATCAAAGTTATCTGCAACTAAAATCTCTGATGTGGTGAACTCCTGAACAATTGAATTTACCAATGTTGTAACAATCCTGGCAAGTTTTGGTTTTGCTCTATCTGGGTTTTCAGTAACCAACATATTACGTGAAAATGCATAAAGAATTTTGCATAAGAGCTCAGAAATTACTTCCTCCAAAAAGACAGATGAGTTGACAATAAAAGATAATTCTCTTTGTTTAGGATCTATTGCTTTCGATTTATAAGTTTGATCAACTGCAGCCAAAAGGAGAGTTTCATCTTCAGATAAAAATGATTGAATATGATGGTTAAAGATTTCTTTTATTATAAAACTTGCTATTTTTGGAACAGGTATGTCACTTATGCTCTTCTTGTCTTTTGTAATGGACTGGTATATATTTGAATGAGAAAGATCAGCATAAATGGAATCCACCATAGACTGGATATCTTTTGCTGAAATCATACTCTGTTTTTTATTCCCATATTTAATAATACATATTTCATGTTTTGAAATTATTGACATAATTTCATTTATCAGTTTTATCACTGTATTGCTTAAGTCTGATTTAGTAGTATCTGACTGCTCTGCACTGGTGTTCAATGGACTGATCTGAGATGTAAGCTGAGTAACTATTTTTTCCAAATGACTATGTGATAACATAGTGGTATACATTGTTGAAGCTTGTCTTTTGAATCTTGATTTACTTATATCATACTGAACTCTTTTTATTAAAACATTTGCACTGAGTTTGGAATATGACTTAAAAGGTAGATTTGCTATAAGATCTGGGTGAATTTGGAAATCAAAAATTTCAGCCAGGATGACATTAGTTATTCTTGCAGCCAATGTCTTTGTGTCATTTAGAAAATCTTTATTGGGCACTGCTTCAATTTCATATTCTTGCAAAACTTTGCTATACACCATGTCAACAATTGTTTTGACTACATCCCTCTCCACTGGAGGTAAACACAATCTTTCCTCAGTATTATCTATAATGCTAACTTGGGCTTTTGAGAATTCCCCTATAATCAAATGTATGAGTTCTTCAGCTTTCTCAAACAGTTCATCTTCTGAATCTCTTATGGATTTTGTTTGTACAATGCCTACTAACCTGTGGAATATTTTTCTTAAAACCCCAGAGATTACATCTTCCAAGAATGTTGAAGAGTAAACACTGGTATAAAATAACATCCTTCTCTCGTCATCAAAATATGCGTCTGATGAAGATAAGGATTTTCCATTCACAAATGGCTGAAGATGTTTTTGACAGATATGTTTAATGATGAAACCTGCTATTCTATCGATAAGAACATCATTGCTGCTTACGATATTTTGCACAGCTGATTCTTGAGAACCAGAGGTTTGCACAACATTTTCAAATACTGAATCAACAAGGTGCTGAATATCATCTTCTGAATAAATAAACTTGGTTTCTTCTTCCTCTTTTGAAAATCGAATTTCATGTTGGGAAATTTTCATCCTAATATCACTAATTAGGTTTGAAGCAATGTCATTGAAATTCACTCTTGATATATCTTTTTGGGTTTCTCTGTTTAGAACCAGGCTAGATGCAGAAGAAAATAATTTAGATAATAGTACTCTGATCATATCTTCTAAAAATGTGTAGGGCAGCAAGGTGTTATATAGAGGTACACTCTGGCTTGGCTCAGTAGATTTACTGATATTACTAAGGATGTCCTGAGCAATATTCTCAGCCACTGAATTGGAATAGGTAGAAGCTGACAAATCCCCAGAAAACAGTGGATGAAGAAGGTAATCTGAAATAGCTGCTACAATTAAATTGGTAATATTTTCCACAAAAGTGCCACTATCTTCAGACTCTTTATCAACAGCAAAGTCTAGCCCATGCTGCTTTAAAGCATTTCTATAAACTGTGGTGACAAGTTCATCCACAATATCTGTATTGAAAGAAGAGAAAGACTGTTCTTTGTCATCATAAAGAATGTGAATTTTAGCTTTATTGAAATGCTTATTTATGGAGTTTACTATTCTTTGGGTCATGTTTTTCAACTCAATTTCAGTGTTATGTTTTGGGCTGAAAATCTTTGACAAAAGTCTGGCAACAATCTCCCTTACAAATGAATCAGGGTGAATATCTAAGGGTGATTGCTTCTGAGGTCTGTGTGACTCTATCACTTCACTCAGAACCTGTTTAACAATAGTAGACACTGGATCCAGTGGAGTCCCTGGATGACATAAAACCTCTCCACTCAAAAATGGTTGAAGATGATTTTCGATAATCTCTTGGATGATACAGCTGGCTATTTGGTCAACCATAATTGGGCTTCGGCTTACTATACTTTTTTGTATTGAAACAAGAGAGTCAGACATTTGTAAAATATTACAATAAACAGAATCCACCATCTTTTGGAGGTTTTTTCCAGCATATAGATATTGTTTATCATATATAGTGAAACAGATTTTATGTTTTGAAATGGCTGACATAACCTTATCTATTATACAAGTGGACATTTCATTAAAATCAGAACTCATTAAATATTTTATTCCTAAAGAGGAACATGTAATGGGTGGAGGAATTAGCTGAGATAAAAGCCTTCTTATGACATCTTCTAAAAATGAATGTGATAACATGGTACTATAGTCTGATGAAGACCTGGGTAGAGAAGTAAATTCTGTTAGGTTACTTTGAAGCTTTTGCAATATAATTTCAGGTTTGAGAGGGTAATATGAATGGGGTATGAGATATTCCCTGAAGCAAGATGGCAGTTTGTAGTCTAAAATCTCCAATAATATGCCATTTGTTATTTGTTCTGCTACTGAGGCATTGTCGTACACCAGATTATTACCACAGATCATTTTTAATTCATACTGCTGTAAAACATCATAATAAACTGAGTCAACAATTTTGCTAACTGTTTCTGTATGAACTGTTGGAAAACACAGCCTTTCTTCAGCATTCCGTAGAACGGTGACTTGAGCATTATTAAATTCATTCACTACACTGTTGACAAGTAATATATTCATCTCATTGAGCCAGGACACAGTGATGTTTTTATTTTTGCCCCACAATGACATAGAGAGATTAAAAAACAATTCTGAAATTATTCCTTCCAAAAATGTGGCTGAATAAACACCAGCATATATACCTTCCTGATGTAGCTTATTATGAATGGCTACCTTATCCATTTCCTTTGTTCTCTGTTTTTCAAGAGGTGACACAGAAGAGGATTTTACTGCACAATGCTTGTCAAATGGTGCTTGTATTTTGGAGCTAACCACACTGGGATTATTCATGGATACTGTCAAAGAATTACTGTCATAGCTACCAAGTCCTAAAGAACTTTCATTTTGTCCTAATTCTATTAATTCTGGCTTTCTTGCTTTTGTGAAACTGGACTGTATTTCTCTTGTTCTATAGTTCAGATACTCATTTGCAAAAGGTAGACTTTCCGGAGCTTGTTGTATACTGTGAGATAACTTGTCCATCAATGATTTAACCAAGCTGTGGGAAATAATAGTAAGCATAGAGTCTGATGACAATAAGTCTTGATCAATTTCTGCCACATTCTCCAAAAGTTCTGACATGTAATCTACTTGAAGGCATTCATGGTCCATTCCTCCCTTATGATAATCAGATTTTCCATCTTCTACACTTCGAAGCATTTTAAAAAGTTGACATTCTTCTTCTGATGTTTCCTCTGAAACAGACCCTTTATCAAGAAAAGCAGTGCTTGTGCATTCTTCCAAAAGCATTCTGATAAGTTTCTCACATACAACATTGAGAAGAAAAACTGATTTTGAGGAGAGCTGTAGGTTATTGCTAAGTATGCTAGTAGGTTGTTCATTATTTGAGGAGTAGAAAAATGTTCTTTGTATTTTACCAGAATCCATACCCCTATCTAGGCATTCATCTGGTGAAAATAAATCTGAAACAATATTAAAAACTTTATTGAGTACTTCTTTGGATTCACTTGTTTTTAGGTTACCAACCAGGCTGTTTAACTTATATGTAAGATAACTTAATTTATTTTTTTGAAAAGGTTGATCAATTTGTTGAGTAGAGAATTGCCAGTCTCTGGGGCCTTCCTGTCTATTGATTTTGTTGCAAACAGATACACTATTATTGCTATGCATAGAAAATGATTTGTTTCTTTCATTGCTTTCAAAGTGATAATCTATTTCTATTTCCTTGGACAGTACATGAATCACTCCTACTAAGAGATCCTGAAAGAGGTCATCAAAGCCACCAGAAACTATTCCTGGACAGTAAATGTATTTTGTTGGTATGGAAACCATTTTCTGTGCAATGTCAGCCTGTATAATTTTATTATTAAAAAGAATTTTAATAATGATTTCAGAAATACATAAAGCAAGTTCTCCAATGGAAATTGACCTGCTCTCAAATACTTGAGAATGAATTGAAATAATCTTGCTAAATGTTGCTTCTTGAATTTCCCATGCTTTCTCTTTTTCTCTACCCTTTTTGGTGCCATCAGAAATGCTTGAAGTTAAATGGTAGAGTACTGACTCAGTGAGATGTTCACAACATTGATAAATTGAAGAATCATTGTATATGTTTCTTAGGAGCTGTTTTGATTCATATTTTTTCCTTGACCATGTAGAAACAGCAGACATCTCTTCTTCACTAAAAACTTAAAAAAGAAAACATTGTAATTTTAGCATGGATTAAAGAAAAGATAGAAAATTTGATGTATTTGTAATTATTATTTACATATATATTTCACCCTTTGAGCAACTCACTAAAGAAAAATCTAGAAAAAAAAAAAAGAAATTAGATTTTCCTCAAACATTTATTTATCACCTGTAGAATCTTAATTTTAGCCAGTAAGTTAAGAAAATAGCACCCCAAAATTCAATCCTTTAAGTCAAATGCTGATGTCTGCCTTGGTTGGATGGTTATGAACTCTAAGAAGTTGGAAAGTTTGGGGCAGAGAAATAATTTCCAGGTTTAGCGATGCATCCTACCATGTCTCCAGTGATATCTAGAGGTGCCATATAATTATTTTAAAATATATTTAGACAAAACATTTAATGTTATGCTATGTTTTACTTTTAGGACATTAAGGAGTTGTGTTGCAGTATCAAGTTGACTAAAATAAAAATGTGGCAACTCCAGAAAAGCTAGTAATAGATTGCAATAGCAGTAGTACTTTAACCCCTAGATTATAGTTTGTCACAAAGAAGGAAGGTTGGCCCAGCCAGGTGAAGAACTCTATATTTGTTATGTCCAAAATTGTATTTGTTACAAATCATTACCTACTTGCAATGGCCAACTTCTGGGTGTGGCAGGTAGGAACAACACAGTTATTTTCCTCAGAACCTAATTACATATTACATATCTTCATGTGTTATCAGGCAAGACTCTATGCAGATAGAAGACTTTAGGCTGAGCTTTGACTACTACACAGGTTTTGGCCATGTCAAGATAAAGGGAATGAGGAAAAGGTATTCCTAGCGGAAGAAGGAAGATGAGCGAAGTCACTGGAAGACCTTGGAGATGTCTGAGAATAGGAATAGAATTGATAGAGCCAAGTATCAATGTGATGAAATCATGGATCTTCTCTTGCTTGTTTTGCTTTTGTTTATTTTTCTAAAATCAATTAAGTCATGCCTGGAGTAAGTCTATTTAAGAGTGTGTAGCTGTAGGCTGGGCGTGGTGGCTCAAGCCTGTCATCCCAGCACTTTGGGAGGCCGAGACAGGCGGATCACGAGGTCAGGAGATCGAGACCATTCTGGCTAACAAGGTGAAACCCCGTCTCTACTAAAAAATCCAGGCGAGGTGGCGGGCGTCTGTAGTCCCAGCTACTCAGGAGGCTGAGGCAGGAGAATGGCGTGAACCCGGGAGGCGGAGCTTGCAGTGAGCTGAGATCCAGCCACTGCACTCCAGCCTGGGCGACAGAGCGAGACTCCGTCTCAGAAAAAAAAAAAAAAAAAAAAAAAAAAAAAAAAGAATGTGTAGTTGGAGCTACATTGCCGTCCACCTTGGGAGAATACTGGTTTTAAGGGTGGAAAATAACCTCCTTGTGCAGGTGGGTAGGACTGCTAATATCTCCAATTAGAATGATGTGTGAGTGATGTATCTGGGCTGGTGATGTAGCAAGTAATTATTGGTAACTGAAACTACTGTCCTAGTTCTGGGGTATTATAGTAATATTAAACTGAATTTTATTAATTGTCAATAATCAACAGTTTTTGATATACAAAATGACTATTACATGTTGCTTAACCTAATATATAAACATGAACATACTTAGAAAGGTAATGCAAATATAATCCCTGTAATGATACAGTTGGAGTATTATACCTAAAAGGAATTTAAGTCAGAATACTGGAATGCAAATAAAACAAGATATTTAATTCTACTGTTCTTTTAAACTTTGTATAATAGTAACAAAGCCTTCAAGAATACAAAAATTAAATGACTTTTAATCAGTTAACTGCACATCCCATATGATTATAAAGAAGTTATGCATAAGAATTTTTAAAACCCTTTCACATTTTTGCCTCATGCTCAATGAAAATCTCCTGCTTTAAAATGGTCTCATTTTCTCTCATTTATAGATAGAGAAAACTGAGCAACACACTCTTCAAATTCAAATCCTGCAAACAGTTATTTATTTATTTATTTATTTTTGTATTATGATGAATTAGAAAGCAACTGAGGTTGAGCATGTTGGCTCATGCCAGTAATCTCAACACTTTGAGGGGCCAAGAAAGAAGGATCACATGAGGCCAGGAGTTTGAGACCAGCCTGTGCAACATAGCAAAATCCTGTCTCTACAAAAAGATTTTTAAAATTTAGAGTGCAGTGGCATGCCTGTGGTCCCAGCTATTTTGGGGGAAGGCTGAGATGGGAGGATCTCTTCAGTCCAGGAGTTCAAGGCTGCAGGAAGCAATGATCATGCCACTGTACTCTAGCCTCAGTGACAGAGACACTATTTCTAAATAAAATAAAATAATAAATTTAAAATAAAATTAAAATGTAACTCAGTAGTCATCTACTTCCCAGGCTATTTTCAGAAAAATAGTGAATACAGCTTTTTAGACAGGAGATCTTTTAAACATGTCTTTTACTGCTTTTCTTCCTAAATCATGCAAATTTTTAGTGTATGTTCTTTCTTGCTTACCTGTAGTTTCAAAGTTCTTCAAATATGTGACCACAGATGTGGTGACATGTCTTGCTATCAAATGAACTTCACTGGAACCCATTTCATGATCAGCAAAAGTAAAGGACTCAACTTCCTTCAGAGTCTCTATCTTTGGGTACTCCTTATTTTTCAATTTTTGCAATAAAGAAGAATCTTCCCTGCTGGCTTCAAGGTTTTTGTTTTCTTTCTCAGGTATATAGTTGGTTTTTTTATCCTGCATTCTAAGCAAACTTTTTTCCTTATCCTTTTGTCCTCCAGATACTTCAGATAAAGAACTTTGTTTTGATATGAAAAATGGCTTCATTATTTCCCTGTTCTCATTAGCATGTGGTTGACTCGGAAAGCCACAGCTGGATAGCACAGTATTGACAATATTTTCTGCAGCTAAACATATTTTGAGTGGAGAAATGGTTGTCTGAATTTGGTTTGGTTCAACAACTGGTTTTAGGTTCTCATAATGAAATATTTTTAGATTTTCACGTTTTCCCATTTCTATGAATGATAAGACTTGCTTTAATGCTGCTTCTGTGGAGTCATTTGCTTTCCTAAGCAGCTTTTGTAAGATACTGCCTTCAGGGAGGTAGCCATTTCCTTTCTTGGTCTCATCAAAACTACCAAAGTTAAATTCCCTTGGTCTGTGGTCTTGTACTTTGTTTCTAGAATACGATGGCATAGTTTCTGAATCAGGCCTTTTCATTGGCTCTGAGTTTTTAACTGTGTCTTCTACAAAAGATCTAACAGAGGTGGGTAAATCTGATGAAATCCTGTACTTTTCTTTCATATCTTCATCTGAACAAAACGCAAACCCAGTTTTACTCACTTGTGAAGGATTAATCCCCAAACTACCTTCCTTTAACTTTGATGTAAACGTTTTCATATTAGTTGCTAATTCAACCTGATTAACAGTGTAGGCATTTTCAGCTCCTTGTAGCAAACTTTCCCTTGAAAGCTTTTGTATCAAAGACTCATTGAAATAAGTACACTGGTCCATTAGTGTGCCAATGATCTCACTTGCTACAATGTTCTCCTTCAATATGCTAATTGAAGATGGTTCCATTTGGCTTATTTCCTTGTCTAGCTTGTTCTTAATTACAGCAAGCATGTCACTAATGATATTAACAGCATATGTAAGTAATTGTGAATGGAATGAATGAGCCCGTAGAAGGATGTTCTTTGTGTTTTCCTTGAAATTAATCGTATTTGACTCGGATTCATCAGAAAACATTTTCAGTGGTTGTAATTTTGGCAACATTTTTTTGTTTAACAGTTTCTGTTGGACAGAAGAAAGGTTTTCTATAGGCATTTTCACAATTTCAGAAAACTCATATTTGGAGATATGTTTAAACTGCAAGTCCACAAATGACTCTAACATGTTTAAAACTGTTTCTACAATCTCTTGAACAATTTGGTTGCTAGAGCTCATAGAAATTTGGTCTTTTGTTTTTGTGTTATAGATTGGTAAACTGCTGAGGCTGTGCTTGTTTGGAAAACCATATTTACTTTTAGCAGTAATGTGTTCTTTACTGTTTGATAGAGTTTCTTCACTATCTGGAGTGGGAATTTGGGACAGAAAGCATAGCTGTAATTTTTCAAATAGCATTTCAACAATTTCCCTTCCAAACTTATTAATTTGTGCTTTAGTATCCTCAACTCTAGTAGAAGCTCCTTTAAAATGATTATAAAACCTGCTTTCACAGTTCTCAAGAGGTGGCAAATTTAAAAGTGAAAGAGAATATTCTAATTCTTTTGCTTTTATTGAAATTTCAGTCAAAACATTTTCAGTTATCATCAATAGCTTACATTTTTCATTTTCCTTGTCATTTGATTCTGTTTGCCACTTGTCAAACATTTTTTTAAATATACCTTCTCTAGGAAAAATGTGCTCTAGCTGTGAAGAAACATTCTCCAAGTAAAAACATGCTTGTTGTTTAGGAAAGGATCCTGTGCCTATATTCCCCTGTGAAAGTTTGAGATGTGAGGATTTGATCGGGTAAGACAAATTGCAGTTATTTGTAACATACAATTCTTGCAAAACTCTATCAACTATTTTACTTGCAGCTATGATTTTATCAGATGGTAAAGCTTTGGTTTGCTTTACCTTTCCAAATTCCTTCACAATTGTTTCCAGTATATTAATTATTATATCGTTGGCATATATTTTTAGTTCTGAAGTGGGCAATTTTGTGTCCAGTAAATTTTTGGCATCTCCAGCTGACATGATGTGTGACAACCCAATGGCAGTCTTGGATCGGCTGTCTTTTGGGGTCTTCTCTCCAGGACCTAACTTGGTTTTGCTTTTGGCCTTAGTAGCACTCAGTCCTAAGTGTGGTTTTTTTGTAAATTTAGGCAAAGTAGTCATTTTTGACCTTTCTTTTAAATTTGCTTTAAAGCATGGCTTAGGGCTGTCCTTAGGGCTGACCTTTAAAGTGTGTGGCCTTAAAAGTTGCAACTTATCAGCACAATACTCAGGGGACAAACTCTCTTCTAGATGAAGTGAGACAAAATTTGTGATCTTATTGAGAACCATTTGAATTAAGTCTTTCTTCACTTGCAATGGTAAATATGGCAAAAAGGTGTTTTCCATCACAGAGATATTTTGACTGTCTACATAAGAATAAGCCTGTGGTATCACATATCTAGGGGAATTACTTATTTTTCCTGCTTGTTTAGTTTCTCTAAACCTTAATGGTTTCATTGGTAAGGAATCATTGTGGTTAGACGTTTCAACTTCTCTCCTACTTTTATTATTTTCATATAATGATGTCACAACTACCAAGTACATTTTCCCCAAAACACTTTCAACTATGTCATTTGCTACACTGTTAATATGTGATAGAAAACTGTTTTTCTGTGTTGTGTCTGATGTTTTAATTTTAGAATTAGCTATAAAGTTGGAAGTTTCATTAAGGGGAGGCAAATGGCCTATGACTTCCATTACTCTTTGATACAACTTATTCAAAAGTTCTTCCACTGCACTGAGCAGTTCACCTTTTTCTTTGTTTTTTGGTTCTCCATTTCTCATAAATATTTCTTCCAAAACAATTATCTGCCTTTTGTTTTCCAATGTCATTTTGTTTTGTTCTAATGGATACTTTGTAAATAGAGATTGATTGGTACTTCTTTCCTTCTCTTTGTACCCCAACAATATTTCATTTGATAAAGTTAATTGTGAAAAGTTAGAATTCTCTTTTGAATTAAAACCAATTTCCTTTACAGATCTTTTATCATCTAACATCTTTATCATACTCTCAACAATTTCACTCACAATGATGTTTTCTTGGAACAAAATATTGTTTTGATATGGATATATCTTTAGGATTTCTACATCTAAGTCATTTTTAATAAGCTTCAAAATGGCACTGGCAATGATGTCAGCATATGTCTTAAGGCTAGCTTGTGATAGGTGAATTGTGGATCCAAGTTTTTTTCTGTGACTGACAAAAGTGAAATCTGTAAGCTCTTGGCTGAGAATGGTTTCAGTTGCTGATATTTTCAGGACATTTACATCTGATTCCATTTGGCTTGAATCATAAAGGATGCGGTCATTTTGTTTACAATTTTCCAATTCTGGGATAACAAATGACTTTTCTTTATGTTGGAAAGCAAGGGTAATTAATGAATCTATTCTTTCTGTGGCAAAAGATTCTAAACGATTAAGAATAGTTTTAGTAATGAAGTTAGCATTTTCCTCACATGAGTCAGTGGCAGATTCCTGGGTGTCTTCTTTCTCTACTACAGTTATCTGATTATTATCAGCATAAGCTGATTTCTGATTTTTTGAATATGAAAAACACTCTGTTTCCCTTTCAGTTTTTGACCCCTTAAGAGGCTGTTGACAGTCTGTTTTTGGAAACATATCACAGAATGTCAGGGGCAATCTTGCAGAAGTAGGATTCTTTGCATTTATGACAAGTGTGACAGCAGAACTGAGATTATGAAGAACAATATTCACTATATCATTAGATATCAAAATGACATCTGATTTAGGAACTGAAAGCTTAGGGATAATCTTATTTGCACCCTCCATGAACATTTCAGAATTTTCTTCTGAATGTTTATCAGCAATGCTACATTTCAGAGTGGGTGCGGCAAATGAGAGATTATTCTGATACAGGGTTTTTTCATAAATATCACATAGGATACCTTCAATGGTATCTTGTATTTGAAGTTGAAGTACTTTTTGATATTCGTTCTTACTGAGCAGCTTTTCAATTACACCTTTTTGCTTATCTAAATCGATCTCTTTGTCAGCACTGTTTTTGTCACATTTGCCTTTACGTGATATAATGTCTAACAATGTGTTAACAATTTGACTTGCAATACTTTCAGAAATCCCAATGTCATGACTTAAAAAAGGATTTTCCCTTTCTTTATCTAATTCATGTTTGATTCCTTGCAAATTTTTTCTAGCCACTTGTAGTGCATAAGTATTTAATTTAGAAAAAGACAGTTGGCACAAGTTGGTCTTTCCTGACTTAGTATGATCTACTGAGAAACAGGAAAATTGCTCGTCAGAATATGAATCTTTGGCTGATAATGCTTTGCTCAATGTACTGTGATCTTGCTGAATAGGTAAAGCCACTGGAATTGTAAAGTTGACTTTGGAACGAAAGAGAGATTTTACTTTGGAAGTAGCAAAAGTTTCTAAATTTGTTAATATTGCCTGTACAATATCTTCAGCTAGATTTACCTTTGCTTCTTTGTCAGCAACACTGAATCTAGACTGAAAAGTACATGGATTTTCATCCAACACAGTGACAGAGGACTTTCCTTCATAGGTGTGTTCATGAAGAGAAACATTTGCTGAAAAAGTGATAGTTTTATACCTATTTTCCCTTATATTTCTTTCTGTAATGGCAGCTGAATAAAGTTTGTGAAATACTGTCCTAACAATATTATCTGTTACTATGGTTATATCTGCTTCAGACAGTAAAGGATCCATCATTTTATCCATAAATTGAACAGATGTTTGGGGAGTTGTCTCATCAACATTGTGAGGCATGCCATTAAAATTAGAGTGGGAGAGAGAAAGGACATTTAATTGATTGATTAAAGTACTTTGAAAAATTTCATTCAAAATATTTCTTATAATGGGAGCAATTGGAGATATATGTGGTTCTTTGAGTTTTACTTCAATTTTGTTTAAGGTTTTTTCTAGAGCCCATTGTTTAAGAGAATGTGTTCTCATTTCTTCTCTTTGTGGTGATCTCTCATCAATAATTTTTTTATCTGTATGTGTATCATCATCTAGAAATGAATTTGATTCAGCTCCTCCAGGAAGTTTTCCATATGTTGGCCTGTATCGATAAGTTTCAATGCCTCCCCCTTCAGATTCTGTTTCATTAAACATATCAGAAGATACTGCATCTAAAATTAACTTGACTACATCCTTAAGAATTTGAGTCTCAGGTGGTGGGTTTTTTTCATTAGTCTTCAAATCTGATGAGGTCACATTTAATTCTGTTTGAATAGCCTTCAAAATAGCACTTGATACCTTCTTTGCATGCATATATAAAGCAGACAGAAATGATGCTTCATGTGTGTCTCTGGAAATATTGGTGCTATCACATTCCCAGTCCATCATATTGCTTTTCTTATCTCCATCATTAATAGCACCCAAAATTTCTAAATGTCCATTGGCAAACCCTTCCAGTTTAGCAAAAACCATATTAAGAATATCTGAAGCTACAGCTTTCAGTTTATTTGGATGCATTTCTTTTGTGCTCGGTGTTTTGGAAGACACAGGAGCAACAGGCTTTGCCTCGTTTTTAGTCCCTTCTTTATCGTCCTCCTGAACCCTTCTGGAAACTATGCTGGAGATTATTTTGGTGGATTTGGCCATTTTCTCAATAATTGAAGCAAGTGATGGGTTGTCAATGTCAAGAGACTCTGAGACAGCTTTTAATCCACAATTTGCAAAACTGGTATCCATGTCAACACCACATAATTTTGCAAGGATATAATCCAAAATGGCTTTAGAAATTAACTGAATATTAGACTGCAATGCAGCAACCATTTTCTGATTCATATTTGTCATATCTCTGCTTTGTTGACTACAAGATGGCTGAGAATGAAGATGGGTCCCCAGGAGCTTCCTTAACATTTCATGTAGTGTTTCCCCAATTCTTTCTAACACTTGCAATTTTGCATTCTCTTTAATATGTTTTCCATCATTGACACTGTGGAGAGTACAAGGAGTAGCCAAATATTTGTGAAAAGATTTTTTATCCTGCCTATGTGGCAAAATGCTTTGTACATCAACACTGTCAGTTGCAGACTTTGGCTTACGAGAAGAGAATGAAATGCTTCTTTGATGTGCATTTTCACTTGATAATATATCATAAATACAGGTTAATAATGGACTTGCCAAAATGTTATCATCAATACTCGTGACAAGAGATTCTAATTTTTTATCAGTACTAGCAAAAAATCCTTTATCTGTAAGGGAGTTTGTATGGTCAATCTCCCTAAGATTTAGGTTTTCCTTGTGAAGTTCCAGTTCATTCTGGATAGCACATAAAACAATGTTTACTATTTTAGCTGTATACTTACTAAGTTGAGATTGTAATGAAGATTTGAAGCCCATATGCAATTTTGGGTAAATAAATGACTTCAATCTTTTAAAAATTGTATGAATGATCTTATCATTAATGTCATCTACAGGTTTAGGTTCACTTTTTCCAGATTTTAACCAGGAAGGCTTTTCAGGATCAATATCAAATAAAGATAAATATTTCATTTTCTTTTCACTGTCAAACCATGTCTTTAATGGGCATTTATTTGGTGCTTCTTTGACTACGTGTTCAGTGTCAGAATTATGTAAGGAAGTCTGATGAACTGATGATGAAATGAAACTTTTAGTGGTATTGGAAATGTAGTTTGATGCCTTATGAAGTATGTTTAACACAGAATCTGTTATTTCTTGAGCCACTGTACTGATTTCTGAAACAGAAAACATCTGGTCTATCCATTCTTGATGTGACAGTCCTTGAGGCTTTTCTGAAACAAGAACTGAAGCTTCATTGCTAGTTTTGCTATCTAAGTGACCAAAAGGAACAGAAGATATGTCCTCGAGCATTTCTTTTAAAATACTTGTGACTATGTTTTCTGAAGCCTGTTGTATTTGATGCTTTTGATCTTGGCTGAAAGTTGAAATGTCTTTATTCAAACAAAGGTTTTTCTTTAAAATATCTTCATGATTAGTAGATGGTGGCTCAGTCTTTAATTCCCAATCATGAAATGCAGCTTTGTTTCTAGAAACAGGCTTTGTAGGTGGTTTGATATTTCTTTTGTATTCAAAACAAGTGTTTCCCTTTGTAAACCAATGATTAGGTATCTCTTCTTGTGATTTTACTTTTTCGTCTTTGAAAGTTGAATCAAGCACATTTTTTACAATGTTTTCTATTTCCTCATTTTCATCATCAGAATAAAGAACCATGCCTGGGACATTTATAGGTGGAAATCGTCTTCCAGACCTAGGACTATTTGACAGTCTAGTGCCAGTGAGTCTGTACTTTTCTTTGGTGTCAGAAGGACTACTTATTCTGGGTTGCCGTTGCTTACTTTTTTGAAAACTTTCATTTACTGGTTCCTGATGGAGCTGAACAAGGATGTCATCAAGTAGCTGAAGGAATACTACTGTTTCTTCAGATGCAATAATTATCTCATTATTTAGTTCAGTTTGTATATAACCTAGTATAGCACTGATTGCTTCCTCTATATAACCAACCAAAGAGGACTGGGAAAAAATATTTGATATTAAATTTTGTACTTCTTCATTGACAATTAAACTAGCTTCATCAGATTCAAGACTAGATTTATTTTTGGCAGCTCTTTGAAGGAACATACATATTGAGTCTGTCTTATGTTGCTGGCAGGAAAGCTTAGTTGTGTCTTTAAGATGAAGAAATTCATTTTGCTTAGAAGATACAAGAGTCGTTAGTTTTTCTAAAATGGCATGCACCATGTCCTCTGCAATATCACACATTGGGTCCAAAGTATGAAGCTTTGAGTTTTTCAAAGGTTTTCCATTAGATGATGTGAGAAGTTCATCACTGGCTGCTAAACTTGGTTTAATGTCGACTGACAAATCTTGTGAAAACATCTCAACACATTTTTTCTCAACTGCAGACTCTAACTTCTCAAGCATATTTTCCACAATCTCAGAAGCAACTGAGGAAATACCAACATTGGAAAGCAAGACTTCTTTTACACATTCACATTGTTCAACAAAAACTTCAGCAGTAACAGAAGAGAGAGAGGGAATGGCCTGGGTTAAATCAGACATTATTTCTCGCAAAATGCTTTCTAAAATCACTTCAGTTTCCCTTTTCAAGTAACATTTAAAGTTAACAAAAACATTTTTTAAATTCTTCATTTCATCCATGGCTTTTGCTGTTTTATCACAACGCGATGAACTCCCTAAGCTATCTGTTTCAGTGGTAGCATCCTTAGATTTTTTTGTGCCTGTTTCAAATGATGCTAAAAGGTGACTATCTGATTTACAACTTCTGAGCTTAGGGTATGAATATAGCAAGTTGGTTTTATTATATTTAAGTTTAGAGGTTATAGATTGTCCTTTTACGTGATATGTTTTCCCCACAACTGTTTTTTCCACATGTGCATGATGAGGTTTTATAGGCGTGGTTGGTCTCCTTACTGACATGTCAACTACAAATGCACAGGGTTCTGCCTGAAATGTTTTCGTTGTTGCAGATGTGTAGCTTCTATATGTAAAGTCTTCACTGCATGTACTACAGAAACTTGAACTATCTGAAGAGAGGATGGAATCATCAGATACTGGGTATGTATTATTTTGCAATCTTTCTTCATACTTTGTGATGGCTGGGTACAATATACTGGTCACTGTAGCCACAACCCAGGTCATTATATTCTGAATTATAATATTCAGTTCTTCAGAAGTTACCTGGAAAGGAGGTAAGCAGAGATGAAAATAAAGTCATGTAACAACTTACGTTTTAACAACACGTTTTGGAGATAGAAGGTAACATTTAATTTTTATATCAATGTATTCGTGGAATACCATTATGGTTTATGAAAGAAAATAGTAAAGAAATATCAGTTTAGAAATTTAGAATTTAAGATGAATTTCTAGTTGGTTTATTCTGCACTACCGTGAAGTACTTTTTTGAGTAAGATTTATTTTATTCACCGTCTCTCTGAAGTTTCTTTTTCCTCTGGCATTTGTTATAAGGATAAATGATTTTTTTTGTGAAAAAATATCACTAAATTGCTGTCTAGGCACACAACATGCAAATATTTTGGAAAGAAAATATGTGATGTTTATGATCCAGCTAATTTTTAAAGATACATTACATATTTGTAACAAAATATTTCTCAGAACAGATCATTTGGATGATTTCTCAAAACAAAAATATTTGGATGCTTTCAGAAACATCTGTCTAGCTGAGATTTGGGGAAGGAACATAAACCATTTTCTCTCCCAGTCCCTGCTGAAAGGGTGAGCCTGTGGTCTATAAATATAGGAATGACTAAAGTTAATTGTTAAGAATTATTTGATAGGCAAAAATAAAAGCTAATGCTTTATATAGATTGATGGGCTTTGTATCCAACAAAAAAGTATAAATACAAATTTTCCTAGATAGGAAAGCTAAGAACAGATACTAAAGTAAGGTAACAAATTAATTTAGAGAGAAAATAAAAGCCAAACTAGATTCATGAATCAAAGAGTAGGGAGGGCTGAACAAGGTTAAGAAAGTTAGACTATTAATTTGTTTGAGCTGGAACCAAGAACCAGATTTGAATAACCATTTCCTTAGTGACCAGTGTTGCTGTCATAGATTTGAACTGTACCATGGGTAGAAATAAATGCATCTGTAGAATTCTATAAACCTCTACTAAGTAACTGCAAATATATTTTGTGCTTATAAAACTCATCTTACATATAATAAAGTAGTACTCTTTTTAAATTGTTAAAACTCTTAAAACATACAGCTTGTAAACACAAGTAATTGGCAGAAAAGCTTAGAAGACTGATATGTAGGTCTCAGCGTAAATATGATTCCTGTAACTAGGCTTCTCACACCCAAAATATTGCCTAAATTAGTCTGAAATTATCCATATTTCTGAGAAACATTCAAAGAAAAGTTAACATATATGCAGCACACTCTCTTCTGACTCACTTGAAAGCATTTGAGGAGCACCCCAGGAAAGGCCATTTTATTCAGCTGTAATCCTCAAATACACAAACATATTTTTAACTTATTGTATGAACAATGGGTTAGTGGTATTAAACACATATTTTGAGATGACAGTCTATGTTGTAAAATATGTGTCTTAAATAAATTTACTCTAAATCAAATATTTAAGAACAATACCTAAATGTTTATAGAGAAGATAATTATTCTAAATCAACTACAACACATACCAATTATAAACTAAGAATTCAATATACATCATTTTTCTTATTACTAGAGATGATAAATAATAACCTACATTATTACTCTTAAGTTAGTTGTGGCAAAGAGATTCCAACCTCAATATACAAAAGAGGGATATATTTCTAACTTTTTCTTTGTAGTGAAATATGATAGATAGAATCCTAGTTTTTAATTGCCTTCTATTACAATATTAAACTGAAAAAAAATCCCTTGGGTCAAAGCTTTTGTATTTGCTGCATATTCTGTGAACTGAGCAAGTTTCTATGTTAAATAGTGTGTCAGAGTATGTGTTGTTCCTCAAATCCTTTCTCTTTCCTGACCGTTCAGTCTAGATCCAGAGTTAGGCCTCATAAAAACACACTATCTTATCTTTGCCTGTTCCAAGTCTCAGCTCACAGGTGACCAGGTCCCTTTTTTCATAAAACTGCTGAAGACAGATCCAAGCATCTCAACTCACCTACTACTGAGTTCTCCAGCAAGATCTGAAAGGCCTTATTGATTAATGGCTTACCATGATATAATAGGCTTGTGGTATTTGATTCTCTTCCTATGATGGTTAGGTCCGTTAATATCTCACCATTCTATACCCATGAGACCTTGTCTTGAAGGGTCAGTATTATCTTTTGATAACAATTTTGGACCACAGAAAAGTATAAGAATGAACTGAAAGTAAACTTCAAAGAAGAAAAAAAGGGCAAAAAGGAAGCCTAACAAATATCAATGGATGATTCTTATTAGTTAACAAAATATTTTCTATTATGACGCCTCAGAAACTATGACTAATATGTTGCTTTATCAATGGATTTTATGATACATACTTTTTCTTGCAAGCAATTTTTCAGGATGTTTTGTTGCCTGTAAAGAAAGGTTGATCATTTAGTTATTACACAGAGTCAAAAATTTATAAAACTTTTCCCAAAATTTCTAATTATAGAATCATTTTGTTGTTTCTAAGAGTTTTTCTATAGAAATTCAAAATGAAGAACACAGTATTTTTTCCAACCCCCCTATTTCACTTCCTCCTTAGACTGGCCTCTAGTTTTAGAAATGTGCTTTATTATCCAGGGGGACAGGAGTATGGCTGCTGCATAAACAGTGTCCCTCTCTGATCCTTATACTTCTAACACACCTTAGCCATGCCTACATTGTGTTTCTCTGAAAATGGATATAGGATTTGCAGGAAGGGGGCAGATGAGTCCCTTGTGACTGCTAAAAGGCCTGATGGAGTAGCAAGGCATCTGACCAGAACTTTCTGAAAATCTTTTATTTGTTCGTTCAAATGCCACAGTTCCACTGTCCCCTCCCCATATTCCACAGTAGGAAGAAAATATGTGAATGATTATTCAGTAACTATGGGTTAAAATAATAAGTTTCTAGCTATATTTAATACCGATTTAGATGCATTCCTTTTCTGTGTATGACAATATTCTATCATGTGTTATTAGATTTACCATCACACACTAATGAAATAAAAACATAGTTTTCTGGGGGGCGGAGCAAGATGGCCGAATAGGAACAGCTCCAGTCTCCAACTCCCAGCGCGAGCCACACAGAAGACCGGTGATTTCGGCATTTTCAACTGAGGTACTGGGTTCATCTCACTGGGGAGTGCCGGACGATCGGTGCTGGTCAGCTGCTGCAGCCCGACCAGCGAGAGCTGAAGCAGGGCGAGGCATCGCCTCACCTGGGAAGCGCAAGGGGGAAGGGAATCCCTTTTCCTAGCCAGGGGAACTGAGACACACAACACCTGGAAAATCGGGTAACTCCCACCCCAATACTGCGCTTTAAGCAAACAGGCACACCAGGAGATCATATCCCACACCTGGCCGGGAGGGTCCCACTCCCACGGAGCCTCCCTCATTGCTAGCACAGCAGTCTGTGATCTACCGGCAAGGCAGCAGCGAGGCTGGGGGAGGGGTGCCCGCCATTGCTGAGGCTTAAGTAGTTAAACAAAGCTGTTGGGAAGCTCCAACTGGGTGGAGCTCACAGCAGCTCAAGGAAACCTGCCTGTCTCTGTAGACTCCACCTCTGAGGACAGGGCACAGCTACACAACAACAACAACAACAACAACAACAACAACAAAAAAGCAGCAGAAACCTCTGCAGACGCAAACGACTCTGTCTGACAGCTTTGAAGAGAGCAGTGGATCTCCCAACACGGAGGTTGAGATCTGAGAAGGGACAGACTGCCTGCTCAAGTGGGTCCCTGACCCCTGAGTAGCCTAACTGGGAGACATCCCCCACTAGGGGCAGTCTGACACCCCACACCTCACAGGGTGGAGTACACCCCTGAGAGGAAGCTTCCAAAGCAAGAATCAGACAGGTACACTCGCTGTTCAGAAATATTCTATCTTCTGCAGCCTCTGCTGCTGATACCCAGGCAAACAGGGTCTGGAGTGGACCTCAAGCAATCTCCAGCAGACCTACAGCTGAGGGTCCTGACTGTTAGAAGGAAAACTATCAAACAGGAAGGACACCTACACCAAAACCCCATCAGTACATCACCATCATCAAAGACCAGAGGCAGATAAAACCACAAAGATGGGGAAAAAGCAGGGCAGAAAAGCTGGAAATTCAAAAAATAAGAGCGCATCTCCCCCGGCAAAGGAGCGCAGCTCATCGCCAGCAATGGATCAAAGCTGGACGGAGAATGACTGACGAGATGAGAGAAGAAGGCTTCAGTCCATCAAATTTCTCAGAGCTAAAGGAGGAATTACGTACCCAGCGCAAAGAAACTAAAAATCTTGAAAAAAAAGTGGAAGAATTGATGGCTAGAGTAATTAATGCAGAGAAGGTCATAAACGAAATGAAAGAGATGAAAACCATGACACGAGAAATACGTGACAAATGCACAAGCTTCAGTAACCGACTCGATCAACTGGAAGAAAGAGTATCAGCGATTGAGGATCAAATGAATGAAATGAAGCGAGAAGAGAAACCAAAAGAAAAAAGAAGAAAAAGAAATGAACAATGCCTGCAAGAAGTATGGGATTATGTAAAAAGACCAAATCTACGTCTGATTGGGGTGCCTGAAAGTGAGGGGGAAAATGGAACCAAGTTGGAAAACACTCTTCAGGATATCATCCAGGAGAACTTCCCCAACCTAGTAGGGCAGGCCAACATTCAAATCCAGGAAATCCAGAGAACGCCACAAAGATACTCCTCGAGAAGAGCAACTCCAAGGCACATAATTGCCAGATTCACCAAAGTTGAAATGAAGGAAAAAATCTTAAGGGCAGCCAGAGAGAAAGGTCGGGTTACCCACAAAGGGAAGCCCATCAGACTCACAGCAGATCTCTCGGCAGAAACTCTCCAAGCCAGAAGAGAGTGGGGGCCAATATTCAACATTCTTAAAGAAAAGAATTTTAAACCCAGAATTTCATATCCAGCCAAACTAAGTTTCATAAGTGAAGGAGAAATAAAATCCTTTACAGATAAGCAAATGCTTAGAGATTTTGTCACCACTAGGCCTGCCTTACAAGAGACCCTGAAGGAAGCACTAAACATGGAAAGGAACAACCGGTACCAGCCACTGCATAAACATGCCAAAATGTAAAGACCATCAATGATAGGAAGAAACTGCATCAACTAACGAGCAAAATAACCAGTTAATATCATAATGGCAGGATCAAGTTCACACATAACAATATTAACCTTAAATGTAAATGGACTAAATGCTCCAATGAAAAGACACAGACTGGCAAACTGGATAAAGAGTCAAGACCCATCAGTCTGCTGTATTCAGGAGACCCATCTCACACGCAGAGACATACATAGGCTCAAAATAAAGGGATGGAGGAAGATTTACCAAGCAAATGGAGAACAAAAAAAAGCAGGGGTTGCAATCCTAGTCTCTGATAAAACAGACTTTAAACCATCAAAGATCAAAAGAGACAAAGAAGGCCATTACATAATGGTAAAGGGATCAATTCAACAGGAAGAGCTAACTATCCTAAATATATATGCACCCAATACAGGAGCACCCAGATTCATAAAGCAAGTCCTTAGAGACTTACAAAGAGACTTAGACTCCAATACAATAATAATGGGAGACTTCAACACTCCACTGTCAACATTAGACAGATCAACGAGACAGAAAGTTAACAAGGATATCCAGGAATTGAACTCATCTCTGCAGCAAGCAGACCTAATAGACATCTATAGAACTCTCCACCCCAAATTAACAGAATATACATTCTTCTCAGCACCACATCGTACTTACTCCAAAATTGACCACATAATTGGAAGTAAAGCACTCCTCAGCAAATGTACAAGAACAGAAATTATAATAAACTGTCTCTCAGACCACAGTGCAATCAACCTAGAACTCAGGACTAAGAAACTCAATCAAAACCGCTCAACTACATGGAAACTGAACAACCTGCTCCTGAATGAATACTGGGTACATCACGAAATGAAGGCAGAAATAAAGATGTTCTTTGAAACCAATGAGAATAAAGATACAACATACCAGAATCTCTGGGACACATTTAAAGCAGTGTGTAGAGGGAAATTTATAGCACTAAATGCCCACAAGAGAAAGCAGGAAAGATCTAAAATTGACACTCTAACATCGCAATTAAAAGAACTAGAGAAGCAAGAGCAAATACATTCGAAAGCTAGCAGAAGGCAAGAAATAACTAAGATCAGAGCAGAATTGAAGGAGATAGAGACACAAAGAACCCTCCAAAAAATCAATGAATCCAGGAGTTGGTTTTTTGAAAAGATCAACAAAATTGACAGACCACTAGCAAGACTAATAAAGAAGAAAAGAGAGAAGAATCAAATCGACGAAATTAAAAATGATAAAGGGGATATCACCACCGACCCCACAGAAATACAAACTACCATCAGAGAATACTATAAACACCTCTACGCAAATAAACTGGAAAATCTAGAAGAAATGGATAATTTCCTGGACACTTACACTCTTCCAAGACTAAACCAGGAAGAAGTTGAATCCCTGAATAGACCAATAGCAGGCTCTGAAATTGAGGCAATAATTAATAGCCTACCAACCAAAAAAAGTCCAGGACCAGATGGATTCACAGCTGAATTCTACCAGAGGTACAAGGAGGAGTTGGTACCATTCCTTCTGAAACTCTTCCAATCAATAGAAAAAGAGGGAATCCTCCCTAACTCATTTTATGAGGCCAACATCATCCTGATACCAAAGCCTGGCAGAGACACAACAAAAAAAGAGAATTTTAGACCATTATCCCTGATGAACATCGATGCAAAAATCCTCAATAAAATACTGGCAAACCGGATTCAACAACAAATCAAAAAGCTTATCCACCATGACCAAGTGGGCTTCATCCCTGGGATGCAAGGCTGGTTCAACATTCGCAAATCAATAAACATAATCCAGCATATAAACAGAACCAAAGACAAGAACCACATGATTATCTCAATAGATGCAGAAAAGGCTTTTGACAAAATTCAACAGCCCTTCATGCTAAAAACGCTCAATAAATTCGGTATTGATGGAACGTACCTCAAAATAATAAGAGCTATTTATGACAAACCCACAGCCAATATCATACTGAATGGGCAAAAACTGGAAAAATTCCCTTTGAAAACTGGCACAAGACAGGGATGCCCTCTCTCACCACTCCTATTCAACATAGTGTTGGAAGTTCTGGCTAGGGCAATTAGGCAAGAGAAAGAAATCAGGGGTATTCAGTTAGGAAAAGAAGAAGTCAAATTGTCCCTGTTTGCAGATGACATGATTGTATATTTAGAAAACCCCATTGTCTCAGCCCAAAATCTCCTTAAGCTGATAAGCAACTTCAGCAAAGTCTCAGGATACAAAATTAATGTGCAAAAATCACAAGCATTCTTATACATCAGTAACAGACAAACACAGAGCCAAATCATGAATGAACTTCCATTCACAATTGCTTCAAAGAGAATAAAATACCTAGGAATCCAACTTACAAGGGATGTAAAGGACCTCTTCAAGGAGAACTACAAACCACTGCTCAGTGAAATAAAAGAGGACACAAACAAATGGAAGAACATACCATGCTCATGGATAGGAAGAATCAATATCATGAAAATGGCCATACTGCCCAAGGTAATTTATAGATTCAATGCCATCCCCATCAAGCTACCAATGAGTTTCTTCACAGAATTAGAAAAAACTGCTTTAAAGTTCATATGGAACCAAAAAAGAGCCCGCATCTCCAAGACAATCCTAAGTCAAAAGAACAAAGCTGGAGGCATCACGCTACCTGACTTCAAACTATACTACAAGGCTACAGTAACCAAAACAGCATGGTACTGGTACCAAAACAGAGATATAGACCAATGGAACAGAACAGAGTCCTCAGAAATAATACCACACATCGACAGCCATCTGATCTTTGACAAACCTGAGAGAAACAAGAAATGGGGAAAGGATTCCCCATTTAATAAATGGTGCTGGGAAAATTGGCTAGCCATAAGTAGAAAGCTGAAACTGGATCCTTTCCTTACTCCTTATACGAAAATTAATTCAAGATGGATTAGAGACTTAAATGTTAGACCTAATACCATAAAAATCCTAGAGGAAAACCTAGGTAGTACCATTCAGGACATAGGCATGGGCAAAGACTTCATGTCTAAAACACCAAAAGCAACGGCAGCAAAAACCAAAATTGACAAATGGGATCTCATTAAACTAAAGGGCTTCTGCACAGCAAAAGAAACTACCATCAGAGTGAACAGGCAACCTACAGAATGGGAGAAAATTTTTGCAATCTGCTCATCCGACAAAGGGCTAATATCCAGAACCTACAAAGAACTCAAACAAATTTACAAGAAAAAAACAAACAACCCCATCAAAAAGTGGGCAAAGGATATGAACAGACATTTCTCAAAAGAAGACATTCATACAGCCAACAGACACATGAAAAAATGCTCATCATCACTGGCCATCAGAGAAATGCAAATCAAAACCACAATGAGATACCATCTCACACCAGTTAGAATGGCGATCATTAAAAAGTCAGGAAACAACAGGTGCTGGAGAGGATGTGGAGAAATAGGAACACTTTTACCCTGTTGGTGGGATTGTAAACTAGTTCAACCATTATGGAAAACAGTATGGCGATTCCTCAAGGATCTAGAACTAGATGTACCATATGACCCAGCCATCCCATTACTGGGTATATACCCAAAGGATTATAAATTATGCTGCTATAAAGACACATGCACACGTATGTTTATTGCAGCACTATTCACAATAGCAAAGACTTGGAATCAGCCCAAATGTCCATCAGTGACAGACTGGATTAAGAAAATGTGGCACATATACACCATGGAATACTATGCAGCCATAAAAAAGGATGAGTTTGTGTCCTTTGTAGGGACATGAAGCAACCGGAAAACATCAATTCTAACAAACCATCACAAGAACAGAAAACCAAAACACCCAAGTTCTCACTCATAGGTGGGAACTGAACAATGAGATCACTTGGACTCAGGAAGGGGAACATCACACACCGGGGCCTATCATGGGGAGGGGGGAGGGGGGAGGGATTGCATTGGGAGTTATACCTGATGTAAATGACGAGTTGATGGGTGCAGCACACCAACATGGCACAAGTATATATATGTAACAAACCTGCACGTTATGCACATGTACCCTACAACTTAAAGTATAATAATAATAAATAAATTTTAAAAAAAAAGAGTTTAAACAACAACAACAACAAAAAAAACATAGTTTTCTTAATTACAAAAAAAAATAGCTCAATCATAAAAATAATAGAAAATAAATATTTATTAAAACAAGGTCTACATCTGAAGTCTGATTTATTTTCTTATTTTTTTGCTGATTTGAACTCTTTCTTTTCTTCTTTCTACTTTCTTAAGAAAATTGGCACTCCTTTTCAGACCTGTACTCCACATGATCAAATTTACATTTCCCCCAAGGGATATAATTCAATTTTGAGAAACAGCCAGACTGAAAACTATATCCTATATTTTGGCAGAAAAAAAAAAACAAACTTCACTGGGTTCAATTCATGAAATGGGCTTCATGACAACAGTCTTTCCTTAGACTAGTACCTTTTGGCAGTATGCAATTAGGATCATGAAAGCTGATGTCAGTGACACCGTTATCATTTGTCCTAATTTGTTTTTCTAGGATCTGGTTTCTTAGGTCAACCCAAGTTTCCACAGGTTTTTCTCTTAGATATTCTGCAACCTAATGCATTCAGATTCACTTTTCTGTTTTCTTCATGTTATATCATTGGCACGAAACATAACTCAAGGAGTTCTATGTATTCATTGACAGCAGTTCCCAACAGACTTTCTGCTCCAAAAGCATACACACAGAACCAAACAAAGTGCAAAGGCCTACAGGTAAAATTAGTCAGGAAACTGAAAAAGCTTCATTGATGACTATTAGAAAACAATTTTATTAACCAGATAAAGCATGGCATCAGCAGAAATGGCAGGGTATCTTCAGAAATTCATTCCTCCAAAAAAGTAACAAGTAAACTGGCAAAAGAACAATGATGAGAATTATAGTTTCTGGGGCTCTAGAAAATTATCAAAGGCTTGCAGCATTCCAGAGAGCACTTATTTAGGAAAAACAGTGAATCTAGGTAATAGCATTGAGTTTTGGTGTTTTAACTTGTCTTATTTTCATCCCCTCTCTCCAGCTTCGTAATATCCTTGAAAAATAATACCCTGAAATCACAGCAACATAGTTTTATTTTGGTATCTGCCCAAAATCTAGCATTATAGTTTGAACATAGTAGGTTCTCAATAAATGTTTGATAAATAAATTCCTATTTAAAGTCTTTTGGATCGGTGCCTACTTCTCTCTCATCCCAAATGAAGTCTTTGCAGGCCACAGATAGCTTTTGGGAACTGGTTCTGAGTTTCTTTCTTTCAATTTTTCCTATATATTGGTGTCAAAGTTATTCATTGTGCATGCTAATTTGACCATTACACCCCCACTAAAAACCATCAGACTATTACACAATAAATAAACTACAAGTTTTAACCACAGTCTTCAGGGTAATAGATTTATGCCTTCTTCATTCTGTTACTCCTTATACCTTCCCTGTAATACAAGGTTACTTATCACTTAAGTGCAATGCTTAATTATTGCAACTTTACTCCCACTGCAGTCATATTTATTTTCATTCCCTTGGTACTGAATTTTCATCTCTATTTTATAAATCTTTTTTAACATTAAACAAATGATCAGGGACAAGAAAACTAAGCAATAAGTGAGAAAAGAAATAGAATAGATGTGAGGCTTCCACAGCAAACTCCTATAAAACCTGGAGTTAAACCTGAACAAGAGGAATGTGACATATGTGTCTTTGCTCTTTATTTGGATCTGTGTGTATGCTCTTGGGGCAGTGGTGAAGAAGCTCCAGGTAAGGTATAGAGTTCTTTATTTTTCACTAAGGTAGGATTTTTAATAAAAGAATATACAAAATGCTTGCTATGAAAGATTCAAGTGATTTTTGTAATTCTACATTCTTGGATAGGAGAAGATAAAAATTGCAGTTATTACAACTATATTATGAGCCTCTTCTAACCTTTTCTTTAAAGAGGTAGGTATTTATATTTCCAATAAATAAAAATGTTTGTATCCAATAAATAAAATAAACAATGTTATTTTACATATGGTCTACACATGGTCATCAAGTTTTATTGCTTTGAACTAGACAAGTCAGTTTCCTTCCTTCTGCATCTTTTACAGTATTATGTATCATATGAATACTCAATAAGTCAAACAAACTGATATTTATCAGTCTTAAAATAAAAATTATCATTTCAGGAAACCTTGTCTGAACATGTCAATACCATTTGCCGTCACGCACCACTTATTTTACTCAATCATCTTCATAGGAATTTGGGGTTTGTAAAGTTTATCCTAGACTTCATTTGGTTTGTTGATTTTTTAAAAAGATGATGGCATTGGGTGTAAAATAATACAAAGCTCACTGCCATTACTTAGATTCGTGTTTTCCTCTCTCTCTTTTCTTGAGTTGAGGAAAACAGATATAAACATCAACAAAATAGGTGGTCACTAAGGTTTGAAGAATGAAAAGTCCCTGGGCTTAACAACTATCTCTTGTAAGTGCCATAATTTCCACTACTAGAGATTTTTTTTTTTTTTTTAATTAAACTGCAAAATAGCCTTTGGGGTGCGGGAATAACTGATTAAGTCATTTGTACTATGAACTATTTTACCAGTCTTAGACAGCCAGTAATCTCAAAAAGCATAAGAGATGGTAGCTGTTTCAAAGAAGAGAAAAGGAAACAAATAAAGCCAGATCATGAGAAGCTACCAAAAGAAGGCTATGATGTGGATACACTTGAAAATGGCATGGAGGTCCTGACTATAGGTGGATTATAGGTAAGGAGAAGGAGAAAGGAAAGGACAATGATTCACTTTGTCTACAACTTAAGCTTAGTATTGAAAGTCTGCAAAAGACTAAGTTTCACTAAATCCAAGTAGAACTATAAAAATGGAGGATTCCATGGAATAATTTGCTTATGAGCAGCACTCTTATATAATTATTAAAATTATTTATGATTACATATAATTCCTTAGGTACTTACCTATTTGTGCAAACAGGAGAAGAAAATATACCCGGGTCTGTAGCATGAGCCTGAGGTCCTATTTATCAGAAAAATAAAATTACATAGTTTGTGTCCATCCTCAGCAATTTGCTAAATGGTAATCCTCCAGTAAGAGGACCATTTATTCTCTGTTATCACTGCCTTGTTTACAGGCTTTCAGGGACTCTCCACAGTGAAGTCCAAAGTCCTTAGCAAGGACCTGTATTGTAAGATCTGATGTCCTTATCTACCTCTTCAGTGTCTTCTCTGACTAGTCTTTCATACTTAAGCTATGGTCCAGAGACAGAATATTTTGCAGTCCCCTAAATATATCATGTTTCTTATGCCTCTGTGGACTGTGGTTTTGCAGTTTCTTTTGTCTAAAACACCCTGTGCTGTATTTTAACTTCTCATCTTTTAGGGCTCATTCACCTTATGTTAACTCCTGACGGCCTTCCTTGATACCTACCTGAACAAATACCCTTCCCAGTGCTCTCAAAACACTCTAAACATGTTTATATTATAAAACTCATCATGCCTACACAGTAATTATGTTTACTCTTGTGTACACATGATTATGACTTCCCACATATATCCTCAGTATTTAACATGTTTTGGTGTGTGATCAATTTTAGAAAGAAAGGAACTGACAATCCCAGCACTTTGGGAGGCCCAGGAGGGCGGATCATGAGGTCAGGAGATCAAGACCATCCTGGCCAACATGGTGAAACCCCGTCTCTACTAAAAATACAAAAAAAATTAGCAGAGCATGGCGGCGTGCGCCTGTAGTCCCAGCTGCTGGGAAGGCTGAGACAGGAGAATGGTGTGAACCTGAGAGGCGGAGCCCATATCCGAAAATTAAATGTGAAGACAACACTGTTTTTAATACAAAAAATCTCTTCTGTGGTTTCCCACAATATGCTAAATAAGTATCTTTAATTTTGCCTAGAATTCAGTATAGAGCATTAAAGCCATACTGTTGAAAATAGCTAAACTTTCAGAGAGATAGGAGAACTTTCTGAAGGTAAAACAAATGGGAGAACACAAATCTATAGAGGTAAACAAATGCTGAAGCTGATACCTGCCCTAGGGACAGTGGCCACATCTGGAAATTTAGTGTCTGGTCAGAGCATTTAAAACATGACATTGAGCCCCCCAAAAGATGGGGAATTAAAACTAAGAGCTCCTAAAAATATACAGATGCTCCTTGACTTAACAATGGGGTTGATATCACAATAAACCCATCATAAGTTGAAAATAAGTTGGAAATGCATTTAGTAGACCTAACCTGCTGAACATAATAGCTTTACTTAGCCTACTTTAAATTTGGTCCGAACACTTACATTAGCTTCAGTTGGGCAAAATCAGCTAACACAAAGCCTACTTTATAATAAAGTGTTGAATATCTTATATAATTTATTGAATGCTATACTGAAAGTAAAAAACAGAATGGTTGTATAGGTACTTAAAATACAGTGTCTATTGAATGTTTATCGCTTTTACACAATCCTAAAGTTGAAAAATCTTAAGTCCAACCACTGTAAGTGGGGAGGTCATCTGTTTAGGATCCCAATGAGCAACGTCTTCAATTAGTCATCTACAAAAAAAAAAAAAAAAAAAAAAAAAAAAAAAAAAAAAAAAAAAAAATCATGCCACAGAAGAAGCAGACAAATTACGTCTTGGCTTTTGGCTGGGGGTGGAGAAGGAGGAGGAGAAGATAAAAGCATTTGCTAAGAATTCATAATCACAGATTATGTTTTCTATGACCTTGAGTTTCAAATCCACAGAAACTGTATTGTCCCTAAAACTCCATGTGAGAATTTAATTTAAGATGAATCAGTGTTCACAGCTCTTACAGATAACTGGCAGCAGCATACGTAAATTTCTTTTAGAGAATTATAGTCTATCCAAATATTATTGAATCCCCAATAATAAATTTCTGTCAATAACAACCTCCCACTCCCCACAGAAATATAAAAAAAGAAAAACAAGAAATCATGGCTTTCAACAGAAACAAAAACAATATATTAAAATTAGACCCCAAAGATTTCAAATATTTGAATTAGCAGATATAAAATATAAAATAAGAGGACTTTATATGTTTAAATATATAAAGAAGGGATTTGAAAGGGTAAGAATAGAAAAACAGCCTATAAGAAGTCCAGCCAAATTTAAAAATAACTATTTAGAAATTGTATTATATATATATAATATACCATAGTTCAATCAATTTTACAAAGCAATTAATTTATGAAATAATAAATTATATAGAAAAACTAAATAAAGAGAGAATTAGTGAACTGGAGAACATATTTGAAGAAATTAACAGAAATGCAGTGAGAGAAATGGAAAATACAGTTGTTAAAGTACATGAGACAAGAAGGTAGTCTAATACTCAGAAGAAGATAGTAATGAAAATGAAGAGCGGCAAAATAGATAGAGAAAATGGCTGAAACTTGTACAGAACTGCTCCTAATAATAATACTAAAGAAAAAACAAAGAAAACATCTTAAAAACAGCCCGAGGTGGGGGACAGAAGAATCACTTACAAAGGAATAATTACACAGAATAAAAAGTAAAAGAATTACACAAAACAATTTTTTTTTTTTTTTTTTTTTTTTTTTTTTTGAGACAGAGTGTCACTCTGTCACCCAGGCTGGAGCGCAGTGGCATGTTCTTGGCTCACTGCAACCTCTGCCTCCCAGGTTCAAGTTATTCTTGTGCCTCAGTCTAAAAATCTGTTATATTTAAAGTGCTAAGAAAAAAAAAAATAACCATCCCCTGAAACTTACTCATATCATTGGACATAATGATATTCTAATACAAGGATAAAGACAATTTTATCAAATAAAATCTGATAATTTACTCCCAAAATACATTCACTAAAGACCTTTCTAAAGAATGCAGTACTTTAGGACAAATGGCAATAATCCCAAGAAGTATTAAATGCAAGAAGGAATGAGTGGAGAACAAAATAAGCTGGTAAACAGGTGGGCAAATATAAATAAAATCTGTATAAAACAGTAATAAGAAAGTAATTTGACTGATAAAACCTTTAAAATGTCAAAATTTAAACTATTGGACAATAATAAGTATGATACAAAGTGATGATTAGAAGTAAATTATCCAACTTTAACTTTTATTTTAAATATACTTCAACAGAACTAGAAGAGTAAATTTACAGTGTTCAACACAAAGAAATAACAAATGTTTGAGTGACAGATCTCCCAATTAACCAGACTTATCACTATATATTGTATGCTTATATCAAAATACTTATGTACCCCAGAAATATGTCTGACTTTTATGTATCCATAAAAATTTAAACAAAATGTTAGGGTAATTGCCAAAAGAAACATACATATGTTATGCAATTTGTAAAACAGAAAAAAAAAAACCTAGATTAAAAACTAAATTTAGCACTCTAAGAGAATGCAATAAAGAATAAATAAAAATATATTAAAAAGTAGAACAAAGAGAAACCACAAATAAGGCAGTAAAAAACTTCCAAAGATTTGTAATTTACATAAATACAAATTGATTGTGTTCAGTTAAAATTCAGAAATGCTAAGACATTAAAAATAAAGCAAAATCCAGCTGTAGACTGTCTACAAGAGGCATCTAAACAAATAAAGACACTAAGATTAGAAGCTGATGTCTCTATATTAATAATAGACACATTTAATTTAAGCCAAAAAACATAACTTATGGTAAAGGTCACTGCATGATGATAGGAATATTCAATTCACCTGGAAGATATGATGATTCTAAAATTTGGATATGTCTAATCACTAGATCAAAAATATTTTTAAAATGGTCAGAGCTACATTAACGAGTTTTCAAACCTACTCTCATTATTTTCAATAATTTTTAGAACAAGGAGTAAAAAGTATATATGTGTATTTGAATATATAATAAGCTACATATTTGAAATACACAATTCACTATCTTGATTGAATGGACATATTTAGAACATTACATCCCAAATTGAATAATATTCATTGTTTTCAACATGATTAAATATTAATCATGTTTGCTAAGCCAGAAAGTATGCTCTAGATTCCTCTTTATGGTTGGTATCATGAAGATCATACTCTCAGTCTACAATGCAATTAAATTATAAATGACCACCAACAAAAATAAAGTAAATTTAGAGTAACTAACCCAGGAGTACAAAATTTAATAACTAACTCATGAGTACAAACTAATAAACAAAATTGAATATTAAACATGATTTAGAAAAAAATGAAGTATTATAAGGCAAGTTTTTTGATACATTTTATATTTTCATAGTTACATATCACCAACTAAGTTTCACATACTGTTCTAAAAAGTTTAAAATATAAACTCATTGAATTCCCATAACAATCGTATGTATTACTACTATTATATTTATTTTATAGTTGGAAAATCTAAAGAACAGAGACATTAAATAACTTGGCCAAACTAACATGCATTTTAAGTACTGGAGTGTGGATTAAACCTATCTATCTGAGTACATTCTCTTAGTGACTATGCCATACTGCCTTTCAATAATCTCATCTAAATAAATACGATATATTATAACTTTATGCAAGTATATCTGAAAATGTATATGAATTAAATAAATTTAGAAAAAAAGTTACTTGCTGAAAACACTCAAAAAGAAGAAAAATAATTTTGAATCACTAAAGTAATTGAATTCATAATTTAGCTTTTTCTCACTAAAAGAACAAAGACTAGGTTATTTATTTTAACAGTGACTTCTACTAAACATTCAAAGAATATATAATTTCAACTCTTTAAATGTTTATAAAACAGTAAAAGCAGCCAACATAATTAACTCATGGAGCTAGTGTAATCTTGACATGAAAACCGTATCAGGATACTATGAGAAAGGAAAATTACAACCCAACCTCTCTCAAGAACCTAGATGCTAAAATCCTAAACAAATTACTAGTAAATTTAATCTACACATGTATAAGAAGAAAAACACATGATAGATAAAACTGATTTAATCAAGGGTGTGTGGCTGTTTTAACAATAAAATATGATAGCCTTAACAGACACATAAAATATATTTTAAAAAGTCAAAATTCACCACTAAAGTTTTGCATATTAGAAGTAGAAAGATACTTTCTTAGCCTAACATTATTATCTACCAAAAGATCACAGTACATATCATACTTAATGAGAAATTATTTAAACATTTTTTTTTACTAAGAAAGAAGACAAGGAGCCCACTTTTACCACTTTATTAATCATTGCACTTCAGGTCTTAGGAAAGGGAAGAGTGCAAAGAAAACTACAATTATAAGAATTGCAAACGAAGTAACTAAATTTTATTATTTGCAGAAGATATCATTTGATTTTTTTAAAAAACACAGTTATTTCTGTGTTATGGGGACAGGATTAATATATTAGTAAATATTAAGCCCTCTGCTGAGAAATAAAAGAGGGTCTCTCTACCCCTAACCTCCTCCAGCTGTACTTTACAGCACTCTGTTATTTTCAGGGAGGAGGTTATGGTCATCCTCGGAAGCAAAACTGATGGAAAATTTATAGCCACGCCTATTCATTATATATTATCTCTGGCTGATTTCCTTAGGATAGAGTGAGTAGCTGCAACAGAGACCATATGCCTGGCCAACATGTGGATTAGAATCTTGCATCCCGGCCAGGCGCGGTGGCTCACGCCTGTAATCACAGCACTTTGGGAGGCTGAGGTGAGCAGATCACCTGAGGTGAGGAGTCCAAGATCAGCCTGACCAACATAGCGAAACCTGGTCTGTACTAAAAATACAAAAATTAGTTGGGTATGGTGGTGGGTACATGTAATCCCAACTACTCGGGTGGCTGAGGCAGGGGAGTCACTTGAACCCAGGAGGCGGAGGTTGCGGTGAGCCGAGATTGCACCACTGCACTCCAGCCTGGGCAACAGAGTGAGACTCTGTCTCAAAATAATAATAATAATAATAATAATAATGATAACAACAATAGTAATAAAAATCTTGCATCCCTCAGATAGAAAATAGACGTATTTTGTATATTCATAAAACACTTAAAAATGTCGTATATCATATCACATATTTAGCTATAAAGAAAATTTAACATCAATGAAAAGAGATTTAAAGCCTATGTTTTTTGATACGAATTCAAATAAATTAAAAAGAAATAATAGAAATGTTATCAAAATGAGCAATGTCAACAGAGATTTAATTTTTTGATATCAATTCAAATGAATTAAAAATAAATAATAAGAATGTTATCAAAATTAGAAATGAAAGCAATATTCACCCAGGTAACTGTTACACTGAAAGGGATTCTAAGAGGGAAAGTTAAAAATTACATATAAACCAATGAAAAGCAGGACAACTGACATCAAAATGTACAGTGTTGAGTTGTACATTCATAGTAAAATATAGAGTATGAAAGCTATTATTATTATTATATAATTTCTATTTTTTCTTATTTTATTTAATTTTTGAGATTGTGTCTCAGTCTGTCACCCAGGCTGGAGTGCCCTGGCATGATCGTGGCTCACTGCAACCTCTGCCTCCCAGGTCAAGTCATTATCCCACCTCAGCTTTCCAAGTAGCTGGGATCACAGATGTGTGCCAATATGCCTGGCTAAGTTTTTGTATTTTTGGTAGAGACAGGGTACCACCATTTTGCCCAGGCTGGTTTCAAACTGCTGAGCTCAAGCAATGAACCCGTCTCAGCCTCCCAGAGTGCTGGGTTTACAGGCATGAACCACTGCACCCGGCACAATGTAATTTTTAAATAAAACAAAAACCCGGCCAGGCGAGGTGGCTCATGCCTGCAATCCCAACACTTTAGGAGGCAGAGGTGGGTGGATCACCTGAGGTCAGGAATACGACACTAGCCTGGCCAACATGGAGAAACTCCATCTCTACTAAAAATACAAAAATTAGTGGAGTATGGTGGCACACACCTGTAATCCCAGCTACTCGGGAGGCTGAGGCAGGAGAATCTCTTGAACCCAGGAGGCAGAGGTTGCAGCGAGCCGAGATTGCACCACTGTACTCCAGCCTGGGTGAGAGAATGAGGATCCACGAAAAAAAAAAAAAAAAACACACACAATTTTGGAAGATAGAGTTAACAGATGGTCTGGGAGTGTTCTATCCTTAACTCTGTGGAAGTTTAGATAACTGATTTTTCATTTTTGCACAAGCTAGGACCATGCAATTTATGATTTGAAATTTAAGATCCCAAACGTCCCTGGAGAACTTCAGAGTAAGCTTTGTTTACTAATGGTTTTCACTCAGATTAATCAAATACACAACATGGCTTGGGGCATAAAGACACCCTACTAAGAATTACTACATTGAGAGCTTTCCAGAAAACAATTTTTTTTTCCCATATAGATCCACAAATGAAATGTGTCCATGTGTGAATAAAGGTTCTGAGGAGGTTGTGCCTGTATGATTCTTGGGCCCTTAATGCTTGCTTGTCCTCTCTTTCTCTAGTCACACAATATCTTTTGCTATATAGTTTATGTTGGTATGCTCAATATAGTCTTGTGAGTCCTTTCAAATACCCAAATTTGTGCAATCTTTTCAAGAGTGTATTCATTCAAAGAAATGTTAAAAGAATGAGAACATAATTTAAAAGGACTAAAATAGACATTAAAATTTTAAAAAAAGAAACCCAAGCAAATAGTGAATTAAAAATCTGAACTGAAAATGCTAAGGAAGAAGAAAGCTGCTTCTGAAACTGCTAATGAGGGAAATAAGAAAGAAAAGACTAGTTAGTGTTAGATAATGTAAATACAAAATTAGGAGAAATTAGAATTATTGAAATAATAACTACATGCATCTCTAGGCCAATGAGTCTAATTCATAATTTCCTAGCAAAATACAATCTAACAAAATTGACTAAGGAAAGATGGCAAACTTGAAAGGGTAATCACCATAAAAATGCAAAGGAGAAACAGTTAATAGGATGCAAATATTAACTGCTACATTTTACATAAACTTTAAAGAACAGATTATTAAATGTTACATTGAACATTCTGGGGAATAAAATGGTGGAAATTTTCTCATTCTCTTTACAAAATTAGTACAACTTTATTTTCAAACAGGAAAAAGAATGATAAAGAAGAGATCAAGCCTACTTATAAATAAATTATAACATCTTAAATGAGACAATTGCAGAAAAATTTGAACCATGTAGTTAAAAAATACATATATAATAGCTCCTTCAGTAGTTAAAAATCCTGCTTGATGGTTTGCAGTCATAATAGAATAACTGACACTTGACCAGCCTTCTTACCATAATCAATCAGAAAATTAGACTATATGAATAATCTTTTTACATATGGAGAACAGGAATCACAATAATGTACTCTCTGCACAAAGGGATAAAGATAAAGTGAAGTTTGAAAATACCACATATTATTAACTAAAGACACTTTCCAAGCAATAACATACTATGGTGGCTTAACTAATTTGAGGAGTTAGAAATTATACAGAGATTTAAAAAAGCTAAGACAGCTACAAACTATGGAGAATAGTACCAGGAAAATATGGCATTATATACAGGAAGAAGTCCATGCTTCTAAAATGGCACCCTGTTGAGATTTTAGCTCTACATTAAGTTGCACAATCTAGTATGATACCCAGGCAAACGACAACTTCTTGTAGAAAAAAATATTACTGTGGAGGTGTGAAAAGAATAAGTCTCAATTTCACACAAGACTGGAAAATATTTCCTAACTGACTAGTAAGAGAGGAGGGACTTGGTAGAATGTCTAGCACATCTTATAGAGACTCCAGAAAATTAATCTCCATTTAGGAGAACTGAAGGATCCATAAAGTAAAATTGACATTATACGTCCCGTAACAACATTTAAATATAAGCCTTAAAAAATCACAATCATACATAAACCCGTTAAAACAAAATTCTCCAATTTTTGAAAGCAGACAAAACTCGACAATAGCATAGCAATAAAACTGTCTGGTATGCAATAAAATATGTCAGCCATGGACAGAAACAAGAAAAGAAGAGACATAACTAGGAAAAATATTAGTCAACAGAAATAGATTGAGAAATAGTAGAGATGACAGAAATAACAGGATAGACCTTAGAAACATTTAATGAGGGGGAGAGATGTTAAGATATAAAAAGGGCCAACAGAACTTGTAAAATAACTCATTTTCTGAGATTAAAAACTTACTGGTGTGGTTTGACACTACAGACAAATAAAATAATCTCAAAGACATAGCATTAGAAATTATACAAACTGAAGCATGTGTATTTTTAAAAGATTTATAAGTAGTTAAGAGAGCCTCAGTAACCTGCAGGAAAGTATCAGGTGATCTAATATATGTTAAAATTGGGGTCCCAGACTACAGTCAAAGTGAAAGAATAAATTATAAAATCAGCTAGAGAAAAGCATCTAGTCACTTACAAAGAAAATCTCATTAGAATAACAGCAGATTTCTCAGCAGAAACCTTACAGGCCAGAAAAGAATGATATAAAATATTCAAAGTTTTGAAAGAAAATACATACATACATACATACATACATACATACATACATACATACATAGTGTGTACATATATATAATATAGAAATATAGAAATTCTACAGGCCAAAAATTCTATATTTAACAAGATTAAGCTTCACAAATTAAGGAGAAATAAAGTTTTTCCCAAACAAGCAAATACCGAGGGAATACATCACCACTAAACTGGTCCTATAAGAAATGCTTTGGGCCTGGCATGTTGGATCATGCTTGTAATCCCAGCACTTTGGGAGGTTGAGGCAGTTGGATTGCTTCGAGCCCAGGAGTTTGAGAACAGCCTGGGCAACATGACAAAACCCAATCTGTATACCAAAAAAATACAAAAACTTGCTGGTGTGGTGGCATGTGTCTGTAGTCTCAGCTATTTGGGAAGCTGAGGTGGGAAGATGGCTTGAGTTAAGGATGTGGAGATTACAGTGAGCTGAGGTCATGCCACTGCACTCTAGCCTGGGTGACAGAGCTGGATCTGAAAAAGAAAAGGAAAAAAACAAAAAGAAAAGAAAAGAAAGGAAAAGAAAAAGAGAAGAGGAGAGGAGAGGAGGGAAGTGGAGGGGAAGGGAGGGGATAAAAGATAAGCTCAAAAAAATTCAAAACTCAAGTGATAGTCACCATTATGAAAACACACAAAAGTACAAACTCACTGATATGGTTTGGATGTTTTATCCCTTCAAATATCAGTTTGAAATGTAATCCCCCAGTGTTGAAGGTGAGGCCTGGTAAGAAGTGTTTGGATCATGGGTGCAGATCCCTCATGAATGACTCGGTACCCTCCTTACAGCAGTAATGAATGAGTTCTTGTGCTGAGTTCACATGAGAACTGGCTGTTTAAAAGAGTTCTGCTTTCTTACCAAATGATATGCCTGCTCCCCCACTTCACCTTCTGCCATGAGTGGAAGCTTTCTGAAGCTCTCATTAGAAGCAATGCCTTAGCAAAGAGCTTGACTGCATTGTGTCCATGCCCTGGGCATTTATGGAAGGTTGAACTTAAAGAGTGATGTCTTAGAGTATTTGGCAGAACAAATTTCTAAGCAACAAAGCATTCAAGAAATGATGTGGCTACTTCTAACAACCTATAATCAGATATTGGGGCAAAGAAATGAGTTAAAGGTGGAACTTATATTTAAAAAAGAAGCAAAGTGTAAAAATTTGTAAAATTCACAAACTGTCTTTGTGATAGAAAAGGAAAGGGTGTTTTCAAGACAGAAATACAAGCAGGTTGTGGACCAATCACTTACTAGAGAGATTAGCATGACTAAAAGGGGGCCAAGTGTTAACAACCAAGACAATGGAAAAAAGCCCTTGAAGCCATTTCAGAAATCTTTGAGAAAGACCCTCCCATCACAGGCCCAGAGACCTAGGAGGAAAGAATGGTTTTAGAGGCCAGACCCAGGAACCTGCTCCTCTGCCCAGCCTCAAGACGCTGCTGCTCACATCCTGGCCACTCCAGCTCCAGCCTCAGCTCAAAGGCCCCAGGTACAGTTTGGGATGCCACTGTGGACATTGCAAGGCATAAGCCTTGCCAGGTTCTACGTGCTGTTTAGTCTGCAGGCTTACAGAATACAAGAGTGAAGGAGGCTTGGCCGCTCCACATAGATTTCAGAGTATATATGAGAAAGGCAGGGTGCCCAGGCAGAAACCTGCTGCAGGACTGAAGCCCCTGCAGAGAGACTCTAGTAGGGCAGTGCCAATGGGAAATGTGGGATTGAAGCACTCACACTGAGTCCTCACTGGGCACTACCTAGTGGAACTGTGGGAATAGGACCACTGCGCTCCAGATCCCAGCATGGTACAGCCACCAACAGCTTGACACCTCAGCATGGAAAAGCAGCAGGCATTAGACTCAAATCAGTGACAGAAGCCATGGGGTCTCCACCCTGAAAAGCCACAGTAGTGGGGATGACTAATGCCTTGGGACCCCACCCCCTTTTTATAGTGTGCCCAGGATGAGAGAGATGGAATCAAGGGAGATTATTTTGGAGCTTTGAGATTTAATGTTGACACTGCTAGGTTTTAGATTTGCATGGGGCACGTCGCCCCTTTATTTTGGCTGTTTTCTCCCTCTTGGAATGGAAATGTCTACCCAATGCCTGTACCACCGTAGTATCTTGGGAGTAATAACATGTTTTTGAACTCACAAGCTCATAAGTGAAGGCAACATACCTTAAGTCTCAAATGAAATTTTGGACCTTGGACTTTTTATTGAATTAATGCTGGAATAAGTTAAGATTTGGGGGGACTATTGGGAAGGGATGATTGTATTTTGCAATATAAAACATACATGAGATTTGGTGGCCAGTGGCAGAATGATATGGTTTGGATGTTTTGTCCCCTCAATATTTCATGTTGAAGTATAATCCCTGATATTGGAGGTGGGGCCTGATGGGAGGTGTTTTGGTCATGGGAATGGATTCCCCATAAATGATTTTGTGCCCACTTCATAATAAACAGTGAGTTCTCACTCTGAGTTCAGATTAAAAGCGTGGCACCCACCCACTGCTGCTTTCTCACCATGTGATAAGCCTGCTTCCCCTTCACCTTCTGCCATGAGTGGAAGCTTCCTGAGACCCTTAGCAGAAGCAATGCTGGTACCATGCATGTACAGCCTGTCAGAAGTCAAATCAGGAATGCAATGTCATTCACAACAGCCACAAAATGAATGAGGATACTGAAGAAATACCACTAACCAGGGAGGTGCAAGATCTCTTCACTGAGAATTACAAAACACTGCTCAAAGAAACCAGAGATGATACAAACAAATAGAAAAAGATACTATGCTCAGAGATAGGAAGAATTAATATTGTCAAAATGACCATGCTGCCCAAAGCAATTTACAGATTCAATGCCATTCCTATCAAACTACCAATGGCATTCTTCACAGAACAAGAAAACATTATTTTAAAATTTACATGGAACCAAAAAAAAAAAAAAAAAGAGAGAGAGAGCCTGAATAGCCAAGGCAATCCTAAACAAAAAGAACAAAGCAGGAGGCATCAAGCTACCTGACTTCAAACTATACTACAGGTCTACAGTAACCAAATCAGCATGGTATTGGTACAAAAATAGATACATAGGCCTGCAACCATCTGATCTTCAACAAAGCTGACAAAAACAAGCAATGGAGAAAGGATTCCCTATTCAATAAATGGTTCTGGAATAACTGGCTAGCCGTATGCAGATCGAAACTGGGCCCCTCCTATACAGAAATCAGCACAAGATGGATTAAAGACTGAAATGTAAAACCCGATTTATTAAAACTATGGAAGACAATGGAGGCAATACCATTCTGGACACAGGAACTGGCGAAGGTTTCATGAGGAAGATGCCAAAACCAATTGCAACAAAGGCAAAAATTGACAAATGGGGTCTACTGAAACTAAAGAGCTTCTGCACAGCAAAAGAAACTAGTAGCACAGTAAACAAACAACCTACAAAATGGGAAAAAATATTTGCAAACTATGCATGTGGCAAGAGTCTAATATTCAGCATTTGTAAGTAACTTAAACAAATTTACAAGAAAAAAACCGATCCCATTAAAAAGAGGGCAAAGGATATGAACAGACACTTTTCAAAAGAAGATAAACATGCAGTCAGCAGCATATTTTAAAAGCTCAATATCACTGATCATTAGATAAATGCAAATCAAAATCACAATGAGATACCATCTTGCAGCAGTCAGGATGGTTAGTATTAAAAAGAAAAAATAACAGATGCTGGCAATGTTGCAGAGAAAAGGGAACATTTATACATTGTTGGTGGGATTGTAAATTAATTCAATCACTGTGGAAAGTAGTGTGATGATTCATCAAAGAGCTAAAAACAGAACTACTATTTGACCCTGCAATCTCATTACTGGCTATATATCCAAAGGAACATACACCATTCTATCATAAAGACACATGCATGTGTATGTTCATTGCAGCAAATTACTCACAATAGCAAAGGCATGGAATCAACCTAAATGTTCATTAATGGTAGACTAGATTTTTTAAAATATGGCATATATACACCATGGAATACTATGCAGACACAGAAAAGAATTAGATCATGTCTTTTGCAGGAACATGGATGGAGCTGGAGGCCATTTTCCTTAGCAAACTAACACAGGAACAGAAAACAAAATCCACGTGTTATCACTTATAAGTGGAAACTAAACGATGAGAACACATGGACACAAAGAGGAGAACAAGGACACTGAGGCCACACTGTGGTAGAGGGTGGGAGGAGGGAGAGGATCAGAAAAAATAATGATTGAGTACTAGTACTAGGCTTAGTACCAGGGTGATGAAATGATCTGTACAACAAACCCTCATGACATAAGTTTATCTGTAAAACAAACCTGCACATGTACCACTCAGCCTAAAATAAAAGATTTTCTTAATAAAGAAAATAACTATTTGCCCATTAAAAATAAAATAAAACAACATAAACATAGAAAACAACTGTATGCCAATTAAAAATAACATAAAAAAGAAACAATAGGGAAAGATAATTTTTTTCAATAAATATTGTTGAGAAAATGGTATGTTCACAGGCAGAAGAATTAAATTGGACCCTTACCTCACATCATATACAAAAAACAACAAAAAATGAATTAAAGATATAAACGTAAGGCCTTAAGGCATAAAACTATAAGAGAAAACATACAAATCTTCTTGATGTTGATCTAGGCAATAAATGTTTGGGTATGGCACTAAAAGCATAGGCAATAAAAGCAAAAATAGAAAAACGAGATTGCATCAAATGTAAAAGTTTTGGCATTGCTGTAAAACAATCAACAGAGTGAGAAAGCAACCTACAGAATTGTATAAAATATCTGTAAACCACATATCTGATAAGGCGTTGTTATCCCAAGTATATAAAAAACTGAAACAACTCAATAGTAAAATAATATATATTAAAAATAATGAGCAAAATACATGAACAGACTTAAATACATTTATCAAACAAAGGCATGGAAATAATCAAAAAGTATATGAAAGGATGCTCAACATGACTAATCTCAGGGACATACAATCAAAACCACAATGATATACCACTTCACATCTCTTAGAATGCCTATTATCAAAAATGTAAAAGACAACAAGCGTTGGCAAGATTATGAAGAAAAACAAATCCTTGCATATTGTTGGTAGAAACGTAAATTTGTACAGACATTGTGGAAAACAGTATGAAGGTTCCTCAACAATTACCTTATGATCTAGCAATTCGACTTCTGGGTACATATCCAAAGGAAATGAAATCAGTATGTTGAAGAGATATCTGCACTCCTGTGTTTACTGCAGCATTATTCACAATAGCTAATATATAGAAACAAATGTATATCAACAGATGAGGGGATAAAGAAGATCTGATATATACCAAGAGACAGATCTATCTGTCTAAGTAGATATATAAATAAACACAGATACACAGACAGACAGATAGAAAGATACAATACTATTTAGCCTTTCAGACAAAGGAAATCCTGCCATTTGTGACAACATCAAAGAACTTGGAGAACATCATGCTAAGTGGAATAAGCCAAATGCAGAAAGACAAAAACGGCATGATTTATATGTGTAATATAAAAATGTCAGGGTCATAGGAACAGGGAATAGAATGGTGGTTACCAGGAGTTATGGGGAGGAGGATACATAAGATAAATAAGTGTGGAAGATCTAATGTACAACAATGTGAGTATAGTTAACAATATTGTGTCACTAAAAACTGCTAAGATAGTAGCTCGTAAGTGTTCTTCCACCACCACACACAAATAGTAACTATATGAAGTGAGGATATGTTAATTAGCTTGCTTGTGGTGAATATTTCACTGTGTATACACATGTCAAGTTGTATATGATTCTCTTTGTCTTAGGATGGTGTTACATCTTGATTAGCCAATTGTGAGTCAAAAACATTGTAAGCTGAGAATGCATTTAATACCCCAATAAACAGACAGTAAAGTTGAAAAACCCTAAATTGAACCATTACAAGTTAGGGACCATCTGTACCGTCAATATATACAATTTTAAATTATCCACTATACCTTAATAAAGTTGTGGTATGGGATAGAAGCTGCTGTAAAAGCAGAAAACAGTAAGTATAAGGATATGAGTACAATGACTTCAATTTTTTTTTCAAATTTTGGTTGTTAACATTAGTACTAACAATAAAAATAACAAAAAGAAAATAGGAAATTCCTTCTGATCCTTCATGTCTCAACACAGTCTTTCTAAATTATAAAGGCTTCTGTGATTACCCTAGATAGGCCTATGCATTCTCTTTCCCATAACTTTCCCAGCTTATACACATACCCACTTCCTTTGTTGCTCTTATCACACTGGGCCATGACTATCTTTCTAAGTATACTGTAAGAGCCCTGAGCAAAAATTGTGCCATTTTTCCTTGAATGGTTAAAACTTAGCACCATATCTAACATGAAGCAAAAACTCAATAAATGTTAGTTGAAAGAACAAATAGAATGCAAGATTTACTCAATAATTACTGCTGATATTTACCTGATTCGCAGAGATAGCTTGATCTCTTGGTTGGTCTTCCATCCCAATCAGCATTTGTCTCCTTCTACATAATTCACAACAGCAAAACAAATAGATCCATAAAAAAAATTTTTAGGACTCAAACATCAACTATTATTTCTATATTTATAGTACAGAAATTTAAGATTTTGAGAATTTCTCTTTAATGTCAATTTATAAGAAATGCACATGTTTTTATTATGTTATTAATAGGTATTAATATGTACTGTATGTATAATATGTATTAATATGTTATTAATATGTATTATATTACAGGTATTATTTATAGAATTCAAAGCTCATAGTTGTATCAAAAGTTGTACTTAAAACCACCTACACATATGGTAATTTGCTGAGACTTTGGGATTTAGCATATAGTTGTACTTTCATCTAACACATCTAAGATTTAATACAGATGGTAATCTAAGATTTAATATGGATGGCAATGTCATTAGTGCACACGTTACCCTAAAAAGGCCAGTAATAAAATTTAGAGACTGTTTTTAAAGGAGTTTTTTTTAAGTTAAGGGCATAGTCTTTATAATATTTTGGCGAATATGATGCCCAATGTCAAAGCTGTTAAAAGTTTTGTGACTCTTAGCATATTTAATGTGGCTATTGATATAGTAGAACAGTGAACTAAGTCTGATGTACATTTGTCAAATGTTTATTATAAAACTGCACTACAGAAAAGCCCATTGTGGTAAACATACTACATTTTAGGAGTTATACATAATTTAGTGTCCCAATTATTATGCATTCTAGGAGATGGAAAATGATGTCACTTTCTACCCTAGTTATGAAGAATTATTTTAAAAATAATTTAGTAAATTTCTAGTTTATTGAAATCTATTTCAAACCACATTAACTCCCTAGGGCAGCTGAGCTAGTTAATACTATACTAATAATTAAACAAAGGATACATATTTGATTCCTATAACAAGTTGGCAACCCACAGAGAAAATCTATTTCATGTACAAAACCTATACCCAGAATCTTTGCTGGTATCTCTCAAACAGCAGGTAACTGATCTCTGGTCAAAAAGTACTAAATCATTACTGTACAAGCCCAGTCAACGAAGTCCAACTTTATACCTCCTCTAAAAGCTGCAGATATGTACCATGAACTAACATCTTGTAGCTTACATTTAAGCAGACTGTTCAAGGGCTATTAAAATGTTATTACTGTACGACTAATTTCAGGGAATAAAGTTGTTTTGTATGGTTACATAAATCATGACATTTTATACCAGTTATGACCATAAGATCATATCCCTTTTATTATGTTTGTATTTGAGGTAAAAGAACAGTTACATACCTCTTCTTTTGAAGGATCCAAAAATGCCTGTGAAACTCTGGAAAAACTTCTTGTGGGTGACATCTGAGCTGAAATAATTGAACCTTGGCCTGAAATATTTATACCTCCTAGAGAAAGAAGAGATAACTTTAAATATGAGAAGCTGATACTGCTGGGACAAGGGTTAATATTAATTACGGCATTACTCCAACATTCTCCCTGCTCAGCTGCCACAGTGACTAGAATTGACACAATCAGGGATTTATTTGAGTCAAGGAAATTCTCCAAAAATAACATAACTTTTTTGATGTTTACTGCCTACAAATTTCCAGTGGTTCCCATTGCCTTCAAAGACAAGCCTGAAATCCTTATGTAATGCTTTATGCCAGCTTAATCTTCTGCTATAACCACAGCCCACTGCTAGAATTAACTGTTTGCATTTCAGTAATTAGGCAATGAAAAATCATTTGGATAGTGAAATAAGCAAAGCTGTGATTTAGGAAGATTGTTTCATAGAAAAATGTATAGTGAGTTAACAAGAGGAAGATAAAATTGGAGGAAGGTTACTGCAATAGTGAAGAATGGAGAAAACAAGGGTAGGAGCAACGGAAATGGAAAAAAGTGAAGATCAAAATAAATTAAGGAAGTAGAGTAGACAGAAAGTGTGAACTTTCAGGTGCAAAATATAAGAGGAAGAGTCCAAGGCAACTTAGATTTTGTGCCTGGGTGAAATAAAAGGGTCAGGAAAAGGATGATTATTGAGCTTCGTATTAAATTTGAGGTGATCCTTAGCCACTGGAGGAAGATGTCTCATGTTTTCCGTATGCATATGTCAGATATGCATGTGAGTATATTTAGTGACTTGCATAAACATAACAAGGCACACAGATATTGGGTAATGAATATTTCATTTAAAGAGAAATGGGAAACAAAATGTATCATTTGTTAGAAATTAATGGCAGTGAAATATGGAAACAATCTTGGAGACAGTTCTCTGTATTCCAGTCTCCTGAAGCCAGTATGCCAGCATCTTTATCTGTAAGTACAAATGGCCACAGCAGGGACCCTATCTTTTCCACACTTTGCAAATTCCAAAAGGCACACTCATCCAGCAATCACTCAAATATATGGACTAATTACAATATCTATATTCATAAAAAATTTATATCAGCCTTAATTTTTTAGAATAAGCATATTTTATAGTCAGATAAAACAACTTAAAATATATAATAAAACTGTAACTGCATACTTAATAACAGAAAAATTATAACTATTGTGTATTTTCTTACCTTTATCATCGAAAATAATTGAGTTTTTAGATACCATCCCATCTCTCTACATGGTACCACATTAAAGAGAAAAAATTACATTAGTAACTGTACTTCCAAAAAAGACTCTGCCTTCTATCAATTAACCAATGAATACAGATGTTTTCCCTCTTTTATCTTGTAACTCATAAAAACTGTTTAGGTACAATACATATCGTCAACCTCCTAGGATACCTTTCATATAATCTCAAATTTAACTAGTCCAAAATTGAGTTCAATATGTAGTAATGTATAAACCTACTTCCCCAATCTTCCCTATTTTGCCTAAAGGCATGGTAATACATGTATGGTTGGTTCTAAAAACTTTAGACTCATTCAGTTTGTCTCAGAAAAATCCAATCTAATCCATTCACACCCAGTCAAAACCAGTGTAATGCTTATTAAAAACACTGTTTAGAATCAAACTAAATTTCATCATTCCAGGATAATTTTATTGGAATAGTATTTTTCTGTGTCTGTTGCCTCACTAGACAATGAGTCTTTTAGAGGAGCAATTATGTCTTATTCTTCTTTTTATCTTGTATTACCCAACTTCTTATATTTATCTTACGTTACCCAATTATTGTTTTCCTTCATTCTAGCTTAGTACAACACCTGGTCAATAGTATATGATCAATAAATGCAAGCTGTCATTATTAATATTACTGCCAAATATTTGTTTGGGTTATTTCCGCTAAAATCCATAGTGCGTTTAGCACGAAGCTAACTCAACACTTTAAAGCCAGGAAAATGGATCAGGTTTCATGAATAAAACTCAATATCCCTAAACAATCAGTACTATGCTGCTGAAGGAGAGAGTTCATAGAAATAAAAGTTAAGTAGATAAATTAATAAATACAACACCAAACTGTAAAGCATAATTGTATACCTTTTGATTTATACCATTATCCTGTACATCTGCCTGATAAACAACAGAAGTTGAGGTTTTTTTCGTAAAATTATTTGAACTATTTTGATGAGCAGCATTTGCTGTATGCCCTAAAAGTAAAAAAAGAGAGAGAAACTCTATAGTTGTTTTTTTAGCAACTTTAGGGAAGTACAATCAAAGTACAATAAATTGTACCTATTTAATTATCTAGTTGACTTTGAAATACGTATCCAACCGTGAAACCATCACTGCATTCAAGATAACATTTCTATTATCCGTGGAAGTTTTCTCATGAAACTTTGTAATCTATCCATCTCTCTGTTCTCATACTCCAATAACACTGATATATACCACCAACTCTAGATTAGTTTGCACTTTCTAGAATTTCATATTTCCCTGGCTTCTTTCACTTATCACAACATTGTTGCATATATCAGTGGTATTGTTTTTCTTTTTTATTTCTGAGAAGAATTCTATTGTATGGCTATGCTATAATTTTTTATCCACTTACTTGTTGATGGACATTTGGATTGTTTCCAGTTTTTATAAATAAATAAAATATTTATTTATTTTACTTGTTTGTATTATTTTATTATAAATAAATATAAATTTTATTATAAATAAAATTTATAAATAATAAATTTCTATGAACTTTCACGTACAGGTCGTGTGTTAACACATTTTTTTCATTTTTACTGGGTAATACCTAGTAGCTGAATGACTGGTCACATGGTAAAAACAGGTTTAACTAAAATAAAAAGCCAAACCAGTTTTTCAAAGTGGTTATACCATTTTACATATCAATCAGCAGTGCATCAGAGTTTCGGTTCTTTCACATCCTTGCCAAAACTTAGTAAGCAGAAAAATGAAGATCAAAGTAAAATTTTTAAAAAACATAAAAAAAGAGAGAAAGAATGAAATAAAAAACTGGCTCATTAAGATATTTAGTAAATAATAAGCTGAAAAAAATAAGGCCACAAATCAGCAAAATAGAATCTACAAATAACTACTAAATGAAATAATAAAGAACTACATTAAAAATGTATGCCAATAAATTTGAAAATATATACAAGGAACAAATTATCTGAAAAATCCAAATGATCATGTCTCATCACAAATAAATAGATAATATGAAGAGTCCTGTAGCAAAGAAATTGAATACGAGGTTTAAACCTTTCCACAAAAAAGCTCCAGACTCAAGAGACTTCACCTGTGAATTGTGCTAAATATTTAAACAAGAAATTATGCTAATTCTACACAAACTCTCCCAGGAAATTGAAGAAGAGTGAACATTTTCTATCTTATACTTTGACATCAGAATCACTTTGATAGAAAATATCATTACAAGGCATTATAATAAATTAAAAATTTGTTCAACTCCCCCATGAGCAAACATGCAAAAATTACAAACAAAACAAATAATAAATATCGTGAATAATATATAATATAATATATAACAATATTATTAATAATATACTGACCATTACGTTATTATAGTAATCATAATTATATAATATAGTAAATTATAATTTTTATAACTATAATTATATCTTATATATCATATACTATAAAGTAATATAAATATATGTGAATATATATTTATGCATAATATAATTTTAATAAATATAAGTATGTTAAAATATTATGTTAATAATATTACATATTATAATATGTAATAAAGATAATGCATTATGAATAAGTAGGGTTTATCCAAGGAATGAAGAAAATCAAAAGTAATTTGATTCATTCAAAAATCAAAGTAATATATAATATAAAGAGAAAAAAGGAGCAGATTCATGTGATTACGTCAAAGACACAGAAAAAATATGATACAATTCAACACCCATTCATGATAAAACTTAGTGAACTAAGAAAAAAGGGGATGTCTTTTTCTAACAAAGGCTATGTTTAAATATCTAGAGCTAATATCCTAATTCATATGCATCACCTTCCCTTATGTTTTAGAACAATATTAAGATATACACAATCACTATTGCTGTTCAACATTGTACTGGACAGAGAGAAATAAAGGAAAAGTGAATCCCAACAAAATCGCAGCAAGGTATTTTGTAAAAGTTGGCAAGCTGTTTTTAAAATCTGTATAGAAATGCAAAGGCTCTAGAATAACCAAGTCAACCTAGTATAACAACTAACATTGGATAACTCAAACTACTGAATTTCAAAACTTATTATAAAGCCACAATAATGAAGAAAATTGAGGTATTTGCATAAAGACAGATAAATACATCAATAGAATGGAAGAGAATGTTTAGAAATAGGCCCAGCTATTGATGATCACTTTATATTTCCAAAGTTGCCAAAGCAACTAGATTTGTACAAGATAAGCTAGGATCTTCCTGTCTTCTCAGGTAGCAAGGAAGCTATCAACAACCACTAGGGTTACGCCAAAAATACCTCTAGAGTTATAACAAAGGCGCTTCCACTGGCCAGAGGTGTTACAACATGAAGACAATGAAGATGAAGACCTAAACCATGATCCATTTTCACTTAATAAATAGTAAATACATTACATTTTCTCTTCCTATGACTTTTTCAATTTAATAACACTATAGTTTATTGTAAGATTACAGTATATAATACAGATAACATACATAATATGTGTTACTCGACAGTTTATGTTTTCAGTAAGGTCAACGGTGGGCTGTTAGTAAGTTTCTGGGGAGTCAAAAGTTAAATGTAATTTTTTTTACTGTGCAGTGGGTCCGTGCTTCAACTCTCACCCCTTGATGTTCAAACATCAACTGTACTTCTAGTCATTCTATACATAATCACCCAAACATGAAAACAATCCAAAATTTCAAATTTCTTTCAATTAAAGAATGAAAAAAACGAACTCTGGTGCATCCATACAATGGAAAGGAACAAACCATTGACACATGCTATAACTTGAATGAATTTCAGAGGCATTATGCTGAGTAAAAGAAGATATTTTTATAAAGTTACATAATGTATGATTCCATTTATATGACATTCTCCAACAGAAAATGAACTATAGTCAGGAGAACATATTACTATTTGATAATAATCCCAGAGGTAACATAACTAATAATACCAGAGGTAATTTGGGAGTATTAGTTGGAGGAAGGAGGGTGTGACTGCAAATAAACAAATAAACAACATGAGGGAGATTTTTGGAATGCTGGACTCTTCTACATGTGATTGTGACAGTGGTTACACAAATCTGTACATGTGTTTATACATGTAATTGTAAAAATGTTCCATTTTGCTTTAGGGTAATTTAAAAACCAAAATAAATGCCTTGAGATCTTTTCTAGGAATGAAAAAAATACACAGACAAGCTAAGAAGCTGGAGCAGGAAATTCACTTTGAACTCTGCTTGGAGAATCACCAGCTCCAAAACCGCGTGGGGCAAATTTCTCATAAGAGTATAGAGGATGTGACACTGCACAGAGTTTACACTCATGACTCAATGATGAAATGGAAACCAGGAAGACCTGATTATGGTGAATGGGAAAGAGGAGCACCTCTAAAAACATATGATGACCTGTGATGGCACTACTGTGTATTTTTAAAATTCACAAAAAGACTACAATGACTCACATACCCTTCACTGAGACTGGAGAGTAGATATACATAACCTGCTCCACCCAATTCTGATATGAATCACATTACTTTACATTTCATCTTTTAATAGGATATTTCTCCCAACCATGCTTAATTAAATTTACAGGTCTGTTCTCCAGACAATTGTCACAATAAACTGGTATCGCAGTGAGGCTAAAAACAGTATTTTCCATTGACCATCCTTTCCTGAAATGTCACTGAGATTCTTTGACAACAGTAAGATCAGTCTGGAATGCATTCAACACTAGATTTTTACAGGATCACTTTGCTTGAGATAACTGCTTTAGAAATTAATAATTCAGTTTGTTGTCTACTTGCAGTATAAGATGTAGAGCTGGTATTGCCATAAATTTGCCAGTTGTAAATAATCCTTTGGTATGTTGTAAAAGCTGAACTTTAAAAATGGTACCCATGAACTTTGGAGTCAAATTAACTGAACCTCGGTGATTCTGAGGCAGAAAGACATCCTAGGCTAAGACATCCAACATTTCTGATTCTTGATGAAAACTAAGCAAATTGCATACTCGGGAAGAAAAGATTTTAAACAGTATTTCTTTTATTTTTTAACCAATAAGGCCAAGAAATTTAACATTTATATGTTAATTTTTCTTTGAAATTTAATAATGGGAGATTAGTTATACTGTTCAACTTTTGAACAGTCATACTCTGGTAATATATTTTTGGAGGATTTTTATATTGTAATTTGGGCTTATAGTCTTTCAGTGAGCTCTAATGAACAACATGAAGCGACATAAGTTAAAAGATAATAAAGTGATGTTACAGTAAAAGCCACAGTGAATCTGGAGTAAATGTACTGAATTTCTGACATATTTCAGCGTTTTCTGAGATTATTTTGAGCAAAAATATTTTCTATAAGTTGGTAGGCATGCTGTATTATATATTTAATAGTAACAGAACCTTCATTTAATTTTCTAAAATAATAATATAATGTCAGGTTCAAAACAGTAAATCAATTATCTAGTTATCAAATTCTAAAACTAATAAAGGCCACATAGCTCTTGATAAGCATCACTCAAAATCAGTCATTTGACAAAAAGAAAACAGAGGATTTGTCTGCATTTAAGTGAAAGAAGTTGTTAAAAAAAACTGTCTTACCCCAAATTATTGTTTAGTATCTAGTGTTTCTTGTCACAATATTCACTTACCACGTGTTTCTCTATTCTGGTCTCCAGCAGGATAAACTAACATTATATCTTCAGAAGTCTTCTTTTTATTCTTTGGAGAAGCTTAAAGAAACATAATAAAACATTTATTTTTACTTATGATGATGACAGAATTACCCAAGATAGACTACTGATCCTTTTGTGCCCAAGAGGAGCTGAACTATATGCTAGTCTGTATGTGGGATTGTGAGAGAAATTGGAGAAGATAGAGAGATATGAAATGGGAGAAAAGACAATTCTTGACATATTATCCCTTAATATTAAAAGATACACTTGGAAGGATAGAATGTTTTTCTAGCAGAAAAGGAAATCTGCACCTGGTTCAATTGAAACATGTCAATATCCATCTGGGTGCATAACAACATAGTGGCTGGGCTGAAGACTCAGTAGTCCACAGTGACTGCTGTAATTCTTGGATATGCCTTGCTGCCTGGCATAAGCAAATGCACATATATATTCCCTTCTTTGTGATAAATGTAATTATAGTTTTGCTTTCCTAACTATTAGGGTGGCAAAAGTTACTCACCGCATGTGTGCTCAAGGGGCTGTTGTTAGAGATGTAAACTATGAGAGTGATCTGTTTCCCCATTCACTGATCACTGAGCAAATTCTTCTGATATTACCTTTCTTTTACTTTGTCCCACTAAAAGTTGTCTACTTGTTGGAAGATAGCAACATTACAATAGTGGTATAATTCAATTTAATTTGTGCCATGGATATTCTTTCTATTCCGTCACTTTGATAATATAAACTAAACTCATTTACATACTACTTCTTCAACAGTGTATTTAAATAACAAATGTTCAAGCTACTTAAATTCTTCCTACCATATGAGAAAGTTAATGAAGAGGTAGGAATTTTTATAGTTACTGAAGTGATTTCATATATGAGGCATGATATTGCTGTCATTGCCTCAATGAACTAAGTAGATCGAATTAATCAATTTAGCAAACATGTACTTAGTGTATATGCTTTGAATGATGTTCTATTGAATACAAATGTGGGAGTTTACTATTATAAATGATTAAGACAGCAGTAAGTATGTAATAAGTGAATTAAAAGTGGTGCAAACTACTTGAGAGATAACCTTCCAGTTAGGGTTATCAACAATGGCTTTTTCGCATGTAATTTACAGTGCAGCTTAAGTAACTGTAGGATTTTGATAAATAGAGATAGTAATCAGATCACTCTAAATTGAGAAAAATTGGATACAGAGAGGCAGAGAAGTCGGAAAAGTAACATGTGTTTTAGGAATGATCAGTAGTCTAATTTGACTAAACAACAAAATAAATTAAGTTCTTACTATATACTAGAATTTTTACACTCTTTATAGGAATTATCTAGGAGTATTATCTTTGTTTTCAGATGATAAAACTGGCTTAGGGAAGTTAAGTAATTTACAAGCCATAACATTGCTAGAAAATGATAAAACAGGATTGGACTTCTACAATCCAGTTTCAGAGCCTGTGCATATCACCACTAGATCATAGCTGCCATCTTCAAGGATGTAGTGTAAAATAAAGTTAAAAAGTCAGGTAAAGACTGAACTCCAGATGCTGATAAATGCGTGCTGAAGCAGCCTGAGCTTCATTTAATTGATAATAGTTTTAAGGGTAGAGGAAGAAACCATCAGAACAGAGTTTTAAATGTAACAAGCAAGGGTACAAAATGGATTTGAGGCAGGTAAAAAGAAGACTTAACAGAGGCTAGTTGGTAATCTACTGGAGTGACACAGGAAAGCTCTGACCTAGAAATGGGATTGATGAGATACCATGATGATAGCTGCATGGAAAATAATCAGTTTCTTTCCTGATACTACAAAACAAGTCTACATTTTGCATTCTGGCCATGAAATTTTATCTAGTATCAGAAAACAAAAACCCATTGTAATTTTATAATGTTATAAATAAAGGAAGCTGGTAGAGGCTGGGCAAAACAAAGCCATTCCTCCTTTTAAACTTTCTTCATTTTTTCTTTCTTCATTTATTTCTTCCTTCTTTTTTTCCTAATTCTGTATCGCTTCCCATTCTTACTGGTTGGCAACATAATAGAACACCATGTTGGTATATAATAGCAGTATCTTAGATACAAGTTTGTATTATTTTAGTAGTTATTTTAAATATAGGGAGGTTAGTTACAAATGCAGTATAGGCAAGACTGTCTCCTCAGCCAATTGATGAGATTGTTACAATTTGTTATCATTGTTACATATATGCCTACTTTTTAACTTGAACTGTAACATAGAAATACCTAGAACAGTGTCTGGCACAAAAGGAGTAGCAAGTGTAAGTACACAGAGTATTACACAAGGATTTTTACATAGATACGCATTTCCTACTTAGCTACATCATCTTTTAATGTTCTCACATTCACCACGTGTTCCATCTTGACCTCTGTATTTAAATGTATTTTTTCCCATATCTTCTCCTTTAAAGCCAGTATCTTGCATTTTTTGTAAATGATAAGCCATTTTTTTCTCTAGAAGATCTTGTTTCTACAATATTAAAGAAAATATACTGGTTAATATTAACTTGCCATTTAGAAATGCAAAACACATTTTTTTTTTTTTTTTTGAGATGGAGTCTTGCTCTACTGCCTGGCTGGAGTACAGTGACACGATTTCAGCTCACTGCAACCTCCATCTCCCAGGTTCAAGTGATTCCGCTGCCTCAGCCTCCCAAGTAGCTGGGCCTACAGGTTCGTGCCACTACACGCAGCTAATTTTTGTATTTTTATTAGAGGCGGGCTTTCACCATGTTGGATAGGATGGTCTTGATCTCGACCTCGTGATCCGCCTGCCTCGGCCTCCCAAAGTGCTGGGATTACAGGCCTGAGCTACTGCACCTGGCCAACATAATTCTGTTCTATATATATATATATATATATTTTTTTTTATTATTATTAAGTTCTAGGGTACATGTGCATAACGTGCAGGTTTGTTACATATGTATACTTGTGCCATGTTGCTGTGCTGCACCCATCGCTCGTCAGCACCCGTAGGCTCGTCATTTACATCAGGTTATAACTCCCAATGCAATCCCTCCCCTCCCCCTCCCATAGTAGGCCCCAGTGTGTGATGTTCCCTTCCTGGAGTCCAAGTGATCTCGTTGTTCAGTTCCCACCTATGTAAGGTGAGAACATGTGGTGTTTGGTTTTCTGTTCTTGTGATAGTTTGCTGAGAATGATGGTTTCCAGCTGCATCCATGTCCTACAAGGACACAAACTCATCCTTTTATGGCTGCATAGTGATTCCATGGTGTATATGTGCCACATTTTCTTAATCCAGTCTGCCACTGATGGACATTTGGGTTGATTCCAAGTCTTTGCTTTATTGTGAATAGTGTAATAAACATCGTGTGCATGTGTCTTTATAGCAGCATGATTTATAATCCTTTTAGATTATATGCCCAGTAATGGGATGGCTGGAGTCATATGGTACATCTAGTTCTAGATCATGAGGAATCACCACACTGTTTACCATAAAAAAAAAAATTATCAATGTGGACTAAAAGGACCAAAACAGTAAAAAAAAAAAAATCAAAAGAGGCCTTTGTACCTCGGGAAACCCCTGGGTGAGAGAAGCCCCTGAAGAGACAGGTGTAGCCACTGAAGAGATGGAGGCATGCGCTGGCTGTTTCTTGTGGAAAATGAAGTCTCAGAGGACAGAGCCCGGAGTCCAGGGGGCAGAGCCTGCAGCCATGAGTGGCTTTCTTGGGCAGGAGGAATGAAACTTTGTCAACGCCTTGACTGCAGGTGCCCACGTGGATTCCTGAGTTTCTGTGGCCTGGTGGCTGCGATGTCTCCAATTCTCCATTTGGAAAGAGGGCACCCACCACACTGACCTGTGTCTGCCCAGGACTGCATGGGGGTGTGTGATGACACCTTGTCTCTTCAGTTCTCAGGTCTTCAGACAGACACTCTCCTCGAGGTGCCACCCTCCAGGAACCACACCCCAGGAGGTCATTAGGCACACACACGGTGGGTTCCGGGATCTCATTCCTGAGCTCAATGCCAGGAGAACAGTGGCCCGTGCTGCGTTGGAAGCAAGTGTGCTTTGTATGGAGAAGAGTGTAAATCACCTGTGGCAGAAGGTCATCTGCAATGGTTTTACTTATTCTCTCACAGGGGTGGGGTGCAGCTGTCCCCCGAATCTGGGTTAGACTTTGTGGCAGCCTCGGTGAGTAGATAGGAAATGTGGTGTGGCTTCCGCGCAGCACTCTGTGTGTCGGGACCAGGTGCGTGCCTTTTGGAGATAAAGAGAGATGCCAGGGTGGCCCAGCTGTTTCATAGCAGCACTAGAATAGTGGGGAAGACCCCTCTGAGAGGGCCCAATGCCAGCCACCATCTGAAGGTGGCCTTGGGACAGACCCCACGTCGGAGCTGCCTGGCAGGGCCACTGCCGACTTTGTGACCTACAGAAGCAGTAAGAGGTGACAAAGACTGTGGCTTTGTGGCTCCTGTGTTTAGATGTGATGGGAACAAGTCTCTTGCCCAGTTTTGTTTTGGGTTGTCTTTCTTAGTCTTACAGATTTATTTACCCCGGATACAAGTTCTTTGTATTGTAAGCAAATTCTTCCCATCTATGGCTCTCATGCTCACTTTATTAATGGACTTTTTGACAAACAGAAATTAGTCATTTTATTAAAGACAATCTTATCAAATCTTTTAAAGTTTTTTTTTTTTTTTTTTTTTTTGTAGGGAGTGGAGATGGTCCCAGGGAAGAAGTCTTTTCCTATCCCAAACTCATGAAGATATTTTCCTATATTATATTCAACATGTTGTCTGGTTTTATTTTTTGCAGTTAGTTCTACAATCCATGTGTAATTGATTTATATGCACAGTATGAGGTACTAATCAAGCCTTCTTTTTTAAAAAATGTCATATCTAATTGTCCCAGAACCTTTTATTAAAAAGAATAGCTTGTCCTCAAAAAAAAAAAAAAAAAGAAATGTAAAACAAATTATTTAAAATGTGACAATATATTGAAAATGGATAATCAGTCATGTCTTGATTTGTAATATTACAAAAATAAGAGAGTAGTAAGGGGCAAATTTCCATTTGTGATCAAACACAAAGAATGTATTTAACATGTATGCAATTTACCTCTCTACATACCATCAGAGAACTAATCCAGTTTCTGATCAGACAGGGTATCTTATCCATACCTGTCCTGGTGAGTTTAAGTAATTTCTCAATCATCTTCAGTTGGAAGATTACTGAGGGTTTAACCAAATATCACTCAGGTCTACCAGAGATAAATATAATATAGTACATAAAATGTGACTTGCCTTTGTGAATTTCTGGGCCTGTAATGAATATACTAGAAAGAAGATAAATCCATACAGAAAGAACCCCAGAGATTCTTAGAGGATTCTTGCAGTATTTAGCAAGAAAATGGATTAGCTTATGTAAAAAAAAAAAAACCACCCAAGACGACAGTAAAGATCTTCCTAAAGGATTGGAGAAAACAGTCACTGGAAGCTATCTAGGGATAGAAAACATGCCTATTCCCCCTAGAAATATTTCACTGGAAAGCTATACTGAAAAAACCTCATGAGTCATAGGGCATTGAGTAGAGTACTAAGATGGATCTTAACTCAGTAGTAGGAAATAACTACTAGGAAAGTAGTAGGAAAAGCCAGATAAAACATGGCTCTCACCCTACCAGCAAATCATAAAAGGCAAGACCTGTACAATCAAATTGTTTCCAAATAAATTATCTACATCAAAAAAGCTAAAGAATATTTATAAGAACATAAAAATATTCAGTATACAAACTAAAATTCATGTCTGGCATCCAATCAAAGAATACTAGGCACGTAAAGAAGCAGGGGAATATAACTTTTAAAAGAAGTAGATTGATCAATTGAAATTGACTCAAAAATGACACAAATGTTGGAATTAAAGACAGAAACAATACAGTAACATAATTGCAATTTGTATATAAACAAAGTGAAGAAGAGATATGGAAGATATAACAAGGTCAGAAAGCAATTTCCAAATATGTAAGATGAGTAATACCATGGATGTATTAATGGCAGCATAGACATTGCAGAAGATTAGATAATGGGAATTCAGCAAGAGAAACCATCCAAAAGAAAACACAGACAGGTGAATAAATGAAAGTATTTCAGTAAGATATGGGACAACTTCAAGCAGCCTAATATGCCTGAAGAGAGGAGAGAAAAGATAAAATAAATATTAGATAATAATATCCTAAAATGTTTTAAATTTGATGAAAACCATAAATCCACAGGTCCAAGAAGCCCAAAATACCAATGCATAGAAAACAAGAAAGATTTCACCAAGTCATAATAATCAAATTTCTCAAAACTAGGGATAAAAAAATTTTTTTTTAAGTTACCAGAAAAACAAATTATGTTACATAGAGAAAAATAAAGTTTAAAAACAGCAGATTTACTCTTGAAATCAATGTAGAGAAGAAAGTGAAAGAGCATCTTTAAAGTACTAAAATAAAATAAAAAATAGTCAATGGTGAATTCTACACCCAGTTGATGTTAACCAATACACACTAAAAAAAAAAGTTTTCAAAAATAAAGGTATAAGTATTTTGCAGACATACAAAATTAAGTTGTACTAGGATCAATGTTAAAGAAAGTCCTTCAGACAGAAAAAAAAAATGATAGCAGATGAAAATATGGGTATACAAAAATAGAAGAATGAAGAACATAAAAAATTTTAAGTATATGGCCAAATATATGACTTATTTACATCATGATAAAAGATAAATGATTGTTTAGACAAACTCAGCAATGTTGTATTGTCAGATTTATTACGTATATGTATATAAATAAAATGAATGACCAAAATAGCATAAAGGCCACAGGGAGAAAAATAAAACATAATATTGTAAGGCTCTTATACTATATTTGAAATAGTATAATATAGTATAATAGCACTTTAAGATCTACCCTAATAAGTTAAAGACATATACTATAATCCTTAAAGCAACTGGTAAATTTAAAACAAAGAAACAATATACAAAATAGATACAAAGGGATCATTAAAAATCCAAAGAAAAAGGCAGAAAATGAAGAAAAGAACATAGATGAGACAAATTAAAAACAAATAATGAGATGACAGACATAAAACTAATCATTTTAATAATCACACTAAATGTATATGCTACAAACACCTTAATTATAGGCAGTCATCAGATTTGATATGAAACCAAAGCCCATCTATATGAATAGTAGCCACACACACACACATACACACACACACACAGAAAAATAAAGACCCAAATTTGGTCTTAAAAGTAAAACACAAGAAAATAATATGCCATGCTAACAGTAATCAGAATAAAGCTGCAGTGGCAATGTTAATATTACCTGTAATATTAGAACAAAGAATAATAACAGAGGAAAATAAAATGTTTTCATAACAATAAAAAAAATCAAATCACCAACAGACATAACAATTCTAGCCATTTTTTAACCTAATACTGAGCTTCAAATAAAACAAAAACTGAGATACTAGACAAATCCAAAAATATAGTCAGAGATTTAATAACTCCTTCAATAATTGAGAGAACAAGTAGACAGAAATTGAGCTAGGATTTAGATTTGAACAATTCTATCAATGAACTTGATATCTAGAGAACACTTATAAAATACCTCACCCAACAACAGTAGAAAGAAGTTTTTTTTCAGGTATACATTTGTATTTTACCCAAAATGACCAGAGTTTGGGAAGATAAAATAAGTCTCAATGTATTTAAAAAGATTTGGGAAATAAAAGTTTTCTCTGACCACAATAAAAGTAAATTTGAAATCAATAACAGAAAGATCTTGGACACACTCCAAATATTTAGAAGCTAAATGACACACTTTTAAATAACTAATGAATCAAACATAAAAATAAAAGGGAAATTCAACTATTTTGAATTGAATAAATATAAAAACACTGTATATAAAAAAAATATGGAGACTCTTGATAGACCAGTGTTAGGGAAGAACTTAGAGTACTAAATTTCTGTATTAGAAAAGAGGAAAGGTCTTGAATTAATAACTTCCACCTAAAGAGAGAAAGGTATTTAACAAAAATATCAGAACAGAAATAAACAAAATAGGAAAAAAAACAGAGAAATTCATTAAAACTAAAAACTAGCAGTTTGAGAAAATCAGAAAAAGAGAAATAAGAAGAAAAAGAAAAAGCAACTCTAGCCAGGACTGATAAGGAAAAAAATAAGTTACAAATTACCATATAAGCAAGTAGAGTGGGTGACTTCACCAGGGTCTAGAAATACGCAAAAGATAACAAAGGAATGTTATAAACAACTTTGTAAATAAATCCCACAATTCGAATGAAATGAAAAAATTACTAGAATACACTATCAAAACTTTTAAAAATAATGTTTTGAATAGGTATGTAGTTACGTATCTTCCCACAAATAAGCCTCATACCCAAATGTCTTCACTGATAAATTCCATAAAATATATAAAAAATAAACAATATCAATTCTAAAATAATGTTTTCAAAAATCTGAAGATGGAATACATAGAGATTTATGGTATGAGGCCAGCATTACCCTGATACCAAAATCAGAGAAGAGTAGTGCAAGAAAACTACATTTTGCACTAACATCTCTAGGGCAAAATTCTAAACAAAATGTTGGCAAACTTAATACAACAATATGTAAATCAGATCAAGTATGTTGCTTTAAGGATCTTTTGTTCAGGATTCATTCAACATTCAAAAATCAATTTATGTTATCTACTATGCAATGAACCACAAAAGAAAACCTACATATGAATTCAATAAAACCACAGAAGAAAATGTTTGACAGAATCTTACAGCCCTTTCTGATAGAAATGTTCAGCAAACTAGAAATATAAGAAAATTTCCTCAACCTGATGAATGACACCTGTAAAAAAACCCACAGCTAACCCTATAATTAATGGTGACAGACTTAATCCTTTCCCTTTGAGATCACTAGCAAAGAGAGTCACTAACAAGCAAATCACCAGTCAAAAATAGCTAGTGTGTCTGCTTCTATTCAACATTATACTGAAGGTTTCAGGCAGTGTGATCAAGCAAGAAAAAAAAAATTAAAGGAACTCATCAGAAGAAATAACACTCCTTTTATTCACAGAAATGATCATCTATGTAGACTATTAATTGGCATCTAGAAAAAGGAACTACTAGAACTGATTATTGATTTTTAACAATGCAAGATACAAGATGAATATAAATAAATCAGATGTTTTTCTAAATGCTAGCATTAGGTATTCAAAGTTTGAAATTTAAGAAATATAAATTACAATAGCATAAAATATATGAAATACCTAGGGATGAATCTATGAAAAGATACATAAGAACAGTACACTGCAAGCTACATAGCACTGTTAGGAGAAATTAAGAAGACTTAAATAAATGGAGCGACATATGTCGTTCACGAGTTGAAAGACTCAATATTATCAAGAGGTAAATTGTGCCCAAAGTGACCTATAGAGTTAACACAAATCGAATTTAAAAACTCAGCAAGACGTTTTGGTAGAAATTAATAAGCTGATGCTATAATGTATATGGAAATACAAAGGGCTTGGGATTAACTAAAACAACTGAAATAGAAAAATAAACATGTAAGCCTGGCACGACAGATTCAAAGAATTATTAAAGATACAATAATCAAACAAATAGGTCAAAGAATAGAAGAGAGTCCAAAAATAGACCCACACAAATAATTTTTGACAAAGATATTAAGAGCAAAATCTAAACTATAATATAACAAGATAATTTGCAGTGAAAAATTATGTCAAATCTGAAAATCATGACATAAAAATATTATGAAACACAAAGGAATTCAAAATTTCTTATAGTAAAACAAGATTCACAAAAGACAATTGTAAAATAACTCCGTTGGAAATATCAGTGTTCAAATGGCTCTACCATTAGCAAAGTTTATGCAGCCTGTGGTGTTATCATGCTTACAGTCAGTGACCACATCTAATGGTCACTCCTCCCAGGCCGATTTTGATCAGTTGTGTTAGTCTTCACTAAAACTGACCAACATTCTTTGGGTAGTAATTGACATTAGGCAAAAGGAGAAGAATCTAGTGCATTCAATTGCTTCTGGAAAACAAAGATACTTTCAGAGATGTGCAGTTTTAGAGCAAAATGAAGAGGACAACTTGGTGAGACTTCTCATTGAAAAACAGTGAAAAACTGAGTATTAGATTATATTATTAATAATTATGACTGGGTGTGGTGGCTGACACCTGTAATCCTAGCCCTTCAGGAGGCCAAGGTGGGAGAATCGTTTGAGCTCAGGAGTTCGAGAGCAGCTTGGGCAACATAGCAAAAACCCATCTCTACAAAAAATAAATAAATAAATAAATACATAAATAAATAAAAATAAAAAAGAAAGAAAAAAAAGAAAGAAGAAAAATAATCATGGTAAATTGGAATAAGTTGAACCTGCAAAATGAGCAGTGAGTCGCTGATGGTACTGAAAGATACAGGTAACAAACAGAATGAAAGTTAAGCATACATATTTAAACGTTCAATATTTTTACAAAATTGCTGTGTAACAGTATATATCAATACAAATCAAATTGTGCAAATCTTACACTCACACCTAGGTTTGTTAACAATAGCCTACCTAAAACTGCTATTTAGAATTTTAGATCAACATTTATCAACATGCTAAGTTGACAATGACATTTTGTTAAATGAAAAAAACAGTCTACAGAACAGCTTGCGAGGTATAATAACATGTTTTTAATTATTAATTGGAATAAATAAATATTACTGGAAACATTGTGGGGGGGGTGTATGTGTATATGTGTGAAACTAAAATGTTGATAGGGTGGTGGTGGTAGGATTTTTCTCTTTATATTAATTTACACTCTAAATCACAAAATCTTATATATTATTAAAGATGAAAAGTTAAGCTAAATAAAATTAACCAGTGAGGAAAAATTGAGAAATCCTACAAAGAATTGCTGGTTCTAAAAAAAGTTAGTCATTTAATTTTTTCATAGTAATTACAAGTACAGTTTATAGTGTAAAAATAAAGCCAAAAATAGTTATATCACATAACAGAGCAGTAGTTTTTATACTATAGTCAAATATACTAAAAATTTCCATAGCTTTCAGTTTTATATCATGCATATCATTTGGAGTAACTGGGCAACAATCATCTCACAAAGTGATTTGTACTTCAAAAAACCAAAACAAAACCTTCTCTTCGAACAGCTCAAGTTAGAGGTTAAAGCTCACACTACCTTCCTGTCACTCTCTTCTCTGTTTCTATGCCGTTGTTCTTCTATCTTCTCTTCTCTTTTAACATCTTCTGCCATCCTTGTCAGAAGTAACATCTCTTTTGTCTTCCATTCCTAGAAATCACATTGTTACTGCACTTGGTGTGTGTTCCTTTCACAACGATATCTTTGTATTTTGTCCCACCAAAAAGTATATTAAACAAGTCAGAGCCTAATAGAAATCAGGTTAAGCATAATGAAAGGCACACATTGGGTTTAGAATATACTTTTCTTACTGCACTCTTATTAGGAATGCAAATATGATAATTTTTTACTAAAGCTAAATTAAAAAAAAATTTTGTCTCCACAATAAGGGCATTAAGAGAGTTAAATAGTGTCTAGTTAACTTTCTCACTGTTCTTTAAGAGCAGAAATTGGCTCATATACATACTTTGTGGTATCCACCTCATTATTTTATGTAACAACTTGTATATTATAGCTATGAAGGAAATTTAATGGTAACAAATTATTTTGAACTGAAATGACTTCAAGCAGTACAATGTACAGTTAAAATTATTTACAAATGCAACAACTGGACACAACTTTTCTCTTAATGTTTTAAAGTTATGTCTCACCTCTTCTATTTTTCTACGAAGAGTAAGTTTTCTTCTTGTATGCTCTCGCTGTCGTCTTTCTTCTCTATCCATCAGGAATAGGCGTTGTTCTTCTGCTGTGCGTTCAAGTTGTTCTAGTTTTCTACTTATCATATCCAAATATCTGAGTAAGAGTGTAAATATTACTAAAGGTGAATTGGCTGTTTCTTTCACGATGGCATCATCTGCTATGCCATTCCCAAACCACTTCCTTGCTTGCCTTTCATTTCTTGAATTACAGGAATTTTGCTGTTTTTCTATCAGTACTGTTTATAAACTTTTAAAACAGCCAAACCCACCATCTCACCATGTTTTACTTATTATAAGGTCTCTCCACTACACAATTATCTGATATAATTGCAAAGAGAATGGTAAAAAGCAGAGCAAAGTTACTCAAGACATTCTGCAAAGTGAGCATTCATAACTCAGTAGATTTAAGAGTATGACCTTGCAAAAAAGGCTGAAATAACTGAAACAGCAACTTCAAATGTGGAAAAAAAAAAAAAAGTACATTTGAATTCTCTAAGAAAAAGCGGGCACTGGGTTCCTTGTAATTTACAAGTCCTTGAACAAATCTCTCATCTGTAGTCTGGATCTCTGGTACATCAATATGTAATATGGCAACAATATCACATAATGAAACTGTGGAATGAATATAAAAGTCAGGTAATAAAAGTCAGCCCAATTCCTTACCCCATCCTTAGTGCAGGAAAAAGAACTATAACATCCTTTACTTCCTAAGAAATGGGCTTGTCCATGGAATGGCCATGATTGAATATGACTGAGTCATATCTAAATGAGCTTACAATCCTTTTTATAGACAACACATATTTATATATTGGCATCAGTTATTCCAAACTTACTTTTTTTGACTTTGCACTAACTTCCTCAAAAAATGCTATCAGTTCTTAAAGATGAATCTTAAAAAACTGTTATTGTTTGAGGCATGTGTTAAAGATCCTTTCTCTTCCTCTTCTAATATAGAAAGATTTTGAATCTAATTTTTCTTTCAATAACCAGTTTGGCTTATCCCTTCGGCTTCCAGCAACCCTAACTCCTCTGGTAGAAAATTCTTCCACCTCTTGGTTTCACTTACTTCCTCTCCACTCTGAGGGATCCAGGAGAGTGGTGTCTAGTACTTAAAAAATTGTCTTCAATTCTTTCTAGCATTTTCCAGCTTATTTGGTTCCACAACATACACATAAAATGTGCATCAACTTTAATCTTACCTATGCCTCATTAGCCGCTCCTGGTCCTTAATGGATTCGCTGCCCTCCTTTAACAACCAGTTTTGGACTTGTGCAACATCACAATGTTGAGGGATTTGATTGTTTTCCGGTACGTTATGTAGTTGTTTTGCAAGTATTCTCTATTTAAGAAATGTGTGTATTACATATATATAATTTTTTTAATGTTTCCCCGAAATAAAACCATTTAAACTCCTATATTTTATAAATGCTTATTTCTGTTTAATTGTATTTACATCTATTTTGAATCCATTAAAGACACAGACAAGTTAACCAAAATTAAGATTTATCTCTCTGAAAATAAAAGGTAAACATTTCAGTTTATTTGTCCACCTATTCTAAATAAGGTAAATAAAAATATGCAGGAAGCAGAGAAGAAATACTGGGTACAGAATGAAGTGGGGAAAATACAGAATACTTAGAAATATAGTGAAGTCTTTCTCATTTGTATTTAACCCTTTTATCTTTAGGACATACATTTGCAAACACTCATATAAATACACTTTTCTCATTTCGATCCAAACCTCTTGACCCTAAAATCTGAATTCACACAAGCACGCGCACACACACACACACACATACACACATCTTTGAGTCAAAAATCTAAAGGAGGTCACTATCCATAACCATTCACTCTACACCCAGTCATTCTATTTCACATTCAAGAACAACATTTTTACTGAATGAATACAGGTGATCATGTATGAATACAAACACAGAGTGTACATATTCTTGAATCACTGTAGAACACTACAGGTATTTATTGTTCTTTTCCTATAGCTCAAACTGTTTTAGCTTTCAACTTAAGAATCTTTCTGCCACAAGAGATGTTTATTATTGGCCTTAGCTCTGGGGGAAACAATACATCTGACTAGCAATTTAATTATTGAATTATGCCAGCTACCACTGGTGTGTTGATAGATGACCCAGTCCCTTTCCCATTCTTGGCCAAATATAGCAAAATTCAAATATTGTTTATTCCTACTCTAAATTTTCACTTGGAAAAAATAGTCAATTATTTTGTCAATAATAAAGGGTCAAAATATGATTCAAAGAACACTCTACATATAAACAAGAATTTCTTCCAAACTCTGTGTAAATAAACCAAATTTAAGTATTGAACTTACTTGTTCTCTTAGATAGTTTCTCTCAAAGTCTAATTTTAAACTGGTAAGATATTGCCTGTACTTATTCAATTCTCTCAAGGTACATACAACCTACAAACAAAAATGAAAACACATGGATATTTAAAAAAATGTTAAGTATGTTAATAATATATAAATATTTTAAATATATTCTTTAAATCATTAAATTGATTTAAAAATCACTTTAATAGCAGTGACATAAAATTCAATGACATTTTGGCATAAAGAGTAATAAACTGCTAACAATCTTGTAAGTAGTAACTCTCAGCATTTGTTAATCAGCAAGAAATTTCTATCCAAAAACATTACTTAGGCTGAGGCAGGAGTATCTCTTAAGGTCAGGAGTTTGAGATGAGCCTGGGCAACATAGCAAGACCCCATCTCTAAAAAAAAAAAAAAAAAAAAATTAACCAGCTCGGACGGCCTGTGTCTGTAGTCCCAGCTACTCAGGATGCTGATGCAGGAACACAGCTTTAGCCCAGGAGGTCCAGGCACCAGTGAGCCATGATTGCACCATTGCACTCCTGTGTAGGCAACAAAGTGAGAACCTGTCTCTAAAAAATATGTACATATTGCTTTATTAACATTACTTATATTGTAAAAGGAGTTTAGTCTATACAATTAGAGTTATCACAGTAATAATTTCAATTAGCTGTAACTGGATTATAATTTTAAGTGTAATAACATTGTTCAACTCCAATAAGGATATACTCTATGAAGGTTCTAACAGACTGAATTTTGCTAAGTTTCTATTTCATCTCAAGATTTTAAAAATATATGGAACATAATTCTTGACAAGTATACAGTGCCGTTAAAGACAGAGAAAGAAGGCTATAATACATGTGGGAAAATTAATATATCTTTGTGTTCTCAAGTTATTTGTCAATAATCTTCTGGTATTACAAAGAAAAAACGTGAAGGAAGAAGTACGTTCATTTAGCAACAACTGTTGTCTGATTTCTCTTGATTCAAATATAGAGAAATTGATAGAACTGCCTATTAAATATTGTCTCATGACCAAGTTAAAAGTGACACAGGCCCCCCAAGTGAGGTATAGAAACAAGTTTATATCATGTTTTAAAGTGTTTAATTGATTAAAAAAGAAGTGATTTTCAACCCACTTTATTATTGCTGGTGATGTAGCCACCTTTCTTTAATCTCTTCAAAATATCTTTGCGCTTATAGTATGCTTTTAAATGTGGATCATGGAGGCTTTTATATTGGGTTTCCAAAAGTCGACAATAGGGATCAGTCAGGTTAAAACCATAAGAAGGTCGAAAAAGCTGCAAACACAGATTCAAAAATACGTAAAATTAATGTATTTTCACTTTAAATAATCTATCAAAATGATTAGAACATTCATTGAAAATAAAATGTGTCAGAAAAATCTGAAGTGGGGAAAAAGAGCCACAGAAAAATTGGAGTTGGGCATGTTTTCCTGCCTTTCCCTTCCTCTCTCCTTACCTGCATAAATTATCCCAAAGACTCACCTTCACCTAATCAGTTCCTCCTCTAATCCTCTTCAGCCCCTGACTCTCAGCCAAATAAGAAAAGAGCAGAGGAAAAGAAAGGGAATATATTTCTTTTCATACAGTTTGTTTTAAGGTACAAAGCCAACACTAGGATTCTCTTCTCCTCCTCCCTCTCTCAAATCAAAATATTCTATTCAAAACATAAAAGGATTAATAGTAAGTATGATTATATTTCAATCACCTTAAAATGAACAAAACAACAGAAAATGTTTCATCAAAATTTATGAAAATAACTTTAACAAATAGTAGAAGCAAAACTTAGATGTTAACGATTTTGAGTTAAAGAGTCATTGCCTCTTGGGGCTTTTAATGCAAGAAACCAACAATCTCTGAGTGCTAGAGTAAGAAGAATACCTAAGGTCTATATTATGCAGTTCACCGTATTAAATAACCAATTTTAAAGAATATTGATAGAAATTGAAGTTTTTCTATTTGTGTGAAGACCAAATATGCCTTTAGGCAATAGTCATTAACATATAAAAGGAGGAAAAGATAATCAGTTACTAGTCATGTTTTTACATCTGCTGCATTAGAGAAAACAGCTGAGTTATTCAGTCTCACCATGAATTAGCAAAGTGAGTTTTTGGTTTGAGTTCTGTTAGTTTTTCAATAGCAGGATGGTGATAATGGCTTATTGGGGGACCTCTGAAATAGAAAAAGTAGAGAATTAGAGTAGGAAATTGTGTTAATGTTTTTACATCCCTTTCTGTTTTAAGTTGGCTGGGCCAGAAAAACATAAGTTTTATAATAGTTCAAAATAATGTTAAATCAGGAATTGGCTCAGGAGACAGATAATTGGAGTATGTGAGTAATATGGGAAACCAGAGAGCATCTGCCCTGTTTTCCGGTATGAAATTCAATTTATACTACCACTACAACACTAAGCACCAATCCCGACATGTCTGGAGGCACCAATTTGTGACCTCTGTTTCCAGTCTAGCTGTAACCACAGTTGCAGTCCAACTCCTGAACACTATGGCGTCTGACTGGGTTGGACCCTAATAAGAACTCTCGAAAGGTAGGTAGGAGAATGCTTTGCATATGGGTAAAAGGTAGATGAGAGGAACAAAATAAGATACTAGCTCTTCCTTTGCATTTAAAAATTTCTTTAAGTTTCTGACCTCTTGTTTAACATTAAACTTTAATTCCTTCCAAGGAGCCTAATCAGAAAACTAGATTACCTGATTACCAATGCTCTACTGAGAAGGCAAAGAAAGAACTCATAAAGGGGAAAGTCTTGAATTAAATGACTCCACATACAAAGCCCAGATCTTTCCTGGAAGGGAAATAATCAATAATAATAAGTCAAGGAGTGGATTGAATATTTCTTTCAGATGTTGACATTTAGCTGTAAACTTTTTAAAAATGTTACCTTTTAGCTGTGACTTTTAGCATATGTTTCTCAAGACCAAACCTGAGCTACTGACCTGTAAACTAAGAACGCCTTTAAACAAATCCACTCATTTGAGCCAGAGTAACCTTTCTATTGACAATTAAAATAACTGGTTGCTCTTAAAATGTCAGTATTAACCATTACCTCATGAAGGAGAGTACACTGAAAGAGAAAATTCTTCAGAGAAACTAGTATGGTGCCCAATTATCATTAAATGAATAAATTTAGGGAGAATTAATGTAATAAACAATAGAGAGAACATCTTTTTGAAAAGCAGTAGACAAGTGAATTAATGGTCGACAGAGAAAATGGCAATAGAGTAAAAAGAATATATTTGAGGGAGGAGACAAAAGTCGCAGTTCTAAGTTTATACACTAAAGAGGAATTATATCACCTGTAATGGAATAAATTTCAAGCACGTTTTTGCAAAGTTAGTTTGTGTTTGTGACTCAAATTGTGTGAAGTTGGTATATTTGTAGTTCACTTGCTGTAATCTAGTAGAATAGATTAGGTTTTTCTTAAGGGCAATTATACTTTTTTCAGAAACAAAACTTGTTTTAAGAAATCATGTTTATTTAGTGTGTTAGATTGACAGTATGCCCCCAAAATTCATATATAATCCTAACCTTCAATGTGATGGCCTTAGGAACTGGGGCCTTGGGGGATAATTAAGTCATAAGGGTGGAGTCCTCATCAAGAGAGATAATGTTCCTATAAAAGAGACCACAGGAAACTCTCTATCCTTCTTTCTACCATGCAGGGAGGTAATAATGAAAGGACTACAAAGGGCCCCCACCAGAATCTGACCATGCTGGTGTTCTGATCTTGGACTTCCAGCTCCAGAACAATGATAAATAAGTTATTTCTAAGCCACCCAGTCTATGGTACATTGTTATAACAGCCTGAACTGAATAAGACATTATGCAAGTATCAAATACCAAGGGGTTCTACTTATTTCTGATGACATCATAAACATAAGGGTAAGTGGGCCACTTAGAATTCTTTCCTGTAGAACTTTTTGCAAAACTGATAAAAGCAACCAGTCAACAAGAATGTACTAAACCTCCTTCAGCATTGACTACTTAGTCAAAGGCTGGGGAGGTTTGGGGGTAGGTGTGGTGTTGAGCACTAAAAACATGAAAAGGCTTAAGGGAAGTATACACTATAATCCAGTATGATTAAGTATGGTTTGTATAAGTGAGATCATACAAATCAAGGGCAATGTGAACTCTAAACAAAAATAAGTTAATGGTGGGCTATCACAGTTCAGAGAGTCTTGATAGCTCAGATTCATAGACTGGGGAGAAGAAGACAAGGTATGCCAGGTTTGGGGGCAAGTTGACAAAATACATAAGTATTAGCACAGTATTTATGGGTAGGTGTGAAAGACTCAACTTGAAGAAGCTGAGCCTCTCTAGTTGGAAACAATACTGTATGGAAAGGCTGGGGCAAATTATGGAGTCTCTTCCTCATTGAGGCAGGGCTTTCTTTCATTAAAGTAAGGTTAAAGTACTAAACACATTAACTCATTTTAAGTCCCACTGTTTCGGTTCTTTTTTATTTTTCTCTATGTGTAAAATAGAATTCAACTCAAAACAAAATAATGTTTCCCGTAAAGGGAGTTTGGTCCAAGATACTGTCAGTTAAAATCGTAACACATAATTAAATGGCAGCTAGCACTAATAACCTTTCACCTTCTAAACATGTTTCTAAGTACATCAAAACTTACTATATAGGTATATGTGAAGTTTTATTATAAGGAATATTAATATCATACCGTGAATTGTAAATTAAGGACTAAGAATCTAAACTTTCTGGAATATTATTATGTCCAAACCGTATTAGATGAAAGTGCTTCATATGCATTCTAAACAATACCTTCGGTCAGATGTGGGATTTTTTTTTTTCCTTTAAATGTTGATGCAAATTCCTTTAATGGATTTTGTATGATGCAGCCTCTGAATTGAACAGCAAGTAGTAAAGGGTAAAGGAAAGAAAGATGATAAAAACTTGTTCACCTTTTCACCGAAATTCGTAGTATAGAATACAGCATGGCTTCCTGGGATCACAGGCAGCTTGACCCCGAGAGGTAGGTCCAGTAGCTGAGCCGGTCCAACCCCTGCAAAGTGGGTTTTGTGCACGCCCTGTCAGACACAATTGGAGAGTTTTGTCTTTCCTTTTAGACAGTATTCGTTTAGTTTAGACCAATCTACGTCCACTGCAACCAAAGACTCCGAAGAATTACACAATCAGGGTTCGGGGCATCCTGAAGTCCTCCCATTTTCCCTGGTCACCAGCTCTCCTGGCGTCCCGCGCCTGCCAGTTGCGGCCAGTACAGTCCGAGCCACCACCACCGCCCCCGGGCGCCGCAAGAGGGCAGTCTCCTGAAGGGGGACAGTTGGGATCCTCGCGACCCGCGTGTGGCGACCCCTGCCCCGCTCCCCAGCAGGCCTGCGGCAGCCAGAGGGCGACGCCGCCCAGCTTGCGGCCACTCACGTCTCCGCACTGCTGGGTGTCCGCAGCCAGGACGCTGGCGACCGTCTTGGTGACAGCGATATTGGCAGGCTTGGAGCAGGCGCCGAGGTACAGTTCCATGGCCGGCACGGGCCCCCTCAGCCTCTTCCTCACCCGCCCCGCTCTCCTTCTCTCGCACCCCGTTGTCCCTCTGTCCCGACCTGACCAAGAATGGCCAGAACCCAACGACCGCAGCCCCGCCCCCCGCGTTCCAGGCTTCCAATGGTAGCGGCCCCAGAAGGGCGGTGGCCTCCTGAGGGGCGGCTCGCGCCAGTGCCTAGAGCGCCCTCTGAGCTGGGAAAGTCCGTCCTAGAGGCCGGATCTGAGAGGAGCACAGTTGAAACTTCATCTTTCTCTGAAACCATCATCCCTTAGCCAATCCTAACGAAAAAGTATAAGCTTTGTTGGTGGGTAACTGGTTCATTTCCTCTGGCCTCCGAGGAGCCCTGTTCCGTTCAATAAAAATTCCCGAGTGATTGTTTTCGCCCTTTCTACATCTTCCCCCATAGGGGCCACACCCCAACCCCAGGCTCCCACAACTTCTTCCCACACCAGGTCCACAAGGCAGACGCGTTGGCTTCAGGGGTTCATTGCCTTCCTCCTGCCTCCTCTGTCCCCTAGGTTTCCTTCTCCTTTCTAGCGCTCTTTACCACTCTCCCACTGCCTCCTCTCTGCTCCTGCCGCTTGATCCTATTTAACTCTTTCTCCTCAACCATCCAGCCGAAATTTATAAAGTGCTTGACCCTTCTGGGCCAGTCATTGAGCTAGGCACTGGGTAGGACACAGCTGTGAGTAAAATATGGCCCCTGCCTGTAAGAAGCTAACTAGACTGGGAGTATTCTGAGGGCAGAGACAGTATGTGTCTAACCCACCTGTTGTTTAGACTTAGCTTCATACTTTCTTTGGGCCACTGCTGTTCTCTTTTATTTCTGGCCCGACTAGTAATAACAGTTACCATTTCTTGAGAATCTACTAGCTTACATATACTGTGCTAAACACCCTTTTAAACATTTATTTATTGTAATAGCCTTATCAATAATTACCCTTTATTTTTCAAAGATTGAGGAAGACTGACAATTGCTTTTAAATGGTGGCTCCTGAGACTGTTTTCTTAATCAGTGCACTCTGCTCTCTTTGTTGTAATTTCACACATGTGCTTAGGACTCTTAAATTTGAAATCTAAGCTTGGGATATAGTCTATTGCCAGCTTCCATATGGATATCCCACAGTCATCTTAAATTCAGTCTACTCAAATCTCAACACACACACACCCTTCACCAAACCAGGAAAAAAGCAAAGGCTTCTTCCTGCATTTCCCATCTCAGTGACAATACCAAAGTCTACCCAAGCCAAACTAAGGAATGCTTCCACATACTTCTTTTCCCCCTTTTCTACCATGTTTAGTTGGTACCTAAGTCCCACTAATTTTATCACTAAAATTAATTTGCCTCATTCTATCTACTCCTACTTTACTCTCTTGATTAAGCTGCTAATCATTCTTTGCTTATTTGCACCATTGCCACAGCCTTATAACATCTCCCTGCCACCCTCTATCCCAGCAATCCATCTTGTATCAATTTGATTTTTGATGGCAAACTGACCATTTATCTTCCTCACTTTAAACTCCCAACTGCCCTCAGCACAAAGTGTGTAATAGACTCTGTTACTTGGTGTCTGTATCAGTTTCTTATTGCCAGCAAATCACCACAAACTTAGTGGCTTAAATTACCACAAATATATTATCTTACAGTGATGGAGGTTAGTAGTCCAAAGTGAATCTCACTGGGCTGAAACCAGTGTATTGGAAGTGCTGTGTTTTTTCTGGAAGCTCTAGATCACAGCCTATGTTCTTGACCTTTCCAGCTTCTAGAAGCTGCCTCTTCCTCACAGGTTAAATCTGGCAGTGTAGCATCTTCAAATCTCTCTCTGACTCAGACCTCTGCCTCCTTCTCTTCTATACAATTAAAGAAACTTTATGATTACATAGGGTCCATCTAGGTTATCCATGCTAATTTATCTATCTTAATATCAGCTGATCAGCACCTTAATTCCATTAGCAATCTTAATTCCTCCTTGCTATGAAATAGTCACATACTCAGTCTTGGAAATGAAGACATAGACATCTTTGGGGTACTATTATACTACCTTGCACAGCCCTGTTTTTGTCCGTTTCTGAGACATAACTCCCCTATACTACCTCTCAGAATTGAACCTCAAAAGACACCAAACTGTTTGTGGTTAGTTCTCTACATGGGGCCTGCTTATTCATGCATAATTCTGCATCTTTGTTTATGCTGTCCCCTCTGTCTGACAGCCCCTTTCAATTCACTGCTTGGCTAATTTCAATCAGCCTTTGAAACAACTCAAGTGTTACACCTCCAGGAAGTTTTTCTGACTTTCTAAGCTTTTGACAAATTCTCTCCCTCTGTGCTTTCTTCCATCTTAACATTTTCACATTACAGCAAGAATATCTGTTTACCTGTCAGTCTCCCTTTACTAGAATATAAATTCCTTTAGGGCAGGGGTTGGCTTATTCGACTTGTATGCACAGCACCTAGCATAGTGCTGAGCAAGCACTTCGTGAGCACTAAGTAAAATTTTGTTTCCTGACCTAGTCAGACATGAATGAGAACCCACTGAAAACTTTTAAGCTAATTATTGTTCTAGAAGAACACCCTGGCAACAATTTTGAAGGTGGATTTATGGGGATGAGAATAAAGATCTGGGAGACTTCATGATCTGTAGACATGCAGAGAATGGATTTGAGAAAAATTTAAGAAGAAAACTTTCAGAACTTTGAGCTCTTCCTCATCTCACCTACTTTTAAAGGAACAGAGTTGGTGGGAATCATTGCTGTGAGAAGCTGACGGTGGTGGATGACAAGCTTGAATTTCCAGAGGAAATAGGTAAGCCAGAAAAAATGAATTCTCAAAAAAAATGAAAGAAAAATCCACATCAAATAGGTGAGTTCTATTTATAAAGAAAGCAAATGGAAAAGAAGAAGTCTACAATGTAGATAAAATATCTATGACATTTATATGTAAAGGAGAATTTGTTGTATTCTTGGAAAAGTTAGAGGAGTATTATGAACATTGTTCATTATGAACTCAGTTCATAAAACTGAGGTTTTATGAGCATTGGGGTCTTTTCGGAGACTTTATTGTCCTTTTCTACATAACAAACCGTTTCCAAAATTTAGTAACTTTAAACAATGATTTATTACTTCTCACAGTTCTCTGGGTTTGCTGGTGTTGTTTGGGTTTGCTGGTGCTGTTTGGGTTTGCATTTGCTTAGCTAGGGCTGGATCATCTAGGATGGCTTCACTCACATGTCTGGGCTCTCAGACAAAAACAAACAGGCTGGAATGATTGAGATGGCTGGATCACTGTCTACATGTATTCTTTTCATTCTCCAGGAAGTTAGGCAATATGGTTTTCCATTTTAGTTTCAAGACTTCCAGCATCAAGACTGAGTAAACATTAATGTGCTTATGTGCTTCTGAAGTATTTACTCACATCACGTTTGTTATTGTCTGACATAGAAGGAAACTAGCTACATAAAGACATGGATACACTAAGGCTCCCATTCATAGGGCTCATTGCCTCAGAAATCTACCAAAGATCACTCTCTGATCGAATGATTCACATTCCTTCTATATTTAAAACACACTTACCTCTCCTAAGACTACCAAAAGTCTCATTCAGTAATGTGATTAGGCTTAAAAATTTAGTGTTTTGTAATCTACAATTATGTCCATGGACAGCTATTTGAATACTGCCTGTATGAATTCAAAGACCTATGAACTAAAAAACAAGTTGGGTTAATAATCTATATATGAAAAACCAATTTCTCCAAAACCTTAGGCTTAAAGCAACATTAATTACTTATTGTGTCTAGTGGTTTCTCTTTGGGTTTGGAGATTCAGATGAGGCACAGAGGAGACAGCTGCTCTCTGTTCTATGATGTTTGGAACGTCAGCTGACAGACTTGAAGACTAATAGCTGGAATCAGCTCCTTCAAAGTTATAGGAGAAAATTTTCTCCTTTTGGGTCTTACTTTTGAGATCTGTTAGAGAAGACCAGAAGAGACCTCAGTTTAGGATTAATTATTGCTTTATTCTCCACACTCCACCCAATGACTCATCCCATCAGAAGCTTTTCCAGCCTAGTTGGTGGGAACAGGTAATGTTTACAGCTGTTTGTGAAAACCCAGTACTATCTCTTTTGAGTGATTATTTTCCATGGCATATGGTAGTTTTCTCACAGTGTTCTGACAAATAGGCAGGAAATACTCAACGACAATTCTCCGCACATCTTGAAAGTTCTTGTTCCATGCAGCTGTCCTCTCTCTACTTTGCTTTTGCATACTCTAATTGTATCTGCCTTCCTGGGCTCTGGGTTCTGTCTCCTGAACTCAGGGAGTCAGATGAGCTCCATCTGGATTCTCCCTACCTATGCTGTGGTTTGAAAGTTCTCTCAAGTTTTATCAATATGCCTCGCCTCTTTTGTTTATTGTTTTTCAGAGATCATTGACCATTCCCTGATCTAGTGTCTTGAAAATTGTTGCTTCATGTATTTTGTTTGTTTTTTAGATGTTTCAGGGCATATCTTCTCCATGGTACTCTGTCTTGAGAGGAAATACAACTCAATTTTGCTTGTGATAATCAGTGTAGAGATTTTAATTCTTTAGCTAATAAATATTTTATTTGGAGAAAATCCTGCATATATGAATGTTGGTAGATGTTCAATCCACTTTTTACTGAAATTAAGATGGGGTACATATTTTCATTTGGCACGCCTTGGAGGAGGGTCAAGGGCATGTGACTTTGTCTGAAAAGGAATTAATTAAAAGACTCTTGTACAGCTAAGGACCATGAAGTCAGGGTTAATGTCTGGTTACAACACAAGCAACAACATTTTAATCCAACTACATCTGTGGCTTTATATTGTGTTTCCATTTTCCTCAACTTGGATTCTTTCAGACCTTCTTATATATTCTCTGAGCTTTCTCAAATATTTTCTCTCTAGGTTAGCCAGGCTGGTTTTCTATTACTTTCAACCCAAAGTCCTAGCTTATATAATAATCACTGTACTCCCAGGTTTTCTTCATTTTTATTTATCATTTCTTAATGTAACTATATAAGCAGAATATTTAAATGTTTGGGATTTACCACCTCCTTATATCTAACTGAGAAATAAAATACAAGATCTTTAGGATCCTCTGTTGGTCAGGATTTTCAAGAAAAACAGAACCAACAGGGGATATGTGTTTATGTGTCTGTGTGTGTGTATATTCCTCTCTCTATATACTGAGAGCCGTCTACATATGCCAGTAGCCCAGCAAGCTGAGAAAGAATTGCTGTTTGAACCCAAAGGCAGTCTGTTGGCAGAATTTCTTCTTGGTTGGGGGAAATTAGTACTTGTTATGTTAAGTCCTGCAACTGATTGGATGAGACCCACTCATATTGTGAAGGGCAATCTACTTGACTCAGTGTCCACTGTTTTAAATGTTAGTCTCATCCAGAAAACACCCTCATAGAAATATTCCAAATGTTAGAACAAATATCTGGGTGCTGGATCTCAGCCACAATGATATGTAGAATTAAACCTCACAGATCCCCATTTTTTGTCTATTTCATTAACCTGAGCTGATTTCTGAATCCAAAAAATAGAAATGATCATTTTAATTTAGAAAAAGCATTCCAATTTAAGTTATACTCTTTAAAACACAATATTTAATTAATGAACTATTATGTTGATTCAATCTAGCCATAAACTTTGCCATTTATTTTAATTTGTATGTAGTTATATATACTATATGTAGTTATATATACTATACATAGTTATGTATACTATATGTAGTTATATATACTTTCTTAATTTCTTGAATGCTTAAGGGTCCATTTGATTATTTTTGCTTTCATCTAATATTTGACATATATTCTTAATAATGCCACCTTTTAATTAATATTTGGTTGACTGATATCTCACAATAACCTTATCTCTTTTTTCTAAGCAAGGTATTTTTAAATTAAAAATAAAAAGTAAACTTTTGTTTAAAATTACTTGTCTACTTTATCTTATATTGTCCAGGTTCAATAATTTAACCTGACAGTTTAAAATAATTATTATTAATACATTCATCAGAAAGTAGACATAATAAAATGTTTTTGATATTACCTTGCAGTGATCATAATTCATTTAACAGTTAAAAAGGCAGTCTGCACATAAAGCATATCTAAAATTGCTAGTAATGGTAGCTAGTATATTGTAATGTAATAGAATTACTTATAGCAGAATAGACTGAAACTAAGAAACTTGAGGAATTAACATTAACATTCTAAAATGACAGAAAGTTTCAAAGGTTTTAAAGGATTTTTTCCAGAAATGTACAGTAATGATTACAATGTAAAATCTAAAAAAAAAAAAAAAAAAAAAAAAGCCTGAGAAATAAATAGGAAAAGAAGAATAGATATATAAATCTATAGTAATTAAGGCTGAATATTAACTAGATTAAGGTTCAATGCTATAAAGTTGGTATATGCAGATACAGTAAAGGGCATAGTAATATAAATTCCATCACAGAAATGTAAACACCACATTAGAAGAGTGTATTAGTTTCTTAGAGCTCCTGTAACAAAGTACCACAAGCTGGTATCTGAAAATAACTGAAATTTATTCCCTCACAGTTCTGGAGATTAGAAGTCCAAAAATCCAGGTGTTGACAAGGCCATGGTCTCTCTGAAGGCTCTCTTGAAGAATCTTTTCTTATTTCTTCCCTGCTTTTGGTGATTGCTGGCAATCCTTGGCATTTCTTATATCACTCTAATCTCTGCTTCTGTCTGCACATGGCTGCTTCTGTCTGTGTGTGTCCATGTGTCCACATTTATCTTCTCTTACGGGGATACCAATCATAGGATTAGAGCCCATATTAATCCAGTATGGCCTTATTTTGGCCAGATTACATATCTAAATATTCTATTTCCAAATAACTTCACATTTTGAGGTTCTGAGTGTACATGAATTTTATGAGGACCCATTTAAGGACAAAGGGTGAGAGAACATCTTGCTGATGAGGTAAGATTGGTATATTGGCATGTCATTAAAGACTTTGTTAAGGATATCGATTTGACAGAGGACTCAAGAGTCTGTCTAGTAATAGCAAAAATATTGATATCAGAATCTTCATGATGTATATGAGTTTCTAAAGGATTCCAGAATCTGCAGAAGAGCAGATGGAACGAAACCACCAAGCCTCGTTTAATTGATTCATTAAGAGTACCTATTTTTTTGTATTTTTGGAAAATAACTCCTTTGATGATGTTTTATGTAGTTTTCAAATAATTATCATTGTTAAGAAAGAGAAAATGAAAACTTATATTAAAAATATAGTTAGGAACCACACAGTACCCTTTGATAATATGAGGTATATATCTTTGCCAGCATCTCACTCTTTAAAGTACATTGCATTGTACTTTGCATTGCTTTGTAATATATTTATCTTAGTAGTGTAGAAAAACTGATACTGAACACAGATTTCTGACCTGTTAAGTAGTTCACACCTTAAATAAAGGACCCAAATTAAATATTGGTTGGAAAACTTATTCATCTATTCTCTCTCTGTCTCTTCTGTCTCTCTATGCGTGCGCGCACACACACACACACGCACACATACACGAAATATAAAACAAAAAGTAATGTTAAATACATTTTCAGTTCAAGCTTAAAAATGTAAGGTAGTGAGACATATAGTACATCATAAATGGAGAAAAATTTCTTGGTAGTAAGAGACCTTAAGAAAATATAGTGCAATTTTAATAGCACAGACTCAGGTGTAGGATTGCCTGTGTTTAAACCCTATTTATTTCAACTCTTGACTTGTTTCCTCATCTCTAAAATATCAAATCTTATGATATCATTGATTGGGTAGCATCAGTAGGGACAATGACTTATAGTGATCAGTCTGCCCCATCTCTGTGTAGTCCTGATCATTGTACCGTGTTATGTTATCTAGCTTAAAATCACAGAAAGACGTTGAGGAGCTGGACTTTCTGTTTTCTATAGCTTTTTTTCTTTATAATTATGGGAATAAATTGCTCTTACAATCTCAGTCACTGTTATATATGTTAGGTGTTTGGGGGAAAAAGTTTGAAAAATAGCTAGAAAATATCATCCAGCAAAATGAGTATTTTTGTTTTATTAATCAAATGGCTGCAGTTTGTTTTTACAATTTGTCGTATTTCCAAAAATATTATAAAACAAAAGTCTTTCTGCTTATTAACTTTATATATAAGTGAAGAGTAAGCAATTTACTGTTATATAATCAATTTCCAGTAAAACTATATTAATACAAATAATAACATCTCCCATTTATTCCTCAATAAGTCTACTGTAGTTAGGAAGCCTTTAAAATGGTTCCAAATTATCCCTGCCTTTTGATATTTATACGCTTATGTAACCTCGAATACTTAAAAGTGAACTGTACCTAGTGACTAGCTTCTAACAAATATAATATGGTGATGATTTCGAAATGTTCGAAAAGGTGATGACTTTTGAAATGTTGCTTTCATCTTGCCCACCTTATTCTACTCTCTCATTCACTTACTATGAATGAAGCCAGCTGCCAGGTTGTAAACTATCTAAGGAGGAGACCATATGGCAAGGAACTGGGAAAGGCCTCTAGCCTACAACCAGGGATGACCATGAGCCCTTTGTCCAGCAGTCTTTGAGGAAGTGAATTCTGCCTACATTCAGGTTATGGGACTAGGAATCCAATCCTCTCATAGTTCAGCCTCCAGATGAGACCTCAGCCCTGGCCAACAGTTTGTTCACAGCCTTGTAAGACATTTTGAGCCAGATGCACACAGCTAGGCTATGCCCAGGCTCCTGAGATGCAAAAACTGTGGGATACTAAATGTTTGCTGTTTTGAGTGGTTAGGTTTTAGAACAATTCATTTTATAGAAGTGGATAACTATCTTTACAACTTATTATTCATTGTTATAGTCAGCTGACAAAGTACGTGATCCTTTCATTAACACTGTGAGACAGTTATTACAATCTCTATTTTTCAAAGAGGAACTTTAGATTGGAAGAAACTAAATAATGTGCCTGTCATCATAAAACTTTGAAATGGGCTGTGTTACAAGGGATCATTCTTAACCAACAAACAGTTCTCCTTTCTCCTCATCATATTTTAAAGTAAAATTATTTCTTACACCTTAAATCTTGAAAACTATGTATATATTTGCTTCTCATGTTGGATTTCATCAGTATATAATTAGAAAAAAAGAATGGAAAACCAACATTAAAACCACCACATGGGCAGAGCTTCATCATCCACACTCTGCACCATGACCCTGATAAAGCCTGGCAGAGGCATGAGGGGCAAGTTATGAAAGGATTGAGATAACAATTTCTTTTCTTGATTCTATATCACATGTTAAAAATACAATCATTAAACTATTTTATGCACTTCAATAATCCACTGATTCCATTTGCCAATTTATTATCAAAATTTATCATTATTTTCATCTATTTTAGCAATCTTCTGTGAACAAAGAATAATATAAATTAACAACATTGTGCATGAAATACTAATTACTAATTTCTTATTCTAGTATAAATTCTAGTGTAAATATATTTGATTATATCTTGTAATTGTATTTGATCAGCATGTCTGTGAAACTCATCCATGCCATCTGGAAAGGAAAAAGTTAAGTTGCATTTCTGCAATACATTCTCTCCCTTCCCTGAGGTGCTCCTGGAATATAAAGAAAGCAAGTGACTTGAACTAATCCTCTTATAAACATACTAATGATAAATCTCCCAGTAAAACAACAACAATAACAATAAAGGTCTTCTGTTAACAAAAGAGTCTTTTCCTATGTGAAGCTTTTAGTAGAATGTTCTTAATTGTCTAGAATTATTTATAGTAAGCAAACAGAAGTATATGGACTTATGCATAATGACTCCTTGGAAAAAGTTTTATAATATATGTAACTCTTTCTGTAGAAAATATAAATGTTTTATAATCTGTCTCCTTTCATGAAAATGAGGTGCCTGCATACCTCATAGAAAACTCATCTGTTCACTTGGGCCAGAAATGTCTTTGATATTGTGTGATAGGACTCAGTCAACTGAAATAAACACAGACATCCTGACCTCACCTTTCCTTACCTGTGCCTCGTGATTCCATGTGACCTTGAAATTGTTAGAAAAACTTGATACTGGATAAGATCTCCGAGTCCTTGAGTCTGAATTATCAATCTGATCCTTTCTGTTATTTTAAATTCTAAGACGTGTTGATTTATATGATAGCTTTTCTTAAACTTCATCCTTCTAGCAGTTGGTTTAATCATTTTGGTAGCCCTTAGGGGCACAAAAGGCACATTCTATATTGGTAAAATAATACACATGTGAGAAAAAATCTACACAGTAAAAAGGAAAATAACTCACTCTTTAAATCTAGATTCTGATACTCTCAACCCAGAAGCAAACAGCAGTAGTTTGTATATTATTATACACATGCAAAAATATCTTATAAAATATTAAGTCTTCAGAGTTCCACTTGGTACATTTTTAACTGAGCAATATATTTTGAAGATCATTCCATATAAGCACACTAGGATTTAATTTAGTTTTTAACCATATGGATGTGCTATTTAATGCTGTAATTACCATAATTTATTCAGCTAGTCTTCTATTTATGAATGTTCAATTTTTTACATTACAAATATTCTACAGTAAGCATCCTTTTAGATAGATTGCTGAATTAAAAGATACCCCCATTTCTATGGGGTTTTTTCCTTAGAGGTATTGCCATGCTTTCCTCAAAGCGGTTACAATAATTTATCCTCCCGGAAATGAACATCTGAGAAGCTATGTGCCTGCAATTAGTGTTCTCTTTCTGTACTGGATAGACCATCTTCTTAGATTGTGGTTTCACCTAATAGCTAAAACGATTTTTTTCTCTATATAATTTTCTTTTGTTTCAGAGATAACAGAGAGTCCTCTCTCCTTTCCCCCAATTTTTACTCTCCATTTTTTGTTAAAGAAACTTGTAGTTTGTCAACAAAGTCCATAGATAGTTTTCAGGTGTTTTGTTTGTTTGTTTGTTTGTTTGTTTTGAGGCAGAATCTCGCTCTGTTGCCCAGGTTACAGTGCAATGGTGTGATCTCGGCTCACTGCAACCTCTGCCTTCTGGGTTCAAGCAATTCTCCTGCCTCAGTCTCCCGAGTAGCTGGGATTACAGGCCCCTGCCACTGCACCCAGCTAATTTTTGTATTTTTAGTAGAGACGGGGTTTCACTGTGTTAGCCAGGATGGTCTCGATCTCTTGACCTCATGATCCGCCCGCCTTGGCCTCCCAAAGTACTGGGATTACAGACTTGAGCCACCGTGCTCCGGCCTGTTATTTTTAAAAATATAAATTTAGGTGATGTGTAAAAAGACCAAAAGTAGTGAGTAAAATGGACCACGTTACTTATTATGGACTCAACTGTAAAATTTTATAGTTTTCGTATCTTTTACAAATCAAAACAAAGTTTAAAAATCACAACACACATTATATGTGTTATATATAGTATTTGGTATAAAAATGTACCACAAATTGAAAACAAGTTTCTACTTGTCAGCTTAACTATGCACAAAAGATTTAACCCAGTAGACCTGATACCACTATTTTTCAGAAAAACCTACTTGCTTCATCCGTGTCCCTACAAAGGACATGAAATCATTTTTTCTATGGATGCATAGCATTCCATGGTGTATATGTGCCACATTTTCCTTATCTAGTCTATCATTGGTGGAAATTTGGGTTGGTTCCAAGTCCTTGCTATTGTAAATAGTGCTGCAACAAACATACCTGTATATGTGTCTCAGCAAACTAGCACAGTAACAGAAAACCAAACACCGCATGTTCTCACTCATAAGTGGGAGTTGAACAATGAGAACACATGGACACAGGGAGGGGAACATCACACACTGGGGCTTGTCAGAAGTGGGTGGGGGCAAAGGGAGGGAGGGCATTAGGACAAATACCTAATGCATGCAAGGCTTAAAACCTAGATGATAGGTTGATGCGTGCAGCAAACCACCATGGCACATGTATACCTATGCAACAAATCTGCACGTTCTGCACATATATCCCAGAACTTAATGTATAATAATAATAATAATAATAATAATAATAATAATAATAATAAAAAGAAAAACCTATTTGCAAGGTTCACACTTAGCTGGCACCTGGGAATTTGGCAATCAAACCATTCACAAACTGATAACACTAGTTCATTGTTCCTGCATGGTTTGCAAAAACAATGCAGTTTATGCTGAATGCCTGCCTTGTTTCTAGGAGTTTGGAATTTTTATATGTGCTAGAAGCAGGTGCTTACATGATCAGCCCCCATAAAAACCCTGGACTCTGTTATGGGATGAATTATGTCTCCCAAACTTTATATGTTGAAATTGTAATGTCAAGTACCTCACAATGTGACAGTGTTTGTAGCCAGGGACTTCTAAATGGCAATTAAGTTAAAATGAGGTCATAAGGGTGGGCTCTAATCCAATATGACTGGTGTTGTTACAACAAGGGGAGATTAGAACAGATGTATACATAGGGAAAACTTACTAACACCTTAATTTCAAATTGATAGCTTCCAAAATTGTGAGAAAATCAATGTTTGATATGTAAACCATCCGCCCTGCAGCAGTTTGTTATGGCAACCCTAGCAAACTAATACACGCTCTGAGTGTCTAATGGGCTTTGTGGCAGATACATTGCATACACTTTATTGCACTTTTCACTGCCAATGAAAGGAGCATGCTAGGTGGTCATGTAAAAGGAAGGGGAGAATATCCTAAGACTGTGTATGGATTTCTGCAGACTCCTTCCTTTGCTGATCCTGTTGTGTATTCTTATGCTGTAATAAATCTTAGAAGTGAACATAACTTTATATGGAGTTCCATGTGTCCTAGGACCAGAGGTGTAGGTGGTCTTGGGGATTCCAGAAACACTGATTCAGCCAATGTAATATTTTGATAAATAGTTTTGAAACTTAGAGACTTTTATTATTTGGCTAACAAATACTCGATTTAGGTGAAATTCTGCATATATGAATTGTCGGTAGGCATTCAGTCCCCCTTTTAACTGAAAGTGAAATTTGGTGTATTATTGTATTTCTCTGTCTTGTTTTATCTGGCTCATCACAACAATATGAAAAATCTTTAAAGAAGATTTTCGTCTTTCTTGTTCAGTGCACTCTTCAATAACTAGAACAGTGCCCACTAATTACTATTAAGTAGACAGGACTCATTAGTAGATATACAATAAATGCCACTTCAGCAAATGAGTAAGCACATTATTTATTTATTTTAGGGTCACTGTTTAAATGGACATTGCCAATGTGTTTACAGTAGGGTATCTCCAGTTTTCTTTTCTTCCTTTCTTCCTTTTTTTTTGGGCGGGAGAAGGAGGGCATTCATTTATGAGCATTGATTCTTCTAATTGACACTGCCCTCTTTTAGATAGCATCCCACATTTTTAGCTTCTAAATTGCTGTTTTCATGTTCAATGTTAAGAACATGAGCTATAGAATAGTAAAAATGTGGTAAGGCTTGCTATTGATCTATTTCTCTCATTCATTTATCTACTTAATAGTATGTAAATCATAAATTTGTTACAAACTTTACAGAAGAAGATTTTGTGATTGTTCAGCCTTCATGCACAGATGCTTATAAAACCTGCCAGTATCCACAAATTAATCATAGTATAGAGATTACAGATATGCATGAAGATAAAATTATTTTGTTAAATGGAGAATCTCAAACTATTAGTAACTTATGATATTAACTGAGTGAGTCAAGTGTAATTTCTTTTTTTTTTTTTTTAGACAAAGAAAGACTAGAGAAGTTTGTGAGATTTACCAGAGAAAGTTGTGAGGAAGCAATGGGCAGGTTCAGCAGAAGAGAAGCTGATGCCAAGGGTAATATTTTTTAAAGTAAAGCAAATGAGAAAAGAACAGAATAGTGTCTTTCAGATTTAGTAAGAGTATTAACTTATGCAAATTTATTTTCAGTATAGATGTATAATTTACATACTTTGCTTATATAAATATGTGATGTGTGTATTACGAGTTTAAGGAGGGAAAGTTTGAACGTGACACAAGATGATTGATTATGAGTATTTATATTTCAATAAAATATTCTAAAATGTGAAACCCTTCAAAATGTTAGAACAGAAGTTACTATGGAACATCATTGAATTGAACATTTTAATTTTATAAACAATAATACGGGCACTCAATAAAATGAAATTATCTTCTAAAATTATAAATTAGATTAGTGGGAGATTTAGTATTAAAACTCAAGTCTTCTATCAGTTTTCCATCAAATCATACAGCTAAGAAAATATAATGCTAACTGTTCAAGCATGTAACTTTGGATCAGTTCTATTTATTAAAATGAAACTGGCATTGAGTTAAGATTGTTTTTTAAGCAAACATATTTGTTACTTTAAATGCAATAACCACAAAAAATGTAACTGTTCTCCGATTTTAAAGAATAAATATTCATTTAAATAGGATGCCTCTAATTGTGGTTATATAATTTCTTTACTTTTTATTCTTATTATAATGGATTAAGAGAAATTTGTTTTTTGTTAACATTAGAATAATTGTTCATGTAGTTGGTATTATAACTATTCTAATATGTATCCAGAACAAGCACCAATTAAAAATATTACTGCATCCTTATCATCTTCTGCCAGCTGGTTGTTCATATTAACATTGCAGGGGATCACAATGTTATTTTAGGAAGCTTGCTTATCAAGTTATGGGTTTTTGTTGGTGTTGTTTGGTTGAATTTTTTCACCTAATTAGTGAACAGCCTGAGAAATGCTTTATCTTTAGTATGGTTTCAAAAGTAATGAAAGTGGGAATAATAAAGACCTTTGGAGACATTCTACAGAAAAAAAAAAAATTATAAACAAACAAAACGTTGCATTCTTCCCTCCCTTATTTGTGGCTTTTCTTTCTGAATTTTCCCTTGTCTGATATCAGTAACTGACTTCTATTATATTAATATTTGCATATGTTTGTCACATTATTCCCTATTTCTCTATTTTAAAACCTTCTTAATCATTTTGTTTTACATGTATTTCCTACATACAGAAAACTGTTGGGTTTTGTTTTGCCGGTGATTTGAAATTTTGTTTTTTTAAATGTAATAAATTAACCCATTTTCACTTAACATAAATATGTTGTATGTTACTTAGTGTAATTATTTTATGTCATATTTACTAAGTTTCAGTGGGTGTCTGTCTCCTTCTCCTGGTTAACAGTGTCAAGGGTTTTAGTTGACTTATAAATATTTCTTCTAAATGTATTTGAGTTCTTTGTACAAAAAGCAGTGAACTTATTTTCAACTACTGACTCATAGAAGGTGCTCGTAATATTTTCATTTTGGCTTAGGAATTCCATACTGAAAACAGTAATTTTTCAAAATTCTAGCCAAATTTTAAAGACCATTAGAACTATTGTTTCTTGCTGTGATTTTGAAGATACAAAAAATATACTGTTTTATTTAAGTGAGAAAATTCAGATAATGTTTGTAATTCATGGATTAAATTATTCCATGTGCCCTCATTTACATAGGTGCCTCATTTCAAATATGATCTTACTATCCTCTAATAGGTCTAAATATTGTGAACATGTTTTAGATTTGCTTTCATTTTTAATTTATCATGTTTTATTTTGCATAACCTTGATAATCACTGTAACCATTATTTTTGCAGGTACTTAATTATGTGAAAATAATTACATCCTTCTTTAAGGGATCTAGCATCTTCTTCATTAAATTATGTCCTTCTTCAATGCAACTTAAAACCACAATGAGATACCACCTTAACACAGCCAAAATGGTCATGATTAAAAAGTAAAAAAAAAAAAAAAAAAAAAAAATAGATGTTGGCATGGATGTGGCGAAAAGGGACTGCTCATACAATGCTGGGAATGTATAGTAGTAAAACTTCTATGAAAAACAGTATGAAGATTTGTAAAGAAATAAAAGTAGATCTACCATTCAATCCAGCAATCCTACTACTGGGTATCTACCCAAAGGAAAAGTCATCATTATATCAGAAAGATGCCTGCACGCATATATTTATTACAACCCAATTCACAATTGCAAACATATGGGACCAACCTAAGTGCCCAACAGCTGATAAGTGGATAAAGAAGATGTGATATATATATAACATATATATATATAATATATATAAAATATATGTTGCATATATATTACATATATATGTAATATGGGATATTACTCAACCATAAAATGAATAAAATAATATGTATTGCACAATTTGTATAGAGCTGGGTGCCATTATCCTAAGTGGAGTAACTTGGGAATGGAAAACCCAATACTATATGTTCTCACTTACAAGTGAGAACTAAGCTTTGGGTATGCAAAGGCATGTGGAGTGGTACAATGGCTATTGGAGACTTAGAAGTAAGGAGGGTGGGAGTTTTGCAAAAACCTACATTAAAACTGCAGACTTCATCACTATACAATTTATCCCTGTAACCAAAACCCACTTGTACCTCAAAAGCTTTTGAAATAAAAATATATATGTTAAAATTATGTCCTTCCTCAATATGACCCAGCCTTAAGGGAACCCAGCCTTCTTTTCAACCAAGAGATTCTTGGTATGTAAACTGCTCAAGAATGGAAACAAGGGGCCATGAGTCCGTTTTGGTGCCAAGTTGTGTTTCTGTTCAGTAGATCCAGAACTCCTCATTTACACAGATCAAAAAAGAATTTAAGAGACTGCCATCTATATTTTTTTCTAGGGAAGCCATGGTCAACTAGCCAATATCGTAGATCTCTGTGAGTCAATCTATTGATCACAGCTTTATATCTGCTGTCTGTTACAGTAATCATGCTTGCCTTGTGTTTAATAATTAAGTGCCACCACTTGCACCATGCCACTTAGGATCCTATTATCCCCATTGCATTTAGAGATTCCTGTTTTATTGCAGCAGTTACCATTGTAATTTCTGACCCACAGTAAAGAGTGACTACAGAGCTCTTCAAGGATGCTGGGATTCCCCTCACAAATTTGAGAGGATGAGAAGACATGAGCAATAGTGAGGAAATAATTTAATATTTTTATTAAAACTTATAGTCTGCGAGGGTTTTTATAACACATCTGTATTTTATAATAGCTAAATTTAAACATCACAGCACTTTCAAACACAAGCAAGCCATATATACTTAGCACTAAATAAATTTGTAATTCAGAATTTAATGTGCTATTTTTACATATTCTAGAGAATCAACAAGGTTTTTGTGTGGATGGAAAAGCATAGCTCTCTCTCTATATATTATATAATTATGTTTGAATGGGAAACAAAGAAGAGCAGAAGTCGTTATTCTTATATCATGTAAAACAGATTTTAAATCACTGAAAATTTTTTTAACTTCTTGACTTTATTATTATTATTATTATTATACTTTAAGTTCTAGGGTGCATATGCATAACGTGCAGGTTTGTTACATATGTATACTTGTGCCATGTTGGTGTGCTGTACCCATCAACTCGTCAGCACCCATCGACTCGTCATTTACATCAGGTATAACTCCCAATGCAATCCTTCCCCCCTCCCCCCTCCCCATGATAGGCCCCGGTGTGTGATGTTCCCCTTCCCAAGTCCAAGTGATCTCATTGTTCAGTTCCTACCTATGAGTGAGAACATGCAGTGTTTGGTTTTCTGTTCTTGCGATAGTTTGCTGAGAATGATGGTTTCCAGCTGCATCCATGTCCCTACAAAGGACACAAACTCATCCTTTTTGATGGCTGCATAGTATTCCATGGTGTATATGTGCCACATTTTCTTAATCCAGTCTGTCACTGATGGACATTTGGGTTGATTCCAAGTCTTTGCTATTGTGAATGGTGCCGCAATGAACATACGTGTGCATGTTTCTTTATAGCAGCATGATTTATAATCCTTTGGGTATATACCCAGTAATGGGATGGCTGGGTCATATGGTACTTCTAGTTCTAGATCCTTGAGGAATCACCATACTGTTTTCCATAATGGTTGAACTAGTTTACAATTCCACCAACAGTGTGAAAGTGTTCCTATTTCTCCACATCCTCTCCAGCACCTGTTATATTTCCTGACTTTTTAATGATCGCCATTCTAACTGGTGTGAGATGGTATCTCATTGTGGTTTTGATTTGCATTTCTCTGATGGCCAGTGATGATGAGCATTTTTTCATGTGTCTGTTAGCTGCATAAATGTCTTCTTTTGAGAAATGTCTGTTCATATCCTTTGCCCACTTTTAAAACCTGGCTAACACGGTGAAACCCCCTCTCTACTAAAAATACAAAAAACTAGCCGGGCGAGGTGGTGGGCGCCTGTAGTCCCAGCTACTCGGGAGGCTGAGGCAGGAGAATGGCATAAACCTGGGAGACGGAGCTTGCAGTGAGCTGAGATCGGGCCACTGTACTCCAGCCTGGGTGACAGAGCGAGACTCCGTCTCAAAAAAACAAAAAAACAAAAAACAAATAAAACCCAAACACATTGTACAGCTGCACAAAAACATTTGCTTTATGTCTTTACACTATAAGCTTTTTTCTACATTTAGCATTTTAACTTTTTCCTTGTAAAACTTTTGTGTTAAAAACAAAGACATAAACATGCATGTTAGCCTAGGACTGCCCAGGATCAGGATCATCAATATCACTGTCTTCCACCTCCATATATTGTCCCACTGAAAGGTCTTTAAGGGCAATCACTCACATGAAACTGTCATCTCCTAGTATAATAATGCCTTCTTCTAGAACACCTCATGAAAGAACTGTCTGAGATTGTTTTGCAATTAACACATTTATTTTATAAGTTCAAAGTGTACACTTTTAAATAATGATAAAATTATAGTAAATACAGAAACCAGTAACATAGTTACTAATTTTCATTGACAAGTATTATGTACTGTACAGAATTGTATGTACTATACTTTTATTTGACTGGCAGTGCAATAGGTTCATTTACACTGACATTACCAAAAACATGTGAGTAATGAGCTGCGATATGACTTATGATTGTTACATCACTAGGTGATAGGAGTTTCTTTAGCTTCATTATAATCTTAAAGGGCTACCATCATATATGTAGTTTATTATTGGTCAAAACGTCATCATGTGGTGGATGACTATATATAATTTTATGTACCTCTTGCTGTGAATTATCATTAATTTTTGTGATAAGCACCAAAGCAGGAAATAAAAATTGAGTTAGGCTGAGCATGGTGGCATGTGCCTGTAGTCCCAGCTATCCAGGAGGCTGAGACAGGAGGATCCCTTGAGCCCAGGAGTTCTAGTCCAGCCTCAGCAACACGGCAAGACCCCATTTGAAACAATAATAATAACAATAATAATTGAGGTTGTAAGAAATTCAAAAGGCAATAGCCTTAAAATCACCTTATACTCTGTTCTTATTTATATTTACTGGGCCTTCAGCTTTCTGTAATACTTTGGAACAGCACTAGCATCTATCTCAGGTTTAAAATATGGAAGTTCTTGCCTTCCTTGAATCTTTTCTCCCAGAACTAACATATTGACTGTCTTCCCTGTGACATGCCTAATCTGACATTGGCTGACTTTCATACCAAATCTTTGTTTTAGCCTCCTATCAATTCACCTTTTACATTGACAAAACATAACTTTTGGTTGTCAATGTAAAAGCTGACATTTTTACATTCAACTTTATTTAATTTTAATGAATTTAAATTAAGTGCTGAAAATTTATTTAAGCACTTAAAATGATATTAGAATGGGTATCTTATGTTTTTAAACAAAGATATATTTCATTTTTATATGCAGTCAACAGACCACATGTGTATGTCTCTTATGTGTTCCTGCGTGGGAATAGCTTGAATTACTACATAAGCTCTCTGAGAATATTAAGTTCATTTAGGGGAACAGGACATATCTATATGAAAAACAGAAATAATACTACAAATAAAAGAGAGATCACAAGATAACATGTAATTAATTCTCAGTGAATGACATGTCATGAAATCATCAGATGAAGTGAGGATATGGGAAAAGCTTTATGAAATTAGAACCATAAGGAAGATGCAGTTTTGCTAAACAGAAAGACCTTTTTCCACCGTGGTGTTAAGTTTAATATGATTTTCATTGTATTAAAATACTCATGGAGTAAGTTGAAAATATAATTGCATTGTTTTCATTTAATCTATTGTAAAATATATAATCAAAATGATATACTTGTAAAATAATTACATATATAATAAAAGCAATATACCTGTAAAAGAATCACAGTTTAAGATTTATTTATTATTTAAGTTAAATAATGTATATTATTTCTAAAACTTGGATTAGCTGTGCCAACATTAATACATAAGCTATAATACATAAGATATAAAGTCCATTTTATATGAAAATGGAAACAAGAAATATGATTTTGAAATTGATTTTAATCATAGGCTAAACAAAGATTCATAGGCTAAACAAAGATTCATCAAATATTAATTTGAATAAAAATTTAAGACATATTTATTCTTGTTGCCATATACGTACAAATATATTGTATCTCCTCAAATCTTTTCTTTTTTGCAGATGGAAATCATTTTGCATATTGTACTTATTTTATGTGCACCCATTTTGTTCCCCATTCTCCTTCCAGAATTAAATTCTGAATTTTAAAATTAAATTGAAATTAAAGTTTCCACTTCCTTTGATCTAAAATATTAAATTATCATGTACATTTAAAAATGTTCTAAACGTATAGCAAATATTTTTTCATTTTTTACTTACACGAGTTTAAGTTATATTTAAGCATTAAAAATACAAGATTTCACTAATCCTACCCATGTGGAAGGATTCAGTAGCTGTGGTAAGCTTAGGCAAAACCAATATTCGGAGTTCATTTCTCCAACAAACATTTAGTACATTGTAAACATAACACTGTTTTCTACAGTTTCCCAACCTGAGTCAGTTATCCTCCTTTAAAATTTCTTGCTTGACTGAGAGGTAAAAGAGTTGCAGAAATGAACGGGATTGCTAGACTAGTTGTACTGGTGGAATAGTTGCCTATAGCAGATACAAGAGAAATGCCCCAATACATTTGATACTGGCTCAGAGAAAATATGAAAGAAATTTTAATGGAAATGTTAGATTAAAAAATACAGGGATGAGGAGCTCTGAATTCTATGTATAAATTCCGATAAAATCTCTAGCTGACTCTGCAACCATGTGAGGTCAAGTCTAGGCAGCACAGATCAACCTCATTAGTCATCAGGGAAACACGAATTAAAACTACAATAAATTACTACTACACATCCATCAGAATGGCTGCAGCAAAAAAGACTGTCAACTTCAAATGTCGACAGAAACATTGAATAACATGTCTTATCATACATGGTTGAAGATAAAATGCTAAAACCACTTTAGAAGAAAATCTGGGAGTTGTTTTCCTCTTTGTAAGTAAAAAATAAACAATCCATGACATAGCCTTCTCTTCCTTGGCTTTATTCAAAAGAAATGAACTTCTTTATTTTCAAAAAAGAAGTGTGATGAATATTCACAGCAACTTTAGTAATAGCCGAAAAAAGTGAACAGCCTAGGTGTCCTTCAAAAGGAAAATTGTTAAACTAATGTGATAATTCATACCATGTACTCCTACTCAGCAATGAAAGTGAACAAATTAGTGATACACAAAACAGCATGGATAAATATTTTTTAAAAATATTATATTTTTATATAAAAATATTTAAAAATGTTGAAATCAGCCTTGTTCAGAGTGTATGCTGAATTATTTCATTTATATGAATTTGTAGAACAGATGAAACTAATGCTTATCAGAAAAAAAGTTATAATAATGATTGCCTTTGAAAGGGTGTGAATAAGAATTGAGTGGGAGGTAAGATTAAGGCAATATCTGAGGTGACAATGGTTGTCTCTATCTTGATAAAATGCGAGTTAGGAATATTCATTCATCAAAACTCAGCCAGTGTACACCTAGGATTTGTTCATTTTATTGTATGTCACTATTATATTAACTAACAAAACAAAAAACTTGAACAAATACTAAACTCTGTCCATATCACTGTATTCAGATATTTATGTACTGATATTTGCATTTACAGGAAATGATAAAATAAATTAATAGGAAAGCTGGCTAAAATAAGAAACTATTGTAAAGTAGTCAAAGAAAGAAAAATTATGGACAGGAAAATGTATAACCATTTAATTCAAAAGCTTAGTTTAATGAAGCTTGCTATGTCAACTCCCAACAGAAAAAAAGAGTAAGGTTTTCAGATTGATGGAGAATGATAAATAGCAATAAAATAACCAAATAGTACACAATTTGAATAATTTACCAAAATATGTCATGAGGCTTTTAAAATTTGGCATAACTTTAGAATACTAGAAAAGTCTATATAGAAAGCAAATTATGGTTTTGTAAATTCTTATAATGCAACAGACTAACGGATTTTAAAAATTGCGGATACAGATAGGGGATTGTACAACTCAGATCTATGAGGAAGGGCTTTGGAGTAGACAGAATGTGATATGTCTAGAGGAAAAAAAGAACCTGGGAAATTAGTTTATCTGGATTCTGATTTCACATTAACTTTATATTTCTTGAAGAAGGAGAGTGTTTTAGGATTACCGATTTCACATATGTTCTCAGGTGGAAGACAGATATATTTGGGTAAACTTTCAAAGAGTTTTTCCAAGAGAACAGAGTATATACGAAACTGATTGCTTTGTAAACTTTGGAAAGCATAAGCTATTGATAGATAAAAAGAGATTCTATTGTTGCAATTGTACTGAGGAACAGAGAAATAAATTATAGAAGGAATCTTTTGACTTTTGGGAAACTCTAATCGCATTCCTAATTTCTGATGTCCCCCTTCTTGTTTACTACTAGCTATTGGTAGAGAGAAATAGTACTCACCTACTCGGTCTCTCCTGCAGCTACTATGGCCATTTTATCACAGTTGTGGATGAAGATACGTAAAATATCCTTAGAAGTGTGCTTCTGGGGAAAACTCCGGTGAGGTACTATGCAAGACAACCACCCCAAGGCACATAATCATCACACTCACCAAGGCTAAAACAAAGGAAACTCTTAAAGGCAGCTAGAGAAAAGGGTCAAGCCACATAAAGAGGAAACCTCATTAGGGAAACAACAGAACTCTCAGCAGAAACCTTAAAAGTCAAGAGAGGTTGGCAGCCAATTTTCAGTGTCATCAAAGAAAAAAAATTCCAACCAACGATTTTATATTACTTAAATCTAAGCTTCATAAGGGAAGAAGAAATAAAATTATCAGACGAGTGAACATTGAGGGAATATATTTAAACTAGACCAGATTTATAAGAGGTTTTATAGAGAGTGCTAAACATGGAACTAAACAAATGACACCTGCTACCGTAAAACACACTTAAGCACATAGCCCAAGGTACTATAAAACAATCATATAATCAAGCCTACATAATAACCACCTAACAACACAATGTCAAGATCAAAATCTCACATATCAAAATTAATTCAGAATGTAAATAAGCTAAACACATCACTTAAAAGACATTGAGTACCACACTGAATACAAAGACTCAACTGTCTGCTGTCTTCGAGAGACCCATCTTGCATATAACAACAACCAAGGCTCAAAGTAAAGGCATACAGTAAGACCTACCATGCAAATGGGAAACAAAGAAGAGCTGAAGTCACTGTTCTTATATAAAACAGATTTTAAATCACTGAAAATTAAGAAGGACAAAGACATTACATAATGATAAAAGGTACAATCCAACAAGAAGTCTTAACTCTACTAAACATATACACATCCAACAGTGGTGCACCATATTCATAAAATAACTTCTTAGTCTCAAAAAAGACATAGAGAACCACAATAACTCTGGGAAACTTCAGCAACTCACTGACAGAGTTAGCCAGATTATTGAGGCAGAAAACTAAGAAAATTCTGGAATTAAACTTGACACTTGACCAAACCGACATAATAGACATCAACAGAACACTCCATGCAACAACCACAGAATGTACGTTTTTCTTATTTCCACATGGAGTATATTCTAGGATTGACCACGTGCTTGGTCATAAAGCAAGTCTCAATCAATTAATACAAATTGAAATTATACCAAACACTCTCTTGGACAACAGTACAATAAAAATAGAAACCAATATGAAGAAGATCTCTCAAAACTACAGAACTTCATGAAAATTAAACAACTTGCTGCTGAATAACTCCTGAACATCAAAACTAAGGGAGAAATTTAAAAATTCTTTGAAATTAATTTAATGAAAGTTGGTTCACAACCTACCAAAACCTCTGGGATGCAGTTAAAGCAGTGCTAGGAGGAGAGTTTATAGAACCAAATACCTTTATCAAGAAGTTAGATTTCAAATTAGCAGTCTAACTTTGCACCTAAATGAACTAGAAATAAAAAACAAACCATTCCCAAAGCTAGCAGAAGAAAAGAAATAACTAAAAGTAGGGAGGAACTTAATAAAGTTGAGATCCAAAAACCATACAAAAAATCAGGCTGGGCACGGTGACTCACACCTTTAATTTTAAAATCAATGAAACTGGGTTGATTCTTCAAAAAATATATAAAAAAGATTGATAGACCACCAGCTAGATTAACAGAGAAAAAACAAGAAGATCCAAATAAGTATAGTCAGAAATGTTAAAGATGACTTTACAACTGATCCCACAAAAATAGAAAATATCCTCAGAGAATACTACAAACAATGCTATGTACACAAATTAGAAAATCTAGAGGTAATGAATAAATTCCTGGAAATGCACAATCTACTGAGATTGAATCAGGGAGAGATTGAAAACCTGAATAGACCAATACAATTCATATGGAACCAAAAAAGAGTCCAAATAGCCACAGCAATCCTAAGCAAGAAGAATAAAGCCAGAGGCATCACACTAACCAACTTCAAGCTATAGTATAAAGCTACCATAACCAAAAAAACTTGATATTGGTACGAAAACAGACACATAGACCAATGGAAAGGAATAGAAAACTGAGAAATAAAGCTACACATTTACAACCATATGATTTTCAACAAGATCAACAAAAAACAAGCAATGGGTAAAGGAATCTCTATTCAATAAATGGTGTGGTGATAACTGGCTAACCATATGTAGAGAATGAAACTTTACTCCTATCTTTCACTATACACAAAAACTAACTCACGAAGGATTCAAGACTTAAATGTAAACACTAAAGCTATAAAAACTCTAGAAGAAAACCCAAGAAATACCTCTCTCGATAACAGCCCTGGCAAAGATTTCAAGACAAAGGCACCAAAGACAACTGTAACAAAACGAAAAATTGACAAGTGAGATGTAATTAAACTACAGAGCTTCTGCACAGCAAAAGAAACAATCAATAAACAAACAACTTACAAAATGGGAGAAAATATTTGCAAACTGCATCTAAGAGAAATCTAATATCTATAAGAAATTTAAACAAATCAACAAGCAGACAACAAATAAGCCCATTAAAAATGGGCAAAAGACATAAACAGACACTTCTGAAAAGAAGACATACAAGGCCAGGTGTGGTGGCACATGTCTGTAATCCCAGCACTTTGGGAAGTCAAGGGGGACAGATCACTTGAGGCCAGGAGTTTGAGACCAGCCTGGCCAATATGATGAAACCCTGTCTCTACTAAAAACGCAAAAACTAGCCAGGTGGGGTGACACATGCCTGTGATCTCAGCTACTCAGCAAGCTAGGCATGAGAGTCGCTGGAACCCAGGAGGCAGAGGAGCCAAGATCATGCCACTGCACTCCAGCCTGGATGACAGAGGGAAGAAAAGGAAGAAGAAGAGGAGGAGGAAGAGGAAGAGGAAGAGGAAGAGGAAGAGGAAGAAGAAGAAGAAGAAGAAGAAGAAGAAGAAGAAGAAGAAGAAGAAGAAGAAGAAGAAGAAGAAGAAGAAGAAGAAGAAGAAGAAGAAGAAGAAGAAGGGGAAGGGGAAGGGGAAAGGGAAGGGGAAGGGGAAGAAGACATACAAGTAGCCAACAAGCATATGAAAAAATGCTCAACATCACTAACTATCAGAGAAATGCAAATCAAAACCACAATGAGATACTATATCACACTAGTCAGAATGGTTATTATTAACAAGTCAAAAACAACAGATCCCTCAAGGCTACAGAGCAAAGGGAATGCTTGCACATTGTTGGTGGGAGTGTAAATTAGTCCAGCAACTGTAGAAAGAAGTTTGGAGATTTCTCAAAGAACTTAAAACAGAGCTATCATTCAACCCAGCAATCCCATCGCTGGGTATATACCTTAAGGAAAATAGGTCATTATGACAAAAAGACACATGCACTTGAACGTTAATTACAACACTATTTACAATAGCAAAGACACAGAATCAACTGAGGAGTCTATCAGTCATGGATTGGATAAAGAAAATGTGGTACATATACACCATGGAATACTAACTGGCCATAAAAAAATGAAATCATGTCCATTGCAACAACATCGATATAACTGGAGGCCATTATGCTAAGCAAATTAACGCAGGAAAAGAAAACCACATATCACAATTCCTCATTTATATATGGGATCTAAACATGGAGTACACATGGAGATAACATGGGAATAATAGAAACTGTTGGCTATTACATTAATTAATTAAATGTTGAAAATTAGGAGAATTAAGGACTCAAAAATAGTTTCCGTATTTCTGGCTTACACAGCTGATTAGTAGGTGAGATCATGAAAGAGTTGACAGGAGAGGAAGAGTATTTGTGATAAAGAATTTGTTAGAAGTTAATGAGGGAAAAAAGAGTGAAGAATATATAAATGATGTACTTTGACAACAGTTGAAGGAAAATGAAGATTTAAATGTCTCTGCAACTGTAGATTATCAATGGCAAGCAAAAGAAGCTATTGTTTTTGATAAAGAAAATTCACTGTGTAAGCTAAAGTATATTACTGTTATTCATTAGTAATGAGTATTTCAGATTAAATAATAAAACTCCAGAAAGCAGTAGGGGATTTTTTGCATGACTGGTCAATACATTTTGTTTTATTTATGATATCACTTATTAGTATAATTTAATTTTAAAATAGGCTTAAATAATCTAAAGTCTTTTTTTAAATTTAGTAAAGTTTTAAAGACAACCTGTGTTTTGCAAAAATGATACGTACCTTATAAATAGAAACATATAAAGACAGGAAGAATGAAAGAGTCCAAGAACAGTAACAATGAATCAAGATGTCAATTCTAAATATAGCACTCATTATATATGTAACTGATTGAAGATTCCCTGGTGAGAAAGGATAAGAATTCTTACAGAGGCTTTAAAAAAATTACTACAACATGCAATTTTTATGTGTCATACATAGACAAAGTTAAACTATACATTTACTTTTCAAAACTAGACTTATGGAAGGACGATTTAAAGGAGACACAATATTGGACAAATAAAAATTCATGTTGCAAAGACATTTAAATGAACATATTTAATATATTTCCACAAAAATATTAAACAGAGTCCCAGACTCCAGAGTCAGAATGTAAGGCATTAATCCTATATATCGTATTTAGTAATTATCCTTTGGAATTTATTTGATCTATTTTGGTAAAAATCAGAAATTGGAAGATGTTAGCAAGATGATAATAGCCCAAGCTGGATCACAGATGAAGTCAGAAAATAAGCACCATTCATGTTTTTTTCGGGAAACAGTTCTCTCAAATACAGTATGTTAAACATAGATTTTAATATATTCAATTTGTTTACACTGATTATAATGCATGCCAGTTGGGAGAACAATAGGGTTCTAATGTCCCATAAATAATTTAATTGCATTCCCCTTATAGTATCTATTTCAAACCCAGGTCCACAATATCTTGGTTCATCTTTTGTTAATTTACACAATATCCTCCAGAACTCCACCCTAATTCTTCCTCCAAGTGGAGCCAATGATGTGACAAGTTGTTGCCCATAATTATTGTGTATGTCTTTTGCCCATTGTGTTTCTCATTGTCATGTAGGAAGGCAAAAATTTGATAAAACCTTGGAATAGCTAAAATTAATAACAAAACAGCACTTTATGGCTTTAGAGAGGTTAAAATATTCCTAATAATATACACACAGAAACTAAAACAAATGATGGTTGCAGATTTCCATACTTTTTACAAATGTGTGGTCAAAACAAACAATGAAAAATAACTGTAAAAAGCAAATAAACATCTGTTTCAAGATGGCAGATAAATTTACCTTACTCCTTCACAAAATAAAACTGGAGAGAAAGTTAATATATGCAAAATATATTAAAATATTAATAACAAAATAATAAGTCCATAATAAGAAGTAGTGCCATCAGCAGAATAGAAACATTGACAAATTTCTGGAGGAGAAAGAGCAGATGATGTACTAACTTAGATACCTAAGAAGAAGAATGTGTAACTCTCATTTTGCACAGAAGAAATTGCAATAAAGATACTGAGTTCAGTGACAGGCTGTTAGAGAAGAGATCATGGTAATGAATTAAAGAACTGTGTGACAATTTATATGTTTATATACAAAGAGCAATGGGCTGTAGCATTTCTCCCTAGACAAACCCAATAAATAATTTCTAAATAACCATTCTACAGGTGTGTCCTGTTGTGGAAATTGGAGAGCAGAGGTTAAGATAATTTAAATTTCCAAATTTAACAAGACTTTTTTTTTTTTTTTTTAAGAATTCAGTGCCATTCAATATGAAAGTATGTCATTTGCACTTAATCTGCCAATCCCAGGGTAGCATCCTTATTATTATAGAGATTTTGAGAGTCTTAAACATCTGTCTAATCACATACTTTAAATAGAAGCCTGCCTTGTCTCCTTAGAACCTGCCCACTTTTTCATTCTGCACATAATTTATCTGCCACTCTAGATACTCAGGATAAATCTAGATTAATTCTGCACAAAATTCATCTAAAGCTCTCACAATAATACAGAGAAAACTAAGTGTTTTACAATCTCCCACCATTGCAAAATAATACAATGCCAATGCCAATACTAACCAGCATAGTCCTTCACTTATCATTTATAAATATGGAATACTAGTCAAGGGCTACCAGATGTTTGAGGAGGACCAGTAGCAGCTAGAGAAAGAACAGGATATAAAAACTAGAGCATGGATCCTAAAACATATAGAAATAATGCAAAGAATAAAATGCAATTAATATTCTTTAAAATGATTAAGAATATATTATATCCAGATTGTTAAGAAACTAAAAAACAAGACCAAAACAACCAAAGGGTTGAGTAATAGAAAGAATATTGTGCTAGGAAAAATGATAATATACATTATTATTTAAATATTTTAATATTACTATTATTATCTGTTCAATAAAATAAGAAATTTAACAAAGTTTACATGTTTATTTCATATATTATTGAAATATCAAGTAGCAATTTAAATTTATTAAACAACACACTTAAGAGTAGCATTTTATTAATGATACTGATATGAGTCATATTGTTGATACAGAAAAATGTTATGATGATGGGAGAAAGGCAGCATATTTCAGTGAAAATATAATTAACTAGGAATTACAAAATGCAGGTTTATAATTTCAGCCCTGCTTCAAATTTATTGTGTGCTTTGGCAAACTATTTTGCCTCATAAGTGACAGACTTTTCTCCTCTAAGCTCAATTTCTATCATATTTGAGTTTCTATGTCATTACCATACAATTCACAGTAATATTTATATTAACTACCAGTAGTATATTTTAATTCATAAGCATTGCTTATCTAGATATTTAAGAGGTTGAGTTTTAATTTTTGCTTTCTAGGAATATTTTGTGCTTTTGTTTGTTTTTGTTGTTGTTTGTTTGTTTGCATCTCTGTGTATTCTTCCAACCCAGCATCTGTGGTTTACATTCTTGTAGTTCATTTTTTTTTTTCTGGCTGCTGTGCCCTTTTTACCTTGGCACAGCAGCCAGCTCTTCTGAATCTGCAGCTGTCACAAAGGTGGCAGCTGGAAAGAATGGGTGAAGGGCTTGATTGCAGCCTTGGAACACTTAGAGATGTCAGCTTCCCATATCCTTTTGTTTGCTTATCGAATCATATACAGACAAATTAAAGCAGCAGGCCAAACATGTCTCCACGCTCCCCAGGGTACAGTCCTCAAATTCATCCATGGGCACATGCTCCATTGTGACCCTTTGCAGGTTGTCTAATGATTTATCATTTCACTTATCCTTTATGCCAGATGTGCTCTAAGCATCTACAACCAAAATTCAAATCATCTTCAGAAGATAAATAGGTTCATGTACTCCAAAATAATTCAATTTTAAATAATTTTCTGCCTTAACAGTAAAGAATACAAGAGTGAATTTTCATTCCCCAAACCCTCATTTTAACCAAGTCCAACAACCCCATGTTGGCTGATAAATTTAATGAGCCACAGAGAGTGTCTGTATTATTCAATAACTTATGTGTAGAAGGAAATTAATAAGTATTTATTATAAATTAACTATCAAAATCTTTTAGATTCAGAAGGTAACTAATCACTTAAGTTGACATATTTAAGCAATTGATAATCAAACCCTTTCATGGACAACAATGTTTTAGGCCTATTAAAGAGTTCCTAGGAGAAAATAATGTATCTGCAAGTACATTAAAACCAATGTTTCCAATGTCTACAGATAGAAAATACCTGTGTTTGATTATGAAGTGTATTTTATTTCAATACTAAATTTTTAGAAACTACCATGTTTTTAATATGAAACCAACATAGTTACCTGTGTTATTAAAAAAACAAAAACAAAAACAAACCGCTGTGTGTGGTGGCTCACTCCTGTAATCCCAGAACTTTGTGAGGCCAAGGTAGGAGGATCACAAGATCAGGAGATCAAGACCATCCTGGCTAACACAGTGAAACCCCGTCTCTACTAAAAGTACAAAAAATTAGCCAGGCATGGTGGTGGGCGCCTGTAGTCCCAGCCACTCGGGAGGCTGAGGCAGGAGAATGGCGTGAACCCAGGAAGTGGAGCTTGCAGTGAGTGGAGATGGCACCACTGCACTCCAGCCTGGGCAACAGAGCAAGACTCCCTCTCAAAAACAAACAAACAAATAAATAAATAAAATAAAACACTTTTGAAATAAAATAGGTTTATAAAACAATTTCTATATTAAATATTTATGTGTAAGAAAAATATGTTTTTGCGTTTTACAAGTGAGGATACTCAATGTATTCTTATTTCAGGATTAAAGATGAAATAATTAAGAGCTGATTGTGAATCAAATGTAATAATCGGTCTCTTCCTGAAGTCAGTTTGAGATAACCTACCTGAGATAGAATTCTTTTGTTTTTATTGGATCATATCCTCAAGTCAGTGCTACTTTAGTGTGCCTAAAAATCAGCTGGAAATATTGTTAATTGTTTATATCATAGACTCAGATGGGTCTTTCATCTGGTGTATTTCATCTGGATGCCTGCAGCTATTAGCTCAACAGAATGAATCAACAATATCTCTCTAGAGATCTTTTCTTTTCCTCCAGAATCACTTATTCACAAAAATAAAAACTTACTCCATTTTTCTTCTATGTGGAGGAAGAATTATCCTGAGAAAATAGATGCCTGTTAGTTACTTCTCTTGCCTGATTGCTTTGGCTAGGAATTCCAGTACTAGGTTGAATGCGTGATGAGAGCGGGCATCCTTGTCTTGTTTAAGGTTTCATGGAAAACCTCTTGCCCATTCAGCATAATACTGGCTGCAGTTTGTCATAGACAACTCTTTTTATTTTGAGGTATGTTCCTTGATGCCTAGTTTGTTGAGGGATTTTATCATGAAGGGATAATGGAGTTTATCAAAAGCTTTCTCTGTGTCTACTGAGATGATCATATGGCTCTTGTTTTTAATTCTGTTTATATGGTGAATTACATTCATGATTTGCATATGTTGAACCAATCTCGCATCCCTGATCAAGTTATATGAAATTCTCAGTTGAAAATTCTTTTCCTTAAGAATGTTGAATATTGGCCCCCACTGTCTTCTGGCTTGTAGAGTTTCTGCCAAGAGATCCACTGTTAGTCTGATGGGCTTCCCTTTGTGGGTAACCCGACCTTTCTCTCTGGCTGCCCTTAACATTTTTTCCTTCATTTCAACTTTGGTGAATCTGACAATTATGTATCTTGGAGTTGCTCTTCTCAAGGAGTCTCTTTGTGGCGTTCTCTGTATTTCCTGAATTTGAATGTTGGCCTACCTTGCTAGGTTGGGGAAGTTCTCCTGGATAATATCCTGCAGAGTATTTTCCAACTTGGTTCCATTCTTCCCATCACTTTCAGGTACACCAATCAGATGTAGATTTGGTCTTTTCACATAGTCCCATATTTCTTGGAGGTTTTTTTCCTTTCTTTTTACTCTTTTTTCTCTAAACTTCTCTTCCTGCTTCATTTCATTCATTTGATCTTCAGTCACTGATACCCTTTCTTCCAGTTGATTGAATCAGCTACTGAAGCTTGTGCATGTGTCATGGAATTCCTGTGCCATGGTTTTCAGCTCCATCAGGTCATTAAAGTTCTTCTCTATGCTGTTTGTTCTAGTTAGCCATTTGTCCAATCTTTTTTCAAGGTTTTTAGCTTTTTTGTGATGGGTTCGAACATCCTCCTTTAGTTCGGAGAAGTTTGTTATTATCGATATTCTGAAGCCTTCTTCTCTCAGCTTATCAAAGTCATTCTCCATCCAGCTTTGTTCCATTGCTGGCAAGAAGCTGCATTCTTTCGGAGGAGAAGAAGTGCTGAGATTTTCAGAATTTTCAGCTTTTCTGCTCTGGTTTCTCCCCATCTTTGTGGTTTTATCTACCTTTGGTCTTTGATTATGGTGATGTACAGATGGGGTTTTGGTGTGGATGTCCTTTCTGTTTGTTAGTTTTCCTTCTAACAGTCAGGACCCTCAGCTGTAGGTCTGTTGGATTTTGCTGGAGGTCCACTCCAGACCCTGTTTGCCTGGGTATCACCAGCAGATGCAGCAGAACCGCAAATATTGCAAAACAGCAAATGTTGCTGCCTGATCGTTCCTCTGGAAGCTTCGTCCCAGAGGGGCACCCGGCCATATGAGGTGTCAGTTGACCCCTACTGGAAGGCGCCTCCCAGTTAGGCTACTCAGGGGTCAGCAACCCACTTGAGGAGGCAGTCTGTCCCTTCTCAGATCTCAAACTCCATGCCGGGAGAACCACTACTCTCTTCGAAGCTGTCACACAGGGATGTTTAAGTCTGCAGAAGTTTCTGCTGCCTTTTGTTCAGCTATGCCCTGCCCCCAGACGTGGAGTCTGCAGAGGCAGGCAGGCCTCCTTGAGCTGCCGTGGGTTCCACCCAGTTGGAGCTTCCCAGCTGCTTTGTTTACCTACTCAAGCCTCAGCAATGGCGGGTACCCCTCTGCCAACCTCCCTGCCACCTTGCAATTTGATCTCAGACTGCTGTGCTAGCAGTGAGCAAGGCTCTGTGGGCATGGGACCCTCTGCGCTGGGCACGGGATATAATCTCCTGGTGTTCCATTTGCTAAGACCATTGTAAAAGCGCAGAATTAGGGTGGGAGTGGCCCCATTTTCCAGGTGCCATCAGTCACAGCTTCCCTTGGCTAGGAAAGCTAATTCCCTGACCCCTTGCGCTTCCTGGGTGAGGCAACGCCTCACCCTGCTTCAGCTCATGGTCTGTGGGCTGCACCCACTGTCCTGCACCCATTGTCAGACAAGCCCCAGTGAGATGAGCTCGGTACCTCAGTTGGAAATGCAGAAATCAGCTGGGCATGGTGGCTCACGCCTATAATCCCAGTACTCTGGGAGGCCGAGAAGGGCGGATCACAAGGTCAGGAGATCAAGACCATCCTAGCTAACACGGTGAAACCCCATCTCTACTAAAAAAATACAAAAAACTTGCCGGGCGAGGTGGCGGGTGCCTGTAGTCCCAGCTACACGGGAGGCTGAGGCAGGATAATGGTGTAAAACCCGGGAGGCGGAGCTTGCAGTGAGCTGAGATCCGGCCACTGCACTCCAGCCTGGGCAACAGAGCGAGACTCTGTCTCAAAAATAAAAAAAAAAAAAAGGAAATGCAGAAATCACCCATCTTCTGCATTGCTCACACTGGGAGCTGTAGACTGGAGCTGTTCCTATTCAGCCATCTTGGAACCTCTCCTGAATATTGATCTGTTCAGCATTTCATCCTTTCTCATTCAGTCTTGGGAGATTGTGTGTTTCCAGGAATTTACCCATTTCCTCTAGATTTTCTAATTGGTGAGCATAGAGTTATTCATAGTATTCTCTGAGGATGTTTTGTATTTCTGAGGGATCAGTTGTAATGTCATCTTTGTCATTTCTGATTGTATTTATTTGGATCTTTTTGTCTGTGCTGATTTAGTTAGTGGTCTATAAATCTTGCTTATATTTTTTGAAGAACAAGCTCTTGGTTTCATTGATCTTTTGTATGAATTTTTGCATCTCAATTTCATCAAGACCCACTCTAATTTACTTCTTTAATTCTGATAACTTTGGAGTGGTTTGTTTATTTTTTTCTATTTCCTTTAGATGCAAAGTTAGACTGTTAATTTGAGATATTTCTAACTTTTTGAAGAAGGCATTAAGGGATATAAACTTTCCTTTTAACATTGCTTTAACTGCATTCCAAACATTTTGGTCAGTTGTATCCCTAGTTTCATTAATTTTAAAGAATTTTTAAATTTCTGCCTTAGTTTTGATATTCTTTGAGAAGTTATTCAGCAGTAACTTGTTTAATATTCATGGATTTGTGTAGTTTTGAGATTTTTTTTTGATGTTGGTTTCTATTTTTATTACACTGTGGTCCAAGCGTGGACTTGATATAATTTTGGTATTTATTAATTAATTGAGACTTGCTTTATACCAAGCAAGTGGTCAGTCTTAGCACATGTTTTATGTGCAGATGAGAATAACGTATATTTTTGTGTGTTTTGGGTGGGGTGTTTTATAGATGTCTATTAGCCCTACTGGTCAAGTGTTATGTTTAAGTCCAGAGTTTCTTTGTAGGTTTCTGACTTGATGATCTCTTTGATGCTGTTGGTGAGGTGTTGAAGACTCCCACAATTATTGTCTAGTTGTCTAAGTCTTTTTGTAGGCCAAGAGGAACAGGCGTATATATATTTTGGGTACTTAAGTCTTCTTGTTTGTTTGGAATTTTTATCATTATGCAATGCCCTTCATTGTCCATTTTAATTTTTGTTGGTATAAAAGACATCCAAATAGAAAAAGAAGAAGTCAAAATATCTCTCTTCCCTGGTGATATGATTCTGAACTTAGAAAACCCTAAAGACTTTGCTAAAAGGTTACTAGGGCTGATAAATGATTTTAGCAAGGTTTGAAGATACAAAATCAAAGTATAAAAACCAGTAGCATTACCATACATCAATTGCACTTAGGCTGAGAGTCAAATCAAGAACACAATCTCATTTACAGTAGCCACAAATAAAATGAAATACTTAAGAATACAGCTAACCAACGAGGTGAAAGATCTCTTCAAGGAAAACTACAAAACACTGCTGAAAGAAATAAGAGATGATATAAATAGATAGAAAAATACTGCATGCTCACAGATTGGAAAAGTCAATATCAATAAAATAGTCATACTGCCTAAAGTAATTACAGAGACAATGCTATTTCTATCAAATTACCAGTGATATTGTTCACATAATTGGAAAAAAACTATCCTAAAATTCGTATGGAACCAAGAAGGAACCCAAGTAGCCAAGGCAATCTTAAACAAAAAGAACGAAGTCATAGCCATCACACTATCCAACTTTACACTGAAAGGCTACAGTAACCAAAACAGCATAGTGTTGGTTCAAAAACAGACATATAGACCAGTGGAATTTACTAGAGAGCCCAGAAATAAAGTCACACACCTTCAATCTGATCTTTGACAAGGTCAACAAAAACAAGTAATGGGGAAAAGAATTCCTATTCAATAAATGGTGCTGCAATAAATGGTTAACCATATACAAAAATTAACTCAAGATAGATTCAAGACTTAAATGTAAGACCGACAACTGTAAAAATTCTAGAAGAAACCCTAGGAAATACCCTTCTTGACAATGACCATTGCAAAGAATTTCTGGCCAAGTTCCCAAAAGCAATTGCAACAAAACCAAAAATGGACAAGTGGAACCTATTTAAACTAAACACCTTGTGCACAGCAACAGAAAGTATCCGCAGAGTAAAGAGATATTCTACAGAATGAAAGAAAATATCCGCAAACTATGCATCTGAAAATGGTCTAATATACAGATTCTATAAGGAACTTAAATCAACAAGCAAAAACCAAATAACTCCATTATAAAATTGGCAAAGGACGTGAATAGACACTTGTAAAAAGCAGACATACAAGCAGCCAACAAACATATGAAAAATGGTCATCATCACTAATCATCAGAGAAATACAAATAAAACCTGCAATGGGAATTTTTAGAATGGTAATTATTAGAAAGTCGAGAAAGAACAGATGCTGGTGAGACTTCAGACAAAAAGGGAGCACTAATATAAATTCATTCAACCACTATGGAAAGAAGTTTGGAGATTTCTCAAAGAACTAAAAACAAAACCACCATTCAACCAGCAATCTCATTAATGTCTATATACTTTAATAAAATAGGTCATTATATTAAAAAGACACATATTCATCACCATGGTATTCACAATAGCAAAGACATGTATTCAACCTAGGTGCCCATCAATCATGAATTGGATTAAAAAATGTGGTACATACACTCCTTGGAATACTACACAGCCATATAAAAGAATGAAATCATGCCTTTCACAGCAACATGGATGGAACTAGAGGCCATTATTTTAACCAAATTAATGCAGGAACACAATGCCAAATAGCACATATTTTCACTTGTAAGTGGAAGCTAAACGTTGAGTACAAATGGATGTAAACATGGGAACAATAAACCCTGTGGCATACTGGAGCAGAGAGGAAAGGAAGAAAGTCAATAAAACACTACCTATGAGGGACTCTGCTCATTACCTGGGTGCAATATACCCATGTAACAAATCTGCACATGTATCCCCCTAAATAAAATAAACTTTGGAGAAATAAAAGAATAGATTAATATTTTCCCTGACTTGCTATATTGCTTTGCTGTGGAATTTGAATTGAATATAAAGTAAGAACTCAATGGCCAAGTGATGTTACAGAGATGAGCAAATAAATTGACCAAAAAGTAAAGTTGAACAGGAGAAGAATATACCAAGATGTAGCAGAATTCCCATGAAATTAGGGTATAAATTATGCTGTACAACAAAGGACAGCACATTCCAAGAAAAATTGGTTTAGAACAACTATAGCCAATATATAACTTGGGGGAGAAATAATTACCTTTATTTCCATAATTACCAGAAAACAGTGAGGCAATGTCTACAAAGGAATGGGGCAAAATAAATGTGAATCAAGATAATTATATCTAATCATAATATCATTTCTGATAATGGCAAAAGGCAGACATTCTTAAATATACAGGAACTCAGGGATGTGTTATGATTCCTTCTTGAAGAAAAAAACTTGTTCAAAAATTTATCCAAGTTAGAAAAGTTTCAGCATAAAAACTAAGAAATTGAAAGAATTGATAAAGGTAACATTAGTGAAATGTAAATACAATTAACTAGTGGATTTTAACTAAATGTATTGAGTAATTATGGTTGTTACTTTGTTAAGAAAACTTTAAAAAGTAAATATACTATTACTACAAAGAAAATATATAGTGTGAGGTAAGAGGTATCTAGATGAGATAGTTATTTCATATAAAAAGGAAGAAATCTGCTTTACTTTCTGAAATAAAAACTGCAATTAAAAGGAAGCTTAAACTCTACAAACTTAATTATTCTTCAAACATAAAAGTAACACTGAGGTACTATTTAATAAATACCTTCTGTAAATAAATTATTACTTAAAATTCATTATTTTCTTTTCAGTTTCTTTTATTCTCCTAAATTCTAATAAGTTCAATATAATGCATTTAATATAATGCCATCTACAGTATGACTTAACATTAATGTTTTATTCTTTCTTTTCATCTATCATCTACTATCAATTTTCATACATGTTTACATGTATAAATAGAACTCTCGAATAATGCTTTCTCCATGAAAGCGAAGGTTATATTTACTGGTATTTTGTTTGATTTTTAAAATAAAATACTGTGTTAAATATTTTACAAAAAAAGAAAATAATATTTAGTTATTAACGTATTTAAGCATTAAAACATCAAATACCCACCACCCAGAATTAAGAAATAATATTTTGCCTTATTAGTTTCATCTTTTTTATTAAGAGATAAGATGTAACAGGGTAGATTTCCCTTTGCATGGCTCTCTAGTTTTCTGTGTTCCTGTAGCAGTATTAATAAAGTGATATTGATGAAGTTGTAATGATAATTAAGGTTATGTGTTTACTATAGGCCTTACAAATATTGTACAGAATTGAAAAGATGTCATACATATCTAAATGTGACACTTCCATTAATTCATTGTCCTATTCAACGTTTGAAATTGTTTCTTACAAGATTATCATCACTTTGTACATAAACACAAACAGAAAAAAAAAAAAAAGAAAATTAGAATGGAACCCACAGTTTCCATTGCAGGCATTATTATATTCAGGAAACTTCCTTTATCATTGTTTTCACTTTTTTTTAATACACTAGAAATATAGGTAAGTTTGTAACCATCCATCATTCTTAAAACAATTTGATATTTGTGAGACTCAGTTATCTTTCTTTTAATTCGCAATGATTAACTCTTCCTAGAATTTAGTGTGAGATCATTTTAAACTGTATTTTTATTCTGATTTTCCGTCTTTTTCAAATGTTTTGTGAACACAGCTGAGCAAAATAAATCGCAAAGACAATTTTCTAAGTTTTTGCATGCCCTATTATGTTTATAATGAATCATTTTAAACCTCTAAGTTCAAGATTATTACATTTTTTTACAGTAATTTTTGATAGTAGTAGAAGCTATATAGAGAGATTCTAAATTGGGAATATAAAAACTAGCATGTTATATACAATTTATTTGATATAGAAGAAATTCTAAAGTAATATAGATATATGTGCTATACTGTCTTTCAGAGTTAATCTTTCATTCTTCCTCTGCTAAATCTTTTTGTCTTAAAAAGCTTAAAATAGCTGTTTACTATTTGCTAATTAATTAAATCTAGTAAACATGACTGGGTATCTCAAACATGTTTTAATTGATCTGATTAGCCAGAAGTTCATCAGGCATTGCCTTATAGGAGAGCAAAATTATTGCATTCTTTGGCAGATAGAAAGAGATCACTGGCCTTAAATCATTTTCCTCATTTATAGTATACAAGACTTTTTTCCTGTGTTTTGGTTGATCTTAAATTTGTCTAACAAAATAAAATTGAATTGAAAAACAAATATGAAAAATTTATATAATGGATATATGTAGTGTTTTTGTTTTTGAGATGGAGTCTCACTCTGTAGCCCAGGCTGGAGTGCAGTGGCATGACCTCAGTTCACTGCAACCTCTGCCTCCCGGGTTCAAGTGATTCTCCTGCCTCAGCCTCCTGCATAGCTGGGACTACAGGCACCTGCCACCAAAATGAATATGTGTAGTGTTTTTATGCTTAGACATAATTGTTGAGTCCAAGTTGTATTTTTTCTACTCTTCTTACAAGATCCCTGCAGTAGCTTTTACGCCTGTTAATGTCAAATAACATATAAAGACTAATCTCTAAATTTAAAACATTTTATTTGGGAAGCAAGAATTATAATTTGGGGCATACATACAAACCAGGTAGACTTTGATATGTCCGTAAAACAAAGAGAAGATTAGAGGATTTATAGAAAGGGGAAAAGTTATATATTGTTTTGAAAGAAAGTTCATTGGCACTAGTAAAGTTGTGGGGAGCTAGCAGGCTCTGAATGATGAGCGATGGCAGTGAGTAGAACCAGTCTTAGAGTGACAGTCAGTTGTTTCAGCAGTTATTAGATAAAACTGGTTTCAGGTTACAACAGGCCGTTTCAGCAGCAAGGTCACAAAGAACTACATTCTTGGAACAGTGTTATGTATCCTGAGATTTTTTTTTCCCGACTGGCCTCTCAACTCTGTTTTAGTTGGGTATGACAAGAATGACCTAATTAATATGATCAACTTTCATCTACCTTATATCTAAAATATTCAATTAAACTAGTAAAATTCATAGTACAGATTGAAGTAAATACAATTAAATAATTATAAAAATATAATACTCTGTTCTGTAAAACATAAACATCAGAGTTTTTTTTTTTATTTTTGTAATGTAGCATATGAGTATATATTTCCAATAGGGTAAAGCCATATTGATGCAGAGTTGCATCCTTTGATATTAGATTGGATATTGTTAGTTACATTGTACTTCTGTGAGACTGTCAATGCAGGTTATACTTAAAAATGAACTAGATCCTGTACTAAGGGTGAGAAGAATAGATATGGAAGCATTATTTCTTCATGAGCATCTGTTACATCTATAGTAATGTTTATCCTACTTGCAACTTAACAATTTAGCTTTATGGATGCTAAAACATGGCTTAAGTCTCTACAGTATCAAAGGATTTATTACCATAGCAGAGAAGATAGTGAGTTTTACATTTGTACTGGTTTCCCCAGGCCCCCATTCCCCCAAAGAAGCAGAAGAGGACACAAGCAGATGCTGAGTACACAGCAGGTTTGCATTACAACTGAGTAATCTTGACCTTAGGAAACCCAAATTTAGTATAAGGGCTTGCAAGCAAACCTACTTAACTTTACCTGGGAGAAAGATGTTCTCTTCATTATACTGGAGAGAAAACAAGTCTACTCTTTACTAAAGAAGGTGATACTCTCTATATTTGTCAGGGTTTTCAGGAGAAACAGAACCAATTATATGTATATGTATATGTATATGTATACGTGTATATATATGTGTGTGTGTGTACATTTGAGGTGTGTGTGTATACACACACACACACACTATATATATATATACACACATACAGATTTTATATATTTATGTATACGTATATTTATGAGGAAATTTATTATGGGATTTGGCTCATTGAATAATGGATGTTGCAACACCCTATAATCTGCTATCTGCAAGCTGGAACCCAGGAAAACCAGTGATATAATTCAGTCTGCATCTGAGGGCCTGAGATCCAGGATCATCCATGTCTGAGACCATAAGAAGATGATTGTCCCAGCTCGAAGAAAGTGAATTTGCTCTTCCTTCACCTTTTTGTTTGATTGTGCCCTCTACAATTGGATGATGGTTACCCATACTGGTGAGAGCAATCTTCTTTACTCAGTCTACAGATTCAAACAATAATTCCTTCCAGAAATGCCCTCATAGACATACACAGGAAATAATGTTTTACCAGCTATTTGTTCATTCCTTAGCCCAGTCAAGTTGACACATCAAAATTAACCATCAAAAGTCCACTCTTTGTCAACTGGGCACCCATATGCATCTCCTTAAACCATGCGTAATCTCTAAAAGACAATAACAAAGTCATAATTCCACCTATCATGATATGACTATACTACACACAACCAAAAGCACACCATTTTCTTTCCCATCACAGGAAGTAAATTTCTTCAGTGCTGTTTACTCTTGTCTTAATATCATATTACTTGAATATGATGATGTAAAAAATAACAATACTTAATTAGTACTGATATAAAGTCAATACAGTTTGTATTTTATAATATGGGAATAAGACAGGAGATAAAACAAGGACATTTGCTTAATATATGTATATATATACACAAATGTATTCATAAAAAATAAGGAATAAATATTCGTGACAAAGTCTTTGTTTCTGTGGTTGGTATTTATAACTACCTTCTTCTGTTACCTACTCTGTATTCTGTTCTGTATTATTTTTGCCTTCAGCATAAACCAAAGCTGGTTGTGGTTCTTTACCAGGTCAAACCTTCATTCCTGAAAGGTCTGGCCATTAGTAGTCCTGCCTGGATGGTGTTCTTTCTGTTTTCCATTGACCTTAATCACAGAGCATGGTAATACCAAGAGGTGCTCCAATAAAAATCTATAGTCCAAACACTTTCTTTCTTGCCTTCATTGTGAAATAGTGGTTCAATTTCCATTTGGTCATCCAGATCAGCCGCCCCAGTGAAAACATTAACTCCCTTCTTAGCCTGTTGATTCAGAGGCACGTGGAGCCCAAAGTAGCCTGGTGGCTGTCTTAACTTCCAGTTCAATGTAATAATTGTTGCATCTCCTGCTGGAAACATTCCTTCCTCTGTCCTCTAGGTCAGAGACCTTTAGGCAAGCAGAGCATAAAGTTGCTGAAACAGGAAGCAAAATTGCTGCTTGTGGGTCACTAAGAATAATAGTGAGTGGTGCACTTCCATTTCCATCATTTAATCACTGGACCTCTGAATCCTGGCTATGGGAGAAAAATCACCATATATTGTATACTGATTCAGAGCATATACAGCCTTCTATAGAGTCTTACCACAGTCCAAGGTTTTCCATCTACCTGGCACTGTAACAGAATTTTCAAAAGGCAATTCCACCATTCTATTAAGCCACCTGCTGCAAGATAATGGAGGGCATGGCATGGCCAGTGAATTTCATAAACATGGGCTTGTTGTTGAACTTCCTTTCCTGTGAAGTCAGTTCGTTGATCAGAAGCAATGCAGTGTGGAATATCATGACACTGGAGAAGACATGCTCTAAACCCATGGATAGTAGTTCTTGCAGCAATATTGCATGTACAACAGGCAAATCCATATCCAGGCTTAGTATCTATTCCTATGAGGACAACAACTGGTCTATTCCATGATGGTAGGGATCCAGTGTAACCAAACTGACAGCAGGCAGCTCACTAATGAACCCAAGAGTCATGCTGTATTAGGTATCAATGCTGGTCTCTGGTCCTAGCAGATCAGACACTAAGCAGTGGTGAGTTGAAGTTCAACAGGTTGACCATAGTCAGTGAAAGTTCACATTGCTGAACCTATGAATAACCTCCATCCCTGCCACTATGGCCAAATTATGTAAGACCTCACTGGACAATGATGGGGTAGTTGGGAAAATAGGCTGATTAATATCCATAAAATGGGTTGTTCTATCCACTTGATAATTAAAATCCTTTTCTGATGAGATCACCTGTTGGTGAGCATTCATATGGGACACAAATGTTTTCACATTCTTTGCCCGTTCAAACAAGTCTATCGACATATCTTTTCACCAATGTTTCTGTCATTAATTTTTCAATCAGGTTTCTTTGACATTTCTGACAATTTAGTCAAGCTATTCACTATAGACCTTGCATCAGTATATAGTCACATATCTGGTCATTTCTCTTCCCAAGCAAAGTTTACAATCATGTGCACTATCTGAAGTTTTTCCCACTGAAAATTAACTTTCACTACTGTGGTTCAGAAGCATCCCAGAAAAAGCTGTCCACTTTTAAGTTGTGCCTGCATATTGTAAAAATCCATCTGTAGAGGGATCCATGCCAAGATGGCCAAATAAGGACAGCTCCAGCCTCCAGCTCCCAGCGTGAGTGACACAGAAGATAGGTGATTTCAGCATTTCCAACTGAGGTACTGGGTTCATCTCACTGGGGCGTGTTGGACAGTGGGTGCGGGAGAGTGGGTGCAGCCCAATGAGAGACAGCCAAAGCAGGGCGAGGCATCGCCTCACCCAGAAAGTGAAAGGGGAAAGGAAATTCCCTTTCCTAGCCAAGGGAAACCGCGACACACAACACCTGGAAAATCGGGTCACTCCCACACTAATACTGTGCTTTACCAAGGGTCTCAGCAAACAGCACACCAGGAGATTATATCCCGTGCCTGGCTCGGTGGGTCCCATGCCCACAGAGGCTCCCTCATTGCTAGCACAGCAGTCTGAGATCTAACTGCAAGGCAGCAGCGAGGCTGGGGGCGGGGTGCCTGCTATTGCTGAGGCTTAATTACATAAACAAAGTGGCTGGGAAGCTCGAACTGGGTGGAGCCCACCACAGCTCAAGGAGGCCTTCATGCCTCTGTAGACTCCACCTCTGGGGAGAGGACATAGCCAAACAAAAGACAGCAGAAACATCTGCAGATGTAAATGTCCATGTCGGACAGCTTTGAAGAGAGTAGTGGTTTTCCCAGCATGGAGTTTGAGATCTGAGAACGGGCAGACTGCCTACTCAAGTGGTTCCCTGACCCCTGAGTAGCCTAACTGGGAGACATCACCCACTAGGGGCAGGCTGACACCTCACACCTCACACGGCCAGATACACCTCTGAGACGAAGCTTCTAGAGGAACGATCAGACAGCAACATTTGCTGTTCAGCAGTATTCACTCTTCTGCAGCCTCCGCTGCTGATACCCAGGCAAACAGGGTCTGGAGTGGACCTTGAGCAAACTCCAACAGACCTGCAGCTGAGGGTCCTGACTGTTGGAAAAAAAACAGAAAGGACATCCACACCAAAACCCCATTTGTACATCAACATCATCAAAGACCAAAGGTAGATAAAACCACAAAGATGGGGAAAAAGCAGTACAGAAAAGCTGGAAATTCTAAAAATCAGAGTGCCTCTCCCCCTTCAAAGGAACGCAGTTCCTTGCCAGCAATGGAACAAAGCTGGACGGAGTATGACTTTGACGAGTTGAGAGAAGAAGACTTCAGACAATCAAACTTCTCCGAGCTAAAGGAGGAACTACGAACCCAGCACAAAGAAACGATAAACCTTGAAAAAAGATTTGACGAATGGCTAACTAGAATAACAAATGCAGAGAAATCCTTAAATTACCCGATAGAGATGAAAACCATGACACGAGAACTAGGTGACAAATGCACAAACTTCAGTAACCAACTCAATCAACTGGAAGAAAGGGTTTCAGTGATTGAAGATCAAATGATTGAAATGAAGTGAGAAGAGAAGTTTAGAGAAAAAAACAGTAAAAAGAAATGAACAAAGCCTCCAAAAAATATGGGACTATGTGAAAAGACCAAATCTACATCTGATTGGTGTACCTGAAAGTGATGGGAAGAATGGAACCAAGTTGGAAAATACTCTGCAGGATATTATCCAGGAGAACTTCCCCAACCTAGCAAGGTAGGCCAACATTCCAATTCAGGAAATACAGAGAAAGCCACAAAGATACTCCTCGAGAAGAGCAACTCCAAGACACATAATTGTCAGATTCGTCAAAGTTGAAATGAAGGAAAAAATGTTAAGGGCAGCCAGAGAGAAAGGTAGGGTTACCCACAAAGGGAAGCCCATCAGACTAACAACGGATCTCTCAGCAGAAACTCTACAAGCCAGAAGACAGTGGGGGGCGGTTTTCAACATTATTAAAGAAAAGAATTTTCAACCCAGAATTTCATATCCAGCCAAACTAAGTTTCATAAGTGAAGGAGAAATAAAATCCTTTACAGACAAGCAAATGCTGAGAGATTTTGACACTACCAGACCTGCCCTACAAGAGCTCCTGAAGGAAGCACTAAACATGGAAAGGAACAACAGGTACCAGCCACTGCAAAAATATGCCACAATATAAAGACCATCAATGATAGGAAGAAACTGCATCAATTAATGAGCAAAATAACCAGCTAACATCATAATGACAGGATCAAATTCACACATAAAAATATTAACCTTAAATGTAAATGGCCTAAATGCTCCAATTAAAAGACACAGACTGGCAAAATTGGATAAACAGTCAAGACCCATCAGTGTGCTGCATTCAGGAGACCCATCTCACATGCAGAGACACACATAGGCTCAAAATAAAGGGATGGAGGAAGATCTACCAAGCAAATGGAAAACAAAAAAGGCAGAGGTTGCAATCCTAGTCTCTGATAAAACAGACTTTAAACTAACAAATATCAAAAGAGAAAAAGAAGGCCATTATATGTGGTAAAGGAATCAATTCAACAAGAAGAGCTAACTATCCTAAATATATATGCACCCAGTAAAGGAGCACCCAGATTCATAAAGCAAGTCCTTAGAGACTTACAAAGAGACTTAGACTCCCACACATTAATAATGGGAGACTTTAACACCCCACTGTCAACGTTAGACACATCAAGGAGACAGAAAGTTAACAAGGATATCCAGGAATTGAACTCAGCTCTGCACCAAGTAGACCTAATAGACATCTACAGAACTCTCCACCCCAAATCAACAGAATATACATTCTTCTCAACACCACATTGCACTGATTCCAAAATTGACCACATAGTTGGAAGTAAAGCACTCCTCAACAAATGTAAAAGAACAGAAATCGTAACAAAGTGTCTCTCAGACCATGGTGCGATCAAACTAGAACTCAGGATTAAGAAACTCACTCAAAACCGCTCAACTACATGGAAAGTGAACAACCTGCTCCTGAATGACTACTGAGTATGTAATGAAATGAAGGCAGAACTAAAGATGTTCTTTGAAACCAATGAGAATAAAGATACAACATACCAGAATCTCTGGGACACATTTAAAGCAGTGTGTAGAGGGAAACTTATAGCACTAAATACCCACAAGACAAAGCAGGAAAGATCTAAAAGTGACACCCTAACATCACAATTAAAAGAACTAGAGACGCAAGAACAAACACATTCAAAAGCTAGCAGAAGGCAAGAGATAACTAAGATCAGAGCAGAACTGAAGGAGACAGAGATACAAAAAAACCTTTCAAAAAAGCAATGAATCCAGGAGCTGGTTTTTTGAAAAGATCAACAAAATTGACAGACCGCTAGCAAGACTAATAAAGAAGAAAAGAAAGAAGAATCAAATGGATGCAAGAAAAAAATGATAAAGGGAATATCACCACCGATCCCACAGAAATACAAACTATCAGAGAATACTATAAACACCTCTACACAAATAAACTAGAAAATCTAGTAGAAATGGATAAATTCCTGGACACTTACAGTCTCCCAAGACTAAACCAGGATGAAGTTAAATACCTTAATAGACCAATAACAGGCTCTGAAATGGAGGGAATAATCAATAGTTTACCAACTAAAGAAAGTCCAGGAACAGAAGGATTCACAGTCTAATTCTACCAGAGATACAGGGAAGAGCTGGTACTATTCCTCCTGAAACTATTCCAATCAATAGAAAAAGAGGGAATCCTCCCTAACTCATTTTATGAGGCCAGCATCATTCTGATACCAAAGCCTGGCAGAGACACAGCAAAAAAAAAAAAAAAAAAAAAGAGAGAGAGAATTTTAGACCAATATCCCTGATGAACATTGATGCAAAAATCCTCAATAAAATACTGGCAAACCGAATCCAACAGCACATCAAAAAGCTTATCCATCATGATCAAGTGGGATTCATCCCCGGGATGCAAGGCTGGTTCAACATATGCAAATCAATAAATGTAATACAGCATATAAACAAAACCAAAGACAAAAACCACATGATTATCTCAATAGATGCAGAAAAGGCCTTTGACAAAATTCAACAGCCCTTCATGATAAAAACTCTCAATAAATTCGGTATTGATGGGACATATTTCAAAATAATGAGAGTTATTTATGACACACCCACAGCAAATATCATACTGAATAGGCAAAAACGATAAACATTCCCTTTGAAAACTAGCACAAGACAGGGATGCCCTCTCTCACCACTCCTATTCACCGTAGTGTTGGAAGTTCTGGCCCAGGGCAATCAGGCAGGAGAAAGAAATAAAGAGTGTTCAGTTAGGAAAAGAGGAAGTCAAACTGTCCCTATTTGCAGATAACATGATTATATATTTAGAAAATCCCATCGTCTCAGCCCAAAATCTCCTTAAGCTGATAAGCAACTTCAGCAAAGTCTCAGGATACAAAATCAATGTGCAAAAATCACAAGCATTCTTATACACCAATGACAGACAAACAGAGAGCCAAATGATGAATGAACTCCCATTCACAATTGCTTCAAAGAGAATAAAATACCTAGGAAGCCAACTTACAAGGGATGTGAAGGACCTCTTCAAGGAGAACTACAAACCACTGCTCAACAAAATAAAAGAGGACACAAATGGAAGAACATTCTATGCTCATGGATAGGAAGAATCAATATCGTGAAAATGGCCATACTGCCCAAGGTAATTTATAGATTCAGTGCCATCCCCATTAAGCCACCAATGATTTTCTTTGCAGAATTGGAAAAAAACTACTTTAAAGTTCATATGGAATCAAAAAAGAGCCCACATTGCCAAGAGAATCCTAAGCCAAAAGAACAAAGCTGGAGGCATCACACTACCTGACTTCTAACTATACTACAAGGCTACAGTAACCAAAACACCATGGTACTGGCACCAAAACAGAAATATAGACCAATGGAACAGAACAGAGTCCTCAGAAATAATACCACACATCTACAGCCATCTGATTTTTGACAAACCTGACATAAACAAGAAATGGGGAAAGGATTCCCTGTTTAATAAATGGTGCTGGGAAAACTGGCTAGTGATATGTAGAAAGCTAAAACTGAATCCCTTCCTTACACCTTATACAAAAATTAATTCAAGATGGATTAAAGACTTAAATGTTAGACCTAAAACCATGAAAACTCTAGAAGAAAACCTAGGTAATACCATTCAGGACATAGGCATGGGCAAGGACTTCATGTCTAAAACACCAAAAGCAAAGGCAACAAAAGCCAAAATTGACAAATGGGATCTAATGAAACTAAAGAGCTTCTGCACAGCAAAAGAAACTACCATCAGAGTGAACAGGCAACCTACAGAATGGGAGAAAATTTTTGCAATCTACTCATCTGACAAAGGGCTAATATCCAGAGCCTACAAAGAACTCAAACAAATTTACAATAAAAAACAAACAACTCCATCAAAAAATGGGCAAAAGATATGAACAGACACTTCTCAAAAGAAGACATTTATGCAGCCAACAGACACATGAAAAAATGCTCATCATCACTGGCCATCAGAGAAATGCAAATCAAAACCACAATGAGATACCATCTCACACCAACTAGAAGGCAGTCATTAAAAGGTCAGGAAACAACAGGTGCTGGAGAGAATGTGGAGAAATGGGAACACTTTTACACTGTTGGTGGGACTGTAAACTAGTTCAACCATTGTGGAAGACAGTGTGGCGATTCCTCAAGGATCTAGAACTAGAAATACCATTTGACCCAGCCATCCAATTACTGTGTATATACCAAAAAGACTATAAATCATGCTGCTATAAAGACACATGCACACATATGTTTGTTGCAGCACTATTCACAATAGCAAAGACTTGGAACCAACCCAAATGTCCATCAATGACAGACTGGATTAAGAAAATGTGGCACACATACACCATGGAATACTATGCAGCCACAAAAAAGGATGAGTTCATGTCCTTTGTAGGGACATGGATGCAGTTGGAAACCATCATTCTCAGCAAACTATTGCAAGAACAGAAAACCAAACACTGCATGTTCTCACTCATAGGTGGGAATTGAACAATGAGAACACTTGGACACAGGAAGGGGAACATCATACACCGGGGCCTGTTACGGGGTGGAAGGAGGGGGGAGGGATAGCATTGGGAGATATACCTAATGTAAATGACAAGTTGATGAGTGCAGTACACCAACATGGCACATGTATACCTATGTAACAAACCTGCATGTTGTGCACATGTACCCTAGAACTTAAAGTATAATAATAATAATAATAAAAATCTGTAAAATAGTCTCAATTCTTCTCTTTCTCTGTTAATTGATTAGAGGTAACTTCCGATAGGACCTTAGATGTAGGCTGGAAGAGAGAAGGCAGTGTAGCAGAAGTGGGTTCCACTGACATTTAGGCCACTCTTTTATATAACTTACTTGTGTCTTCAAGACAAGTTATATAAGAGACCAATGGGCTCAGGCACATTCATACATGCACAACTTCCATTTGATGAGGAAATGATGCTGTGGATGCCCAACAAGTTAATGATGGGAAGCTGAGGTCTCATGGCAATTTGGCAGCCTAAGGTCAAACATTCAGTTTCTACTTAGTCCCCGTAACAGGCCAATAGCTGTCTTTTAAAAGGAGAGTAGATATCTGTGGATAATGTCAGGGCTTTTCTCCAAAATCCTAAAAGCCTATACTGCGTTTTACCTAAAGGGACCTTTCACAGGCTGAAACAACATCCCTCTCTGCCACTGACACTTCAAGCACCATAGATCTGCTAGAGCATATGGCCCAATGTTTAAGCGTTATCTGTAGTGCAAAGCAGCTGGAGACAATATTAGTGTTAAGACTAAGAGGATAGGTAAGTGTGAAGTAACTATCACATGGAGTCTATGCCCCAAATAGAAACAATGGATTTGATGAACAGAGAACTACATGGATGAATCTTTAAAATAGTTTATAAATAAAAAAATTATATATAAGATTATATGTATTTTATATATATATATAATTACATGTAAGTTTTATACAATTAGAAACAATACTAGTTGTATCTAAATCTACACTGGGTGAAAGGTATCGAGGGATTAAAAAAGGAGAGTGTAAATTTAGATTGAAACGGAATTTTAAAGGAATAGTATAGGTTTTGTTCACTCACTGATTCTTATTCCACCTAATTCTTAATTGGTTTGAGAATAATATAAATGATGATTTATATCAAATGACCAAAATACGCAATGAAGACTTGAGAGGCCTTGGCTTTTCCCCAGGTCTTTGCTGATCCTAAACTGAGACTCCAAGATTGTTATCTAATCCAAACAGTATACATTTTATCATATTCGTGAGTAAAGCATGTTATTCAAGTGACCACGGTGGGCATAGGAAGAGACGAGCCTTGATGGAGATTGTGTTTCATGTGTATATAAATGTATTCAAACGTAATTTTTAAACTTCTTATGCATAGCAAACAAATCCCATCTATAGTTTTAATTGTTTGAATTCAGTCCTTGTCAATACTTTGCAACCATTGACAGTCAAAACAAGGAAAATGTTTTGTACTGGGGTGATATTTTAAGCCAATAAGGTAACAGTTTTAGATAATGTCAGACTGTCATTAAAGAGTTTTTTTAATAGATTAGAAAAAAAAAACAAAGATAGAGAAGAGAAAATGTACCTCCTTTTTAAAAATTTCAACCAGCCAAACATTTCAACCCTAGAGGGAAGCCCTACTAATTAGAATATGAAGTAGCCAAGATTTAATTAGGGATTCTAACTTAAATGAGAAAATATATTGCTTAAATTAATCCATGAAATTAAATATGGAACCTCCAGTTGTTGACAAATGGCATATTTGTACAAAAGGTGTCCTCTCAAACAATCAACATTGGATAGTCTATAGAATGAATATTTATGGAAGGGCACACAGACTATTTTAAGGCTATTAGCATTCTAAATCTTAAACTGAGTATTAGATAAATATCTTACTGTTAATATTATTGTCATGATATAAATTATATACACACATATACACAAATTCACACACAAATCACACACACATATACAGTATCACGGTGGCTCACTCCTGTAATCCCAGCACTTTGTGAGGCTGAGGTGGGTGGATCACGAGATTAGGAGATTGAGACCATCCTGGTTAACACGGTGAAACCCTGTCTCTACTAAAAATACAAAAAATTAGCTGGGCATGGTAGCATGTGCCTGTAGGCCCAGCTACTCTGGAGGCTGAAGTAGGAGAAGCATTAAAACCTGAGAGACAGAGGTTGCAGTGAGCCAAGATCACACCACTGCACTCCTGCCTGGGTGACAGAGTGAGATTCCATCATGAATAAATAAATAAATAAATAAATAAATAAATAAATAAATAAATAAAATTTCAGAAATGTGATATATAATGAATAGAAGTACGTATGTTTCATAAGTATACAGTGAAAGAACAAATTTACACAGTTTCTCAGAAATAATGAGCAAAAGTTTCCAAGAATTAAAGAAAGACAGTCTTTTGTTGAAAATAATTGCAAATGTCACACATGATTAAGTTAACAAATGAGAAACAATATTTTAAAGTTAAAAATACCAAGGATTCCACATATAAGTGAGGATACTCTAAAATATTCAGAAAAGCAATAAAAGAATAATTAACTAGACATGAGACTACTCCACAAGATCTGGTGTATTTGTTTTCTATTGCTGTGTGTTGAATTGCCACTAACTTACTGTATTGGTTTTCTAGCACTGATTAACAAAGTACCACAAACTGGGTTGCTTAAAACAACATAAGTTTATTTTCTCATAGTTCTGAAAGCTAGAAATGTGAAATCTAGGTATCAATAGGGCTACCTCTCTGAAATCTGTGGGGGGAAATCCTTCTTTGCCTCTTCCTAGCTTCTGCTGACTTACTGTACTAGCAATCCTCAATGTTCTTCGCTTCCATAATCACACAGTGTCTACTCACATGACATTCTCCTTTCCATGAATGTCTGTGTACAAATTTCCCTCCTACAAGGACACCAGTCATATTGGAAAGGGGTTCACCCTAGTGACCTTATCTTAACTTGATTATGTCTGCAAAGGCTCTATTTCCAAATAAGGTCATGTTCACAGATACTAGTTACTGGGAGGTGGGACTTCAATACATATTTTGGGAAGACAAAATCCAATCCATACCACTGACTGTCTTATTTAAAAAATAAGACAAATTTATTATCTTGCAATTTTCTCAGATCAGGGGTCTGTGTAGGAGTAGGTTGGAGCTTTTGCTCAGGATCTCCCAAAACTAAAATCAAGCTGTCATTCAGACTGTCTTTTCACCTGAAACTCAGAGTTCTATTCCAAGCTCATTCAGCCTGTTGGCAGAATTAAGTTATTTGCAGTTGCATAACTAAAATCTCCATTTCCTTGCTGGCCAGGAATTGCTTGTAGCTCTAAAGGCCACTCTTCGTCTTTATCATTTGGCCTCTCTTACAACACGGCAGCTTATTTCTTCAAGGCCAGCATAAACATAAACAGAAGTAACGTCTTATCACATTCACAGGCACTGCTCACATTCAAGGTTAGGAAATTACACAGGTTATGTGCTCCAAGAAACAGGAATATTGGAGACCATTCCATAATTCTTTGTATCACATTTATTCAATAAAATATATGACTATCATGTGTACATCCGGGTAAACTGCTAATTAAATGAACAGAAGAAGTGAAAGTAGTCTCTGGCGTAAACAACCTCACAATATTTATTACATGAAGGTCCTCTATGAAAACATTCTTGAAGTAAGTATTATGGCAAAGGAAGAAATAAATTATGGAGAACAAAAGAATTACGAGAAGAAAAAGTAATTCAATAAGCAAAGCTTATTGATAGATAGGCAATGACATTAAGAAAGACAAGAAAATATCTACAGCTTTCCTAGCTAAAATGTTTTAATGATATAATGCTATAGAATGGGCAGAGAGAAGCAATGGAAACATACTTCTTTAGTTTCTGGATGAAATGTTAATATTGCTAAGCTTAAGAAATAAATAGACAAAAATAAGTTAATATGGGTTATATTAAGAGTAATCAGAACAAAATAATAATATAGAATTTTTCAAACCAGAAAAATATTATATAAATATTTTGATATAAGCAATTGAGGGAGAAAAGGAGAAAACACGGGAAAAAGAAAATGTGGTTTTGGTTAAGTTTAAGAAATCTTTCTATTCTTTGGAAGAAATTTAACTTATTAACTTTCTACCTTTTACTCTGAGTCACCCTGATAAAATTGGAATAGCAACTCTTATCAGAAGGCAGCATTACTTACAGTAAAATTGTCCACTGGCTAGTAAATTGCAACTGAACTCACGAAAACTACAAGTATCATGACGTAGCCAGAATTTTGTGTTTTCCTGATGATGCAGCTCGTGCCTTTCTAATAGCCATTCTTCTGGTGGCCACAGGAGATATTGGCTCATGTATAGTAAGAGCCTTCCAAACCCAAATTAATCTCACATCATGCGTGTAATTCTGGTCTTTTTTCTCCTGAGCTTACTTGAGAGATCAGAGAATAGATTCTGAATAGCTGTGTAAACGGCCTCAAAGACCACTTCTAAGGTAAAGAATACCTGATACTTTCTTTTCTACATCCTTTTAACTAAATCTGATGCCAAATGTGACCTTTTTAATACTGTGAGTTTGAATGTTTAGTTAAGCCTGTAAAGATTCTCTAGTGGACATTGTAATAATAAACAAACAATAGATAATGAAATTTAATTTAATGTTAATTAGAAAATGCATGTAAATGAGTTAGAATTATTTATCAAGAATAAATTATTTATCAAGAATCAATTATTAGATTCAATTTTAAAAATCAAATAATACATGTCATATAAAAGATACATAAGAAATAAGTGGCATGATTATGTAGAAAATCTCAATGCTGGGAAAAACCATAAAAATTGAGGTAGAACTTAGCTAGTGTATCAATCTTAATAAATATCTAGAAGTATTTGTCTATATAGTATCCTAAGAAATGTGGAGAATATTGGTAAAATAGTCCATAATTTAAAAAATGTTATGATTTTGAAGATATGTGAAGCGAAAAATATAACACTTAAAAATAATTGACAAAACCACAAGGAGAAATATAAAAATAAACAATTATTGGAGATTTTAACACACCACTCTCAGTACTCTCTAGCTCAAAAAAAAAAAAAAACAAATAAGTAAAAGCAATGAATTTTTTAATAACATTGCTTATAAGTTCATGTAGGAATCCTGAAGGCTGTCTTAAAATTTTGCCTAGCACAGTCTTTTTTATGGTCCTAAAAAATTAGTCTTCCTCCCCCATGCAGCATACACCCTCCCCAAGACCCAAGAGTTTAACACTATTACATAATAGCATCAACTAAAAATCTAAAATCGCATCATTTAAATAATGTAAGTTAGGTGTGAGTGAGGTTTCTAAGTGTAAGCTACTAAATTCTACTCCTACACATAGTTCTTAGCCATCTGTGGGACAGTGAAACTTGACAATACTACCAACGTACATTGTAAGACAGACATAAAAATAAACAATTTTAGACACTGATTTAAACACATCGAAGAGGGAGGCAAATGGAAACACAAAAGAGTCACTGGTGCACAGCAGTTCTGAAATCAAGCTAGGCAAATGTGCAGACTCTATTTTTTAGACTTTTTGGTCTGAGAATAATTTTCCTTGGCTCTCCATTCTACTCTCTTTGTTCTTAGTTTTGCTGTCTGAGTCATCCTTTGTCATAAAGGTCAGTACACGTTTGCAGTTGAGTTTTATCAACTTACTTCCCTTCAGTAGATTTTGATGGTCTGGCAACCTCTTTCCATTTTATACATTCCCTGTTTCTTTGATACAAGTTGGGACTGTCTCCATATAAACAATTTTCTAAAGAATTTTGGGGACCTTCTTAGACTTCACTGGTATTTATTCCACTAGGCAAAGGTTACAGCCACAGGTCTTTGAAAGGCAATTCCTTTACTATTACAGCCTTCTGCAGAGAGGACTGGGAGTCAGTTTCCTTAAGCTTTAGAAATTATTTTGTTTGGTTGCAATCCACGAGTCATTTGGTGTGGATGTCCTTTTTGTTGATATTGATGCTATTCCTTTCTGTTTGTTAGTTTTCCTTCTAACAGTCAGGCCCCTCAGCTGCAGGTCTGTTGGAGTTTGCTAGAGGTCCACTCCAGACCCTGTTTGCCTGGTATCACCAGTGGAGGCTGCAGAACAGCAAACATTGCTGCCTGATGCTTCTTCTAGAAGCTTTGTCCCAGAGGGGCACCCACCTGTATGAGGTGTCTTATTTATTTATTTTATTTCTTAAAAAAATGTTTTGCATACCAAATATATGAACTTTTGATCTTCCTAGGGTTTTAATAAAATATTATATTTTGTTGTTTCTCTGTTATTTCTCTTTGCCAAATGTTCAGCAGTCATTTCTGACTTTTGGCATCTATTACCAGCTAGCGAGGCCGCATATTTCAAAATCACCTAGCCTTGGTCCCCGTTTTGCTCAACAAATTTTTCTTCAATGTGTCTCTCTCCTCTCACATTTTATAATAAGTAGCAAGAAAAAAATCAGCTTCTTCAACAGTTTTCTTGAAAATCTCCTAAACTATGTATCAAATTTGTTACTTACAAGTTCTGCTTTGCACATAATTGCAGGACACAATTTTACTAAGCTTACTGTCACTATATGACAAGTATCCACCTTTCTCCAGTTTCTGGTAGCATATTCTTCACTTCCTTCTGGTTCTTACCAGCAGCATTTTTAACAGTGTTTTAAAGACAATTTACACATTTTCTATCACACTCCTCAAAATTCTTTCAGCTCCTACCCACTGCCAGTTCAAAGCCACTGCAACATTTTTAGGTATTTGCTAGAACACCATCCCACTTTTAGCACCAAAATTTATGTTAGCTTTTTATTTCTGTGTAACAACTTACTATAAACCTAGCACTTAACACACGTTTAGGGTCATCAGATATAATTTTGCTGATTCCTCTGCTTAGGAATTTACCAGACTGAAATCAAACATGTGAGCCAGGACTACAGTGTATCTGAAGCTCAAGGTCCCCCTCCAAGTTCTCCTGTTGGCAAGATTTATTTCCTTGTGACCATATGACTTAGGTTCTTGTTACCTATTAGTTGAGAACTGTTCTTAGCTATTGGATACCTAGAAACAGTGAGAAGTTTTTAAACTAATAAAAATAAGTTATATGAGAATATGGAACAATCTAGTGAAAGTTAGAAGGCAATTTAAAGCCAGGTTGGGATTATTACACTGAATACTTTATCAGATATGTAAAGCATAGCAACATGGAAACAGAAACTTAAAAGCATAATAGTGTTCATAAGGTAAAAAACAAATTTGTTTCCTAGGATCTTGTCACTTCTTGGCGTAAATTTTGAGGAAAAAAGTTTATTTACTTCAAGAGAATACTGTAAAATAAAATGGAAAAATTATCTTATATATCAAAATGAATAGTAATTTATATTTGTTTCTTAAAAATAGTAATTCAATGAACAGAAAAGGTAAGCGGTCAATATATGATAGTGAAAAAATAATATATGCAAATTTAAAGAATTAGACTAAAAAGGAAGGAATGAAGCAGCTGACTTGCAAACTATTTCTCTCCTGTGCTAAGGGGAGAGTATGCTCCTGGGAAGGGAAAACGACAGATAACCCAGTCTAATATTCTTATATAGATGTTGATAAACAATTGCTTGGAAAATTGATTATTTTTGTTATTGGAAGAATTCTTATTTAGGGAATGTTTTTAGTCTAACTGCCTATGGACTGATTGTTTATGGTAAACAAACATGAAATGTATAGATTTATGAAAGGTAATCTCCATGTGAAATGTCAAATAAGCAATATAACTATCTGAATATAAAATGTACATTTTTTCATAACTAAGTTAGTTTCATCTGTGTAAGTGATGTAAACCACCCACATCACTTATAAACTACATCTGATAAAGGGAAGCAGGACCTGGGGAGATGTATGAAGAATCCCGTACTACTCTCTGCTCCATCTGTGGCTGTTAATTTCCTGTATCTTTGAAATTTAGTAAAGCTTAACACTGGACAAGATGTCTGATACAGGTAAGTCTGATTTAACAGTTTAGTCCTTCATATAAGTTCAGAGACCATGGAAGTTTTATAGAATTGCAAATAATTTAGATTTTTTGCTTTAAAGAGCTGGTGGGATTTGATCTTGCTTATATTCTATGGGGAAAACGTCAGAGAATATGAGAGGAAAAAACACAGGATATAATTGGTTCGGCATATTAGAAGAGAAATTAGAATGCATGAATCTCAAATAGATGGTGTTGCATCATGAGAAGAATTAATTAAAACAAAAGGAGGGAAGGCAGATGCATTTAGTTGTTGTGTCATTATACTCAAATAAAAATGTATTAAACACTGGCTTACAAAAAATTATTTAAAGAAATGTTGAAAAAAATTATATTCCCATGTGATAGCCACTTCACTCCTTCAAATTCTGATACTGTTATGTCTATATTTGGGCCAGAGAAACTTGCATTGTAAATAAGCATTTTAAGTGATACTGATGCAGTTAATCAACTAAAAACAATTTTGACCTTACCAGTGGAAAATTACATGAAATATACATGAAAATCAGAAAATTCTGTAGTAATACATAACTACGCAATTTTAGTTTATGACTACACAATTTTAGTTTATGGTTTTTCTTGTTGAATAATTTTTGCAACACTTCTGATCTATATACTTAATCCATGTGTTGATAGTCTAGTGTACTTATAAAACTTCTAACAAAGCCTTTATTTACAACATTTGGTCTTTTATTGTATAGATCCACAGAGCTGTTGTTATACTGCAATCATCCTTGTCATCTAAATATGGATTATGGCTACTAACTACTTACTTCTAAACTTTTAAAACAAATTTTGGGTCCAAATAGGAACAGTTCCGGTCTACAGCTCCCACCAAAATTGACACAAAAGACAGGTGATTTCTGCATTTCCAACTGAGGCACCAGGTGCATCTCATTGCAACTGGTTGGTCAGTGGGTGCAGCCCATGGAGGGAGAGCTGAAGCAGGGCATGGCATTGCCTCACCCAGAAAGTGCAAGGGGTCAGGAGATTTCCCTTTCCTAACCAAGGGAAGCTGTGAAAGACTATACCTGGAGGAATGGTACACTGTGCCCAAATACTGCACTTTTCCCATGGTCTTCACAACCAGCAGACCAGGACATTCCCTCCCATGGCTGGCTTGGTGGGTCCCATGCACCTGGAGCCTTGCTTGCTGCTAGCACAGCAGTCTGAGATTGACCTGGGATCCTGGAGCTTGGCGGGAGGAGAGGTGTCTGCCATTGCTCAGGCTTAAGTAAGCAGTTCTATGCTCACAGTGTAAACAAAGCGGTAGGGAAACTCGAACTGGGCAGAGCCCACTGCAGCTCAGCAAGGTCTACTGCCTCTCCAGATTCCACCTCTGGGGGCAGGGCATATCTCAACAAAAGGCAGCAGACAGCTTCTGTAGACTTAAACGTCCCTGCCTGACAGCTCTAAGAGAGCAGTGGTTCTCCCAGCATGGTGTTCGAACTCCGATAATGGTCAGACTACCTCCTCAAGTGTTTCCCTGACCCCCATGTAGTCTGACTGGGAGACACCTCCCAGTAAGGGCTGACAGACACCTCATACAGGTGGGTGCCTCTCTGGGACAAAGCTTCTAGAAGAAGAATCAGGCAGCAATGTTTGCTGTTCTGCAGCCTCCACTGGTGATACCAGGCAAACAGGGTCTGGAGTGGACCTCCAGCAAACTCCAACAGACCTGCAGCTGAGGGGCCTGTTAGAAGGAAAACTAACAAACAGAAAGGAATAGCATCAACATCAACAAAAAGGACATCCACACCAATACCCCATCCGTAGGTCACCAACATCAAAGACCAAAGGTAGACAAAACCACGAAGATGGGGAGAAACCAGAGCAGAAATGCTGAAAATTCCAAAAGTCAGAATGCCTCTTCTCCTCCAAAGGAACACAACTCCTCGCCAGCAAAGGAACAAAACTGGATGGAGAATGAGTTTGATGAGTTGACAGAAGTAGGCTTCAGAAGGTCAGTATTAACTTCTCCAAGCTAAACAAGCATGTTCTAACCCATTGCAAGGAAGCTAAAAACCTTGAAAAAAGATTAGAAGAATGGCTAAGTAGAATAAACAGTGTAGAGAAGACCTTAAATGACCTAATGGAGCTGAAAACCACAGTACGAGAACTTCGTGAAGCATACACAAGCTTCAATAGCTGATTCGATCAAGCAGAAGAAAGGATATCGGTAATTGATGATTAAATTAAAGATATAAAGTGAGAAGAAAAAATCAGAGAAAAAAGAGTGAAAAGAAATAAACAAAGCCTCCAAGAAATATGGGAGTATGTGAAGAGACCAAATCTACATTTGATTGGTGTACCTGAAAGTGACAGTGAGAATGGAACCAAGTTAGAAGACACTCTTCAAGATATTATGCAGGAGAACTTCCCCAACCTAGCAAGGCAGGCCAACATTCCAATTCAGGAAATACAGAGAGCACCACAGAGATACTCCTCGAGAAGAGAAACCCCCCGACACGTAATTATCAGATTCACCAAGGTTGAAATGAAGGAAAAAATGTTAAGGGCAGCCAGAGAGAAAGATCTGGTTACCCACAAAGGGAAGCCCATTAGACTAACAGCAGATCTCTTGGCAAAAACAATACAAGCCAGAAGAAAGTAGAGGCCAATATTCAACATTCTTAAAGAAAAATAATTTTCAACTGACAATTTCATATCCAGCCAAAGTAAGCCTCATAAGTGGAGGAGAAATAAAATTCTTTACAGACAAGCAAATGCTGAGAGATATTGTTATCACCAGGCCCACCTTACAAGAGCTCCTGAAGGAAGCACTAATCATGGAAAGGAACAGCCGGTACCAGACACTGCAAAAACATGCCAAATGGTAAAGACCATCAACGCTATGAAGAAACTACATCAATTAATGGGCGAAGTATCCAGCTACCATCATAATGACAGGATCAAATTCACACATAACAATATTAATCTTAAATGTAAATGGGCTAAATGCCCCCATTAAAAGACACAGACTGGCAAGTTGGATAGAGTCAAGACCCATCAGTGTACTGTATTCAGGAATCCCATCTCACGTGCAAAGACACACATAGGCTCAAAATAAAGAGATGGAGGAAGAGCTACCCAGCAAATGGAAAGCAAAAAAAAAAAAAAAAAACTAAAAACAAACAAACTAACAAAAAAACAAAACAGGGGTTGCAATCCTGGTCTCTGATAAAATAGACTTTATTTTATTTTATTTTATTTTTGAGATTTCAAATGATCTTTATTTTTATTTTTCTGTATTTTCCAATTACCTATAATAAATGTATCTTACTTTTGTTTTCTTATTTATGGTGGCCAGGTGCAGTGGCTTACGCCTGCAATCCCAGCACCCTGGGAGGCCAGGGCGGGCAGATCACCTGAGGTCAGGAGCCCGAGACCAGCCTGACCAACACGGCAAAACACCGTCTCCACTAAAAATACAAAATTAGCCAGGCATGATGGCGGGCACCTGTAATCCCAGCCACTCAGGAGGCTGAGGCAGGAGAACCTCATTAAAGATCATAACTATCTTGGTCACAATTGTGTCTTCTCTCTGGGACATAGAAGGTGTAGCAAACATGATAAGCAAATACTTAATAGCTGTGTCATATAAAATGTCCATACATGTTGGTAGATAAAATAGACTTTAAACCAACAAAGATCAAAAGAGAAAAAGAAGGCCAGTACCTAATGGCAAATGAATCATTTCAACAAGAAGAGCTAACTATCCTAAATATATATGCACCCAATACAGGAGCACCCAGATTCATAAAGCAAGTTCTTAGAGACCTACACAGAGACTTAGACTCCCACACAATAATAATGGGAGACTTTAACACTCCACTGTTAATATTAGACTGATCAATGAGACAGAAAATTAAAAAGGATACCCAGGACTTGAACTCAGTTCAGACCAAGCGGGCCTAATAGACATCTACAAAACTCTCCACCCCAAATCAACAGAATATACATTCTTCTCAAAACCACATTGCACTTATTATAAAATTGACCACATAATTGGAAGCAAAACACTCCTTAGCAAATGTAAAAGAACAGAAATCACAACAAACTGTCTCTCAGACCACAGTGCAATCAAATTAGAACTCAGGATTAAGAAACTCACTCAAAACTGCACAACTACATGGATACTGAACAACCTGCTCCTGAATGACACCTGGGTAAGTAGTGAAATGAAGGCAGAAATAAAGATGTTCTTTGAAAGCAATGAGAACAAAGACACAATGTACCAGAAAATTGGGAAACATTTAGAGCAGTGTGTAGAGGGAAATTTATAGCACTAAACGCCCACAAAAGAAAGCAGGAAAGATCTAAACTTGACATCCTAACATCACAATTAAAAAAACTAGAGAAGCAAGAGCAAACGAATTCAAAAGCTAGCAGAAGACAAGAAATAACTAAGATAAGAGCAGAACTGAAGGAGATAGAGATACAAAAAAGACCCTTCAAAAAATCAATGAATCCAGCGGTTTTTTTTTTAAAAGATCAACAAAATAGTTAGACCACTAGGAAGACTAATAAATAAAAAAAGAGAGAAGAATCAAATAGACACAATAAAAAATAATAAAGGAGATATCACCACAGATCTCACAGAAATACAAACTACCATCAGAGAATACTATAAACACCTCTACACAAATAAACTAGAAAATCTAGAAGAAGTGGATACATTCCTGGACACATACATCCTCTAAAACAGGAAGAAGTTGAATCTCTGAATAGACCAATAATAGGTTCTGAAATTGAGGCAATAATTAATAGCCTATCAACCAAAAAAAGTCCAGGACCAAATGGATTTGTAGATGAATTCTACCAGAGATACAAAGAGGAGCTGGTACCATTCCTTCTGAAACTATTCCAATCAATAAAAAAGAGGGAATCATCCCTAATTCATTTTTTGAGGCCAGCATCATCCTGATACCAAAGCCTGGCAGAGATACAACAACAACAACAACAAAGAGAATTTTAGGCCAATATCTCTGATGAACATCAGTGTGAAAATCCTCAATAAAATACTGGCAAACTGAATCCAGCAGCACATCAAAAAGCTGATTCACCATGATCAAGTTGTCTTCATCCCTGGGATACAAGGCTAGTTCAACATGCACAAATCAATAAACGTAATCCATCACATAAACAGAACCAGTGACAAAAACTACGTGATTGTCTCAATAGAAGCAGAAAAGACCTTCGACAAAATCCAACAGCTTATCATGCTAAAAACTCTCAATAAACTAGGTATTGATGGAACACATCTCAAAATAATAAGAAGTATTTATTACAAACCCATAACTAATATCATACTGAATGGGCAAAAACTGGAAGCATTCTCATTGAAAACCGGCACAAGACAAGGATGCCCTCTCTCATGACTCCTATTCAACATAGTATTGTAAGTCCTGGCCAGGGCAATCAGGCAAGATAAAGAAATAAAGCGTATTCAATTAGGAAGAGAAGAATTCAAATTGTCTCTGTTTGCAGATGACATGATTGTATATTTAGAAAACCCCATCGTCTCAGCCCAAAATCTCCTTAAGCTGATAAGCAACTTCAGCAGCCTCCTGATACAAAAGCAATGTGCAAAAATCACAAGCATTTCTATACACCAATAACAGACAAACAGACAGCCAAATCATGAGTGAACTCTCATTCACAATTACCACAAAGAGAATAAAATACCTAGAAATCCAACTTTCAAGGGATATGAAGGACCTCCTCAAGGAGAACTACAAACACTGCTCAATGAAATAAAAGAGGACACAAACAAATGGAAGAAAATTCCATGCTCATGGATAGGAAAAACAAATATCATGAAAATGGCCATAGTGCCCAAGGTAATTTATAGATTCAATGCTATTCCCATCAATCTATCACTGACTCTTCACAGAATTGAAAAAAAAAAAAAAAAAAAAAAAAAACCTACCTTCAATTCTAATGGAACCAAAAAAGAGCTTGCATAGTCAAAACAATCCTAAGCAAAAAGAACAAAGCTGGAGGCATCACGCTACCTGACTTCAAACTATATCACAAGACTATAGTAAACAAAACAGCATGGTACTGGTACCAAAACAGATATAGACCAATAGAACAGAACAGAAGCCTCAGAAAGAACACATCTACAACTCTCTAATATTTGACAAACCTGACATAAACAAGCAATGGAGAAAGGATTCCCTATTTAATAAATGGTGCTGGGAAAACTGGCTAGCCATATGTAGAAAGCTAAAACTGGATCCCTTCCATATACCATATACAAAAATTAACTCAAGATGGATTCAACACTTAAATGTAAGACCTAAAACCATAAAAACCCTAGAGGAAAACCTAGGCAATACTATTCAGGACATAGGCATGGGCAAAGACTTCATGACTAAAGCACCAAAAGCAATGGCAACAAAAGCCAAAATAGACAAATGGGATCTAATTAAATGAAAGAACTTCTGCACAGAAAAAGAAACTGTCATCAGAATGAACAGGCAACCTACAGAATGGGAGAAAATTTTACCAATCTATCCATCTGACAAAGGCTAATATCCAGAAACTACAAAGAACTTAAAACATTTTTAAAAGAAAAAAACAAACAATGCCATCAAAAAGTGGGCAAAGGATATGAACAGACACTTCTCGAAAGAGGACATTTATGCAGCCAACAGACATATGAAAAAATGCTCATCATCACTGATCGTCAGAGAAATACAAATCAAAATCACAGCGAAATACCATCTCACACCAGTTAGAATAGCGATCATTAAAAAGGAAACAACAGATGCTGGAGAGGATGTGGAGAAATAGGAACACTTTCACACTGTTGGTGGGAGTGTAAACTAGTTCAACCATTGTGGAAGATGGTGTGGCAATTCCTCAAGGATCTAGAACTAGAAATACCATTTGACCTACTGATCCCATTACTGGGTATACACCCAAAGGACTATAAATCATGCTACTATAAAGATACATGCACACATATGTTCATTGTGGCACTATTCACAATAGCAAAGACTTTGAACCAACCTAAATGTCCATCAATAATAGACTGGATAAAGAAAATGTGGTACATATACACCATGGAATACTATGCAGTCATAAAAAAGGATGAGTTCATGTCCTTTGCAGGGACATGGATGAAGCTGGAAACCATCATTCTGAGCAAATTATCACAAGGACAGAAAACCAAACACCACCATGTTCTCACTCATAAGTGGGAGTTGAACAACGAGAACACGTGGACACAGGTAGGGGAACATCACACACCAGGGCCTGTTGAGGGGAGGGGGTCTGGGGAAGAGATAGCATTAGGAGAAATATGTAATGTAAATGACAAGTTGATGCGTGCAGCAAACCAACATGGCACATGTATACCTATGTTACAAACCTGCATGTTATGCACATGTATGCTAGAACTTAAAGTATAATAATAATTTAAAGAGAAATAAAAATGATTATTAGAGAAAAAAACAAATATTAGTTGAGTGCATACTGTATGTGCCAGACACTCTTTTAGTCACTCAGGATACACTAATGAAGAATTCAAACAAAAACTGTTGCATTTCTGGAGCTTAAAGGTTAACAAGGAGAGGCGTATAATAAAAAGTAAAGATAAGCTGGCATGTTATAAGGTGATTGATAACTCTTGTGGAAGAAAATAAACAAGAGATCAGGGAAAAAGGTTTGTGAGTGTGTGGAATGACATAGTGCAGGGTATAGCATTACCTATTGGGATAAGAATAGAAATTTTTGAGATGGTGACTATTGAGAAACTGTAATTAAAAGTAAAGGACTTCTGTGCATATATATGAGGCTGGAATGTTGCAGATAGTGGAAAACCACTAAAGCTAAATCACAAACGCTGTAGTATATCTGGTGTACTCAAACAGGCAACATGGGCAGTATAGAGAATGTGAGGGTGTGCTATATTAAGGGACTGAGGAGGGGGTTATATCATCTAGAAGATGGCAATGATTTGGGGCTTTATTTAAGTGAAGTGGCAATTGAAATGGCATATTTAGAAATTATTTTCTGTTAAAATACAATGTAATAGGAGCAAATACAGCATAGGGAAGAATGTTAAGATGTTATGTTTTTATTCCAAGTAAGAGGTGATGGTGGCTGAGCAAGCTGATAGTTTTGAAGGTGGGAAGAAGTAATAGGATCTTGGGTATATGTTTAGTTAAAATCAATGCATTTTGTGATTCATCTGATGTAAAGTGTAAAAGAAATAAAGAAATTAAGAATAATATCTAGCTACTGGTCAGAGCTACTAAAAAATGAAATTATGCCATCACATAGATGGTAAATGTTTAGAGTATATTTAACTTTTAGACATACTGAGTTTAACTTGTCTAATAGACATACAGCTGAGGATGCAGAGTGGAAAGTTGAAAACAGGAAATTGAAATTTGGGCAAGGGGTCTGGACTAAAGCATATAGATGATATTTCAAAGCTACAGGTCTGATGATCTTTTCTGCAACAGTATTGCTAACATGGCAGTATCGGCTATTCCTTCATTATGGTTTGAAACAATTACAGCAAGTTTACACTTTATCCTTTGCTTTTCTGAGTTTTTCATATTTGGGCTTTTTATTTATGCATTTTGGAGAGTTAGTGGTAACCACTTCTTAATATAGTATTTACCTAGAATTATTAACATTTTGCCCCTCTATTCAAGCACTGAAATTTTGCTAACTCCTATGCATTTTAACGTGTTGTTCAAATTATCCCCTCCGATTTTAAAACTCCCCTTTGTTCTACTTCCTTCTATTTCTTAACCCCAAATTTTACCAATTCTCAAATTTTCTACCTAATTTATTAATTTTTAAAACAACATGCCAGAGAAAAAGCTAGAAGTAAATGCTAAGTTTAGAGTAAATTTTAATGCCCCACATAAAAAAACACAGTTACATAAACATACCACGTGCATATTTGAGATTTATATCTGAAAATAAAATGCAAATCTGTGAACAATACCCCTGTGATTTTTTTGAAAGAGAATAAACTAAATAGGAATGAAAGCACATTTTCACTTGCTATCACTTTGAGTTATTAGAAAGAATGCAATAAAAGGACATAATTTCCATTGAACAATTTTTTAAATCAGGTAATTTAAAAATTCACTTAAATATGAACTCATATTAAGACATTATATTAAATACATTCTATCTGTTCACATCTAGAAAAAATAAATTATGTATAATTAAATTATGTTGGTAGACTTGCAAAACTACTAATAAGGAAAAGTTGAATAGATATTGAATGCTCTCAAAACAAAAATATATTTGCTTTACCATCCCTGTTAGGGAAGGAGAAATAGACGTAAGATAAATACTGTGAAAGGAAAATACATCTTGGGGACTCAAAATCACTAAGATAATGGGAAAATCAAGCCGGGAACTGCTTAGGGCAAACCTGCCTCCCATTCTATTCAAAGTTATCCCTCTGTTCACAGAGATAAATGCATATATGATTGTCTCCTTTGGAGAGGCTAATCAGAAACTCAAAAGAATGCAACTGTTTATCTCTGGCCTACCTAGAAGCCTCCTTCCTGCTTCAAATTGACCCACCTTTCTGGGCAGAACCAATGTACATCTTACATATATTGATTGATATCTCGTGTGTCCCTAAAATGTATAAAACAAAGCTGGGCCCCAACCACCTTTGGCACATGTCGTCAGGACCTCCTGAGGCTGTGTCACAGGCATGAGTCCTCAACCTTGGCAACATAATCTTTCTAAGTTAACTGAGATCCATCTCAGATATTTGAAGTTTACATTTTGGTAACCATGAAGGGATTCTGAGAGGTGGTGCTAACTTTTGACAGATCTTCTATAGGTGCTGGTACCAGCTTCAGCTGTCTTTATGGCTCAAACCAATAGGACAGTTTGCTGAGGTCTGGACACAACCCTTCAAGAGAATCCCTGATCTCCCAAAATTTGTTCCAAATCTAAAGTTCATTTTGCTGTACAACTCTGTTTTTTTTGGAGTTTTACTTGCTTCCAATACAAGGAAGGCAAGTTTTTCCTGCTTTCCTGATGATGGAAGGCAGTTAACTTCTTTAAGGGTTTGAACTCACTCCCAACAGGAAAGAAGAGTTTGAGGTTTTTTCTTGCTTCTAGGATGGTAGAGAGCAGCCTTCAGCCTGAGACCCATCCCTAGGTAAGTTACTGAATTGGAGTTTGTCTTGGCTAAAGTGAAGATTAATAATCAGCTGGTATTAAGTTCTCCTTACTATTAGAGAGCTCAATAATCCTATAAGTTGTGTGATTATTTGTTTGTTTTGCTTAACTGTTTTTTGTTGTTGTTGTTGCTGTTTGTTTGCTTCTGTTTTTATTGTTCTTTTTGTCTTTTTCCCATTTGACCAACTTTATCTGACTTGAACAATTATGAAGGAAAGTTTCAAATTACGGAAACAAGACCTCTGATGTGGATAAATTGCCAAAAAAATAAAAAATAAAAAATAAAATAAAATAAAATATTTTGTGACTTGTTAAGGGCTTTATTTCATTTACAGAACAGGGCTAACTTTCTGCTAGCCAGGCCAAACGAAAGAGCAATGGCAGTCGCCCCAGGCTGCAGTTCCACAGTTAAGGTTCTGCCTTCATTTTTTCCACCATGACAGCCTGGGTTTAGTTCCTAAGTCAAGCCCTTTGTGGTTTGATACTTGATACTTCTGAAATAGCAGCAATTTTTCCTTGCTTAAATATGGTAATGAAATTTTTAAAGTTTTTTTTTTTTTAAAGGAGCTTAATGGTTAAAAGTCAGCTTAATTAAAAGCTAACATCCAAGATATGTGTGTGTGTGTATGTGCGCCTGTGTGTGTTTGTGTTTGAAAGGCCTTTATGTTTTTGTTGTCGTTTGTTGTTTTTTTGTCTCCTAGGACCTTGTCTTTTTTTCAGCAAAAGTTTTTTTCTTCCAATTAAATGAATTCTGTTTTCTTCATTTACTTCTGCTGTCTCTCCTTTCTCTTGCACCCTCTGCTGCATGAGGGACCTAAAATAGTTTATGACAGCCTGAGGTTCCTTAAAGAAAATGGAGAAGGCACCAGGCTCCCTTTTGGGGAGAAACCTCTATTTTTCCTTATGGAATCCCAATAGTGTAAAGAGACAACCTTGTCTTAGCTCTTAAACTGCTCGCTTTTGTATTGTGTTACCTGATTTTTTGACTAAAATAGCTATTGCAAAAGGGGCTACTCTTGGATTTTTAAGGAAGTGGGTAGTTTAGACACTTACAAATGTCTTTGTTTAAAAATAAAAATTTAATTCTCCCTTTTTGAAGATTCAGGATTCAGGGTGATCTCTGCCCAGAGCTCAGAGATCCAGTTAAAAGATTGGTAGTACCTAGCTAAATAGAATTGGTCTCCCTTTTCAATCTTATAATAGATTTCTGTAATTTTATGTTTGATTTGGCATCCATCTTTAGTCTCCCTCTAGCACCTCCTGACTTTTTCTCTCCATACCTTGAGATACATATTTTGCTACCTGATTTTTCATCTAAGAGTTTTTTCCTTCAACATGCGGATTTAGAGCTATTTAGCTGACAACTGCCAGGGTGATAAAACCAGTTATGAAGAGTTTGTAAGTCTAAGATCGGAAACAAAAAAGAAAAGGAGGTCTTAGAAATCTATAAAATGTACTTCTATGGGTATGCCTAATACGTCTATGTATTTATGTGTTGTATATACAACTACTAAAAATATATAAAAGAGCTCTAATTTGCTTAAAGAAAAATAAAAGCACTTAAATACTTTATCAGAAAAAAGGAGACTAGTCAAATGCTTTTTAAGTCTATGTGTCTTAAGTAAAATCTTTATTAAATAAGGTTGCTTTAAAATTATTAGTAAAGTAATATTAGAAGTGTCTTAAGAATTGCCAACATACATTTTACTTTGCATTTATTTATCAAGAAATTTTATACTTATCCCTGCCAAATAGTATAAGGAGTCAAAATTTGGCATAGGGGTCATAAAACTATAAACTCAGCCCCAAACAGAATGATTTTTGCTTGTGTAATTTTAAATATATAAGACAATGATATTGGTTTACTGACAATAGCTACATCTTGAGTTAGTTAGTAAAATCACCATAATTTCTAATCTTGTGGCTTTAGGCAGTCTAGTCCATAGGCAGGAAGGAAATTTGTTTTGGGAAAGGACTGTTATCATCTTTGTTTCAGAGGTAAACTAGAAACTAAGTTCCTCCCAAAGTTAGTTGGGACAACTCCCAGGAATGAAAAAGGGCAGCTTGGAAGTTAGAAAGAAGATGGAGTCAGTTAGGTCAGATCTTTTCACTGTCTCAGTTATGGCAGTTTCATAACTTTAAATTATGATTATCATGGTTTTCATGAATAATCTAGGTAAACAATTAAAATAAAATAAGTAAGTATAATGGGAGAAATACTTGCAGATAAACTTGTCATATTTAGCATCTAAAGTTATATTAAATTAAATAATTGACATTTCATTATTTAGGTATTTTTCAATAAAAATATACTGTAAGAAAATATTCCTTCTAAAAAACGTGTCCTTTTAAAAGAGTGATTTTTTTTTTTCTAATTCAAAGCTTATTTAAAGGTTATGCATAAAACAAGGTAAAAAGAAACAGGAAATAAGAGAGATGAAATGAAAGTTATACAAATAAAGAGGTATTTTTTGGTAAGAAAGCTTAAAAATAATTAATTTTGTATGAGAAAAATCTTGTATGGTAAATTTTGTCCTAGAATAAAATGACTGGTTATTTAATAAAGAGGGACGTTCAGGACAGGACAAACCAGGGAGTCCAGGCATATCAAGAATTGTCTGTGTTAGTCATAATAAGAGGATTTATAAAACAAACAAACAAATAAAAACTTTCATGTGATCAAGTTCTCTATAATGTAAGGGAAATTATAATGGTCTTTCTAGAGATTGAATTTGATATTTAAAAAAAAACCACTTATACACTAAAGAATTGGTTAGAACAATGAAATTTTTTGAACTAGCCAGCCATTGTATGGCAGTTTGACTACATTTGATCTCCTTCCATGGGGCTGTATTTGGTCCTTATCGAAACTGATACATATTTCAGACATAGTTTTTGTCCTCTGCCTAGAGTGCTTCTGTCAGCACCACACTGTCTAAAGGCTAACAGATGGCCTAATAAACCAGTATGACATGCTTCAGTGAGATGTCCGGTTTCATTGCAAAGAAGGTGTGCAATAGGTATATGAACAAACAATCCACTGTTATTTCCATACCATGAATCACTCAGATGCAGCTAGTCTCATAGTATAGTAATAGGGCCTTGGCTAAGTGGCCAGCTTATGAATGACAACCTGTGGGTGCTATCTTCCAAAATGTGGTATATGTGCTAAACCTATAATTGATTTAAACAGGGCTATGCACCCTGTAGTTACAATGCATAGGTTTTGTAGTCAATGATAGAAATAGGATTGGAACCGTCACTATCATCCTTAACCACACCACCAGTGTGTGAAATTAATGCATACTGTCTATGCACTTTTACATTGTGATAGTTTAGAGGTTTGAGTTCATTAAGAGAAGCATGCTTCTGCTCAGGGAAGCTGTGAAGACGGTCCCCCTTCCTAATAGCCCCCAATTCATAACAGACTCCAGCTTCCTATCTCTCCTGAGAATCACTCAGCTCAAGCCCGTATCCCATAACAAGACCATCTTAGCTCCCTGCAGAGGCACCACGCAGTTTCACGGCTAGGTATTCTCTCTTCCTTCAGCAAACAAATAAATCTAATTTTGTTTTATTTCATGCGTGTCCTTAATGGTTTACATCAATGGAAATTATCAGTATATTTTAGGTCTTCACTGGAAATTGAAAGCTATTAAGGAAGAGGGCCATATTGTCTAGACGGTCCTTGGGAATTGTTGAATTACACTATTTAAATGAATAGTATTTTGCCTGTAACAAAAAGTATTCTATTATACATGGGAGCAGTTTAAATGTAAAAATTGTACTCTATAAAAATTGCATATGAATGTCTTAGTAATACTTTACCTATTATTACATGTTCTAGAAAGATAATGCTTTTGTAACCCAGGTACTTTTTAAATAGAATTTGATGAATAACCAACACATATTACATTTAAACTAAGTCATCATTGCATTTCTTGTTTAAACCAGTTTTTGTGCCATCTGTCTTATTTGTGGCTGCAACATTTGAACAATTACTCCCAAAAAATCAAATAAAAGCAACAACAGTAATAGAGGTAAAAGGATAAAAATTTCAGCTGTTTTTTAGATTTATCTCCAATTTTTTTCTTGTGGCCTAAAACACCTTGCAACCTGTTTTCAAAGGTGATTCATGTAATTAGAATCATGTTAAAATGTATTTTAATAGACTGTATAATTTTGAAAATTTGAAACATTATTATATTAGAGGCATTCTTGATGAAAGAAAGATAAACAATTCACAATAAACCAAATTTGAGACCTACTTCGTTTAGAAAGTGCCAAGTTTTGTAGTATAGCAGTCCCTGTTATCTACAAGAGATATGTTCTAAGACTCTCAGTGGATGCCTGGAACCATTGATGGTGGTGAGCGATATATATAATATGTTTTCTTTTTTCCTGTACATACACACCTATAATAAAGTTTAAATTATAAATTAGACACTTTAAGAGATTAAAAACAATATTAATAAAATAGAACAATTATAACAATTTACTGTAATAAAAGTTATGTAAATGTGGTCTTTGTCTTCTCTCAAAATATCTTATTGTACTACACTTACCCATTTTCAGACAACAGTTGAATGCAGGTAACTGAAACAGTGGAAAGCAAAACCTCAGATAAGGGAGACTACTGTATAATACTTCAGAGAAATGTAAAAGCCAAGTTGTTGCCTTTCTAAACTTGTACCAAATCATAGATTAAAAGCCATGCCTTGATTAAAAACAACATAACTGTTTACATTGGATTTAATACGTTCATATTGATTAATAAATAAATTCACATTGATTGATAAATAATTGACACCAAAATGTTAATGTATATTTACCCAGGCTATTTTATTGTTGTTGTCAACTAGGAAGCTTAATCAAGCCAGCAATGGGTAAAGTACATTTTAGGAAGATAGTACAATAATAAGCTATGTATATATTTGCAGTGAATATGTATTCTCTCTTTCTGTATCTGCACTACAGACACTTCAAATATTGCAATAGGTGAAATTATAATGATAATACCCAAAGACTCATTTAGCATTCCTCTTTTGTCTCAGAAACATCTGTCATAATCAAAATGAAATTCAGACATAATTATTGTTATCTCTCTTGTCAGAAAACTACTCTTGTATATTCTAATATGGCAGTTAAAAATACCCAGGGGAAATTTAATTTTGATCACCTATAGTGATAGTAAAAATAATATATTCTGAGAAAGTTAAATTGTGACTGTTCAGACAACACATTGATTTCATACTGTGTCCTCCCTCCAGGAGTCAAACGTCATGTTCTGGAACTGGCATAAGAACAATGAAATAAGTGGAATGTGTAACAATAAAGGCTGACTTTAAAAAATTATTTACATTCTTACATTTTACAGTATTCTGACATCTGGGCATAAATTAAGTACTAAATTATTCTCTCAGACTATATTATAAATATGTAATCCATGTTGTTGATTCATATTCTGATTATGGAAACCATTTTCCTAATGATAAGGACTTAGTTTTTCACTCTGAGTAATAACTCAATGGATTTCAAATAAAAAGAAACATTACATCAAAGAATTATTTCTTCTCCTTATGAAAATTTGTGGTCAAATTTAATGTTATTGAGGTTCCTTAGAAATGATGTTATGTTATAGTTAATGAAAATGTAAACTCCATGGGAATTTTTTACAGATACATATTTTAATTTTTATTATAAACTCTAATTTATCAATAGGCAATGGCTTAAAGTGCACAGACAAGAAATCAAGAAATTTTTTGGAGTATAGAGGAAAATCCTCTAAGACCTTTCATAAGCTATGCTAATATTATTTTATAATTCCTGGAGGACAGATTCATCTAAAAATATTTATATAATATATCAATAGTTGTATAAGCAAGGGGAACATATATACTTAGCACTGAGAGCACTTCTGTTAAAACAAAACTGTTAGATACTGATACTGCATTTCTGAAATTTACAAGTAAATATTTAGTTAATAATTTATTGGGTAACAGTCATATTACATAACTACTATTATAGGTCGCTTTATTAACTTGGCCAAAAATTTAACTTCATTATTTAACTCAGTGGAATTTTTTTATTTGATTAAGGTGATTAAAAATAGTACCTTATTTTTAAGCCCTGAAATGATAATTTTGTCTCACTTTTGATGGATTCCTTCTTCCAGTTTTCCAATCGTGTGCCCATTTGTGAATTAATCAGTAATTCATGCTTAATAATCACTAGTCAATACATTTTAACATGTATGTGCTAATACCCTCATCTCATTTTAACACCATCTTTGTAGTGATAGTCCAAACTCAGAATCATATTCAACAGCCAGATAAATGAGACCAGGAGATGAAAAACAGAACCAAGAATACATCTGAGTAATTTTTTATCCTTAGTTTATTATTGCTTATGAACTTAACTGACTAATTCCCTGGACAGTGAGTTTCCTTGGAACTAGTATATTTCATCTGACAAACACCTAGAAAAATGATATAAGAACAGGTTTGTCCTTGTCACTTCACGCTATAATTGTTTTCTTCAAGAGCTTCCAAAAAATTTTTCACCAGTGTTGTAGTTGGAACACTCATTACTCTCACCTGACTTCCTGGGCTCTGCATGCATCTTGGGGCCAGGTAAATTCATGATCGTACTAATCTGTGTAAGCATCATCCACTTTCCAAAAGGTAAACTCCTCCAGTCAATTCCAGTCAATATTATCACATAATTTTACATATGCTCCTATATTCTCCTACATGCCCCTTTTCTTCATCTGTAGATAACATTTCATTTTTTGTACCTTCTCTAAGTTAATACCTCTACAAATTAATTCTTCACAAAGCAACTTTCATTCTTATATATATTCCTATATATAGTCGATATATATATTCTTTCTTCCCATAACAAACCTGGTTCTCCCAGAAGAACAACATTTTCTCATAAATATGCTCATGTAGATCTTGTTCACTGACCTCAGTTCCTAGGCTACAGAACCAGTATCTGCACACTCCTTATTTCCCACTATGAGTTTCAAACTCTTTACATTCCTCTAATATAAATATAAAAACTTCTCTTCATTTTATACGTATGTTTGTTTATATCTTTGTCTTTTTTTTTAATGTTACCTGTTTGCTTTCTGCCCTCCATGTTTACTAGCATTGAATAGCTTTGGAACCCAGTTGATAGCTTTTCTTTCTAATCCAAGTAAAGTTTTTATTTTGGAAAAGTGTAACATTTATATAAATGACCTACCTGTCCAGTACTCAGTCACAACGTTTATTCACCCTGCAAATCTCCTGTAGACTATAACTTTTTGTTGCTTCATTCCTCCACTCCTATTAATGTGGTTATTTACTGAATTTATAAAAGTTAATAAACCTTTATAGGATTTTTTTTTTCTCATTAAACCAGTGCTTCTACCTCCACCCACCAGTCTTCTTATTGCTTTATTTCAGTTTATGTAGTCTAGATTCATGGTGCAACACTGTTAACATGTTCTTGCCAGCATGCTCAGCATTCTAAATCTTTTGTATTTCCACACACTTGCTTTGTGTCAGCAAACTGGAATCAATGCAACTAACATTGATTCCTTCTCTGCTTCATAAGTGGCTGCTTGCTTCTAGATAGTAAGGTAAAGAATCTCTTCATCTCTACTTTTAAGTGGTCTTCCAACATTAGTATGCTACCTATAATTATTGATCAATTGCTTTGAATATTTGGGGTTTTTTTTCTGTCTTATTGACTTTCTTTGTGTTGACACTTTTTCAAATATTTCATTTGATTCTTAATTTATCGTCTTCCATGGGCTTTCTACTTAACACACTTTGCCAACTATTATGCTGCTAAGCACAGTACTGTAGACTGGCTCAAATTTGCCTGTAAATTCAGTAGTAGTCCTACAACAAATTCAGTTAGGTGAAAAGCTCTGTACATCCCAGTTGTTAATAATGATTGTATTTTTTGCTATCACATCATAGCAATTTTTAAAATGTCAGTATTACTTAAGAACATTCTAGATAAAGCAATAAAAGTAATTGATTTTATTAAACACTGATCCTTGATTACAGATATTTCTAATAGTCTAAAAGACAAAGTGAAAGATATGAATGAAGCCAGTTTCTTCATATAGAACTATGGTAATTGTCTCTAGGAGAAGAATGTATTTGATTGTTGAGTTGTGAGCTAAACAAGTTTTTTTTTTTAATGTACACGATTTTTATTTGGAAAGCCATGGTTATTTAGATCTCAAACACACATGATGTGAGACTGCCATTTTTAAAATGAAGCTGTTTTGCCAATAATAAAATGTAAGCTTTTAAGCTAAAATTAAAATTTTGGAAAATATGTTCATTACTATAGCATTCACAGTTTCCCAGTACTTAGAGAGACTTTACTGAAGGGAATAATAGTGATATTAATGAATGTAATGTTTTATCTTATGTAATAAAATATGTTGATAATTGGAAAATTTTTATTATTCAGTGAACCAATATTTCCCAAGTGACCAATGCATGTTTCAAAACCATGCATGGGAAAAAGGGCCATTCAAATTGCAAGACAAATCAATGGATTTTAATGTAGTATTAATATGGATGCAGATATCTCATTTAAAATGTGTCTCGAAGTCACTGCTTGTTAATTTTGGAGGTATCAAAGAATTATATCCACATAATCTGAAAAGTCTATTGAAATACTTGTCTTTAACCTACTATTTATCTGTTAAAGGCTGTTTTTCTTGATATATTTTAAATGAAATGATGCATTTGCAAAAGATTGAATGCACAGCAGATAGAAATTCCAGCTTTCTTTCACAACTCCAGATATTTAAAAAGTTTTCAAAAAAATTAAAAAGTCCCTCTTTATTTTTCACATGGTAGTTATTTTCATAAAAATGTTATTTATATACACATATGGTTCAAGAGTAAGTCTAGTTTTTGAATGAACTATTAGTAAATACTTTTAAACTGTTTAATGTGTATTTCCAATGCATTACATATTAGTAAATATAGGTCACACAGATTAAATACTTTTTTGTCTTTTATTTTAAGTGCAGGGGTACAAATGCAGGTTTGTTACACAGGTAAATTTGTGTCATGGGGGTTTCTTGTACAGATTATTTCATCACCTAGGTATTAAGCCCAGTACCCATTAATTGTTTCTCTCCTCACACCCTGAAATACTTTTACGGTCCTCAATAATATTTATGAAAATAGAAGGATCTTTTAAAGAAAAAGTTTGAGAATTGAGGAGTTTCATTGAAAATATCTCAGGGTTTAAAAGAGATATTTAGGAGTTATTAATCTAAAATATACAAATTGTCTAAAAGGAAAAAATCCATGTGAATATCAATAAGTAAAAAACAAAGGATTAAGCTAGCTCACTTTTATATTTCTGCATACATAAATTTACATATACTGTAAATTTTTATATTATACACATACAAAAATTAACATATTAAATTAAATATTTCAAACAATATCTCCAAGATAGTTATTTTCATCTCTTTTGATAAGTAAATAGAATCCTACGACATTTATATGACTTGTGAAAATTTATACCATAGGTAAGTACACCCAGACATTTACCCAGTTATTTTCACACAAAGGATTGTTAATCACTTTACCTAATATTAAATATAATAAAATGTGGAATTCATTTTCCAAAGGACTTAGAAGCATTAAAAGAAGAATCCTTTCAGATGTAAACAGTAAGGTGATCAAGAAAAGCAAGGTTTTTGCTCTCATAGAATTCCAAGAGTTGAGGAAAAGGGGAGTTGGGGAAGAAGTTCGTAACATAACGTATTGATATACAGCAATTATTTTGAGAGATCAATATATACTCTGGAATGTCTTTCTAAAGATAGTAATATACACATTGAGATCTAAAAAACAGGTAGGAAAGGTATGGAGAGAGGACAGTTTAGAGATAGACCACAGGTAAACAACACCATGAGGAAAACAGAGAATTATAAATAATCATTAAGATTAGAGTATACAGAGCAAGGTAGGATGGCCAGTAAAAAGGTTGGAGAAGTGATTACAGCCCAGATCTTAACATTTTGTGTAAATCAGATTTGGAAGGGAGGGAGAAACCATGAATATACTTTAAGGAAGATTTTGAAGAGAAATGCACTGTATTAGTCAGGATTCTCTGGAGTTAGAATCAGTAGAATATATACAGTCATGAACTGCATAATGAAATTTTGTTTAACAAAATACTACATATATGGTGGTGGTCCCATAAGATTATAATAAAGCTAAAAAACTCCTATCTTCTGGTGATATGGTAGTTCAATGTCATAGCTCAATGCATTACTAATGTGTTTGTGGTGATGCTAGTGTAAATAAATCTACTGTATTGCCAGTTATATGAAAATATAAGCATATATAATTATGTAAAATACATAACGATAAGGATAATAAATGGCTATGTCACTGGTTTACATATTTACTATACTATACTTTTTATTGTTATTTTAGAATATACTCCTTTTACTTATTAAAACAAGTTCACTGAGAAACAGTATGCCATGTTACATTGGCAGTGGCTTCATACATATCTTGTTTTCTGTGTCTCTTGGTTGCATCATTTCCTCTTGTGCTTGATTTGATCTCATGTAGTTTTGTTTATCATGGCCTCCCAGCATACAAAACTCACTGCTAATGTTGCCAGTAAGAGGCCCAACTGAGTGGTTGACTTGAAAATAAAAAGTGATTAAGAACTACAAAGGTGAAAAAATCAGTGCTGATTATTACAAGTCAGGCACATCCCTTTCCACCATGGCTATAATCTTGAAGAACAAGAATAAAATGATAGAAGTTGTTAAATAATCTGTTTTACTGAAGACAAGGGGAGTGACAACAATTTGAGAAGGGCCTATATCAGATATGGAGAAACTTCTAATCACTGGGATTGAAGACTAGACCCAGATATGTATCTCTCTCAGAACGTTTATAATCACAGCCAAAGCAAAAAGATTCTTTGTGATGTTGAAAGAAAAAGCTGAACCCACCTATGATATTGAATTTATTCTTAGCTCTGGGTGATTTAAACAATTCAAGAATTGTTATTAATTACATAATTTGAAAGTGAATGGTGAGTCTGTGAGTTCAAATGTGAAGGCAGGTAAGGAATGTTTGGAAACTAGATAAACTTATTGTGGAGGAAAATTACCTGCCAGATCTTCAATATGAATGAAAATTATCTGTTCTGGAAGTGGATGACAAAAAAGACTTCCATTTATAAGAAGGCCAAATCAATGCCAGGTTTCAGGGCTTTTAATGACAGAATAGCAGTCTTATTTGGGGAGCAATGATGCTGGCTGTAAATTGAAGTCCTTTATGATTTGGCACAGTTAAAAAACAAAACAAAACAAAAACAGACCTTCCAGCTTATCAGTAGGCACTCACTGACAGTTTACCACAGGAGCAATATGAAGACATAGGTGAATCAGCTCCTCTTCCAAGATGCCCCCCTGAATTGCTATGCCAGCAAAATGGAAAAGTATTCTTTGGAGAATAACATAGCTTTCAATATTTTGCTTATTGTTTTTAATGCTCCTGAACATCCTCCTTGTATTGGTAATCTTCGTCCAAACATCAAAATGATGTTTGGAGGGAGAAATCACTTTGATCCAACCAAAGAATTAATAAGCTATAGCAGCTTTTAAAGATCACTACCTGAGGAAGGTTTTCAACCAGACTATTGCTGTAACTAAGGAAGACACTGAGAAGACACTAATGCAGTTGTGGAAGGACTTCTATGACGGAGAACCTTGCTTGGGTTTAGGATGATGTCACCAAAGATTGTATTAATGGCAGGTGGAAGAAGACACACAAGAAGTTTGTTCATGACTTCAAAGGATTTATCAAGGATGATGAGGTTGCAAAAAGAAATAAGGCTGTGGTTGAGATGGCAAGCAAATTTAACCCGGGTGTGTATGAGGATGAATTGAGGAGCTCCTAGAAGCGGTTCTTGAGAAACCAACTAATGGGGAGTTGTTGGAACTGGAACAGGAATGGATAGCTGAAGAAGAGACAAAAGAAAAGAAAACTGCAAGAGAAGAAAAAGAAAAAGAGCAGTCCCCCCAAATTCATAGTGAATGGTTTAGCAGAACTTTCTTAGACCTCAGCAAGCTCCTTGAAAAGTTTAAAAACATGGACTTCAACAGCAAAAGGTTGTTATTAATAGAGAAAAATGGTGCATTATGTGCCAAGAAGCAAATATATGATGAAACAAAGAAACAAACCAAGCAAACCACCATGGACGTGTTTTTGAAAAGTGTGACACCTCCTTAAGAAGAGCCTTAGGCAGGTTCTTCAGGAAGAAGAACCTTACAGACGGCATTGTTATCATAGGAGATAACAGTGCCATACGTGGTTTTGCCGCTACAAACCTTCAGTAGGACAAGATGTGGAGATGGAAGGCAGTAATGTTAATAACCCTGATCCTGTGTAGGTCCAGGCTAATGTGTATGTTTGTGTCTTAGTTTTCAACAAAAAATTTTACAAAGAATAAAATAACAAAAATCAAAAAAGCATATAGAATAACAACATAAAATATTTTCTACAACTACACAACGTATTTGTGTTTTAAGCTACGTGTTATTACCAAATAGTAAAAAAAGTTAAATAAAGAGTTTTTAATGTAAAAACATGACAGTAAGCTAAAGTTAACTTATTATAGATGAAAGAAAATATTTTTAAATAAATTTAGTGTAGCCTAAGTGTACAATGTTTATAAAGTCTATGGTAGTGTCAATAACGTACAATATGTCCTAGGCCTTCACATTCATTTCACCACTTGCTGCCTTACTCAGAAGCAGCCCTGCAAGATCCCTGCATAGTAAGTGCCCTATACAAGTGTACCATTTAAACTTTTATATTGTATTTTTATTGTACCTTTTCTATGTTTGTATCTGTTTAGATACACAAATACCTTTGTGTTACAATTGCTTAACAATATTCAGTACAGTAACATGCTGTGTAGATTTGTAGCCTGGGAGCAATGGGCTGTATCTATTGCTGTGTAGTACTTTGCTATACCACCTAGGTTTATGTAAGCACATTTGGTAATGTTTCCACAATGATGCAATTCCCTAACAATGTATCCTTGCTGTTAAGCAATTCATGACTGTATCGGCTCATGTGATTGTGGAAGCTTGAGAATCCCCATGATATGCCATCTGCAAGCTGGAGACCCAGGAAAGCTAATGGTATAATTTAGTCTAAGTCTGAAGGTCTGAGAATCACAGGAATCAGTGGCATAACTCCCAGTCTAAGGCTGAACTCCTGAAAATCAAGAACGGCCCATGGGTGAGGGCAAGAGAAGATAAATGTTCCAGCTTAAGAAGAGACAACGAATTTGCTACAGGACAGGCAAGTCCGCAAATTGCAGCTAAGCCCAGAAGGATTCTTGCTTTAACCCAGGAAAGAATTCAAGGGCAAGCCAGTGGTATTAAAAAGCAACTTTTATTGAAGCAGCAGTGTACTGAAGCAGCAGTGTACAGCAGCAGCAGCACAAGTACTGCTCCCTGTGGAGCAGGCATACCCCGTAGGCAGTGTGCCCAGAGTAGCAGCTTAGAGGCAGTTCTGCAGTCATATTTATATCCAATTTTAATTATATGCAAATTAGGGGGCAGTTTATACAGAAATTTCTGGGAAAAGGGTGGTAACTTCCAGATTGTTGTCATTGTCATGGAAAGGGGTGGTAACTTCTGGGTGTTGCCACGGCAATGGTAAACTGACATGGTATACTGGTAGGCATGTGTTTAGGAAAGCTGCTTCCACTCCTGACCTGTTTCAGCTAGTCTTCAATTTGGTCCCGTGTTCAAGCCCCACCTTTGGAGTTGAGTCCCATCTCCTACTTCAAATTCACGCTTCCTCCAAATTTTGTTTCCTGTTTGAGTCTTCAACAGATTGGAAGATGCCTACCTATATTGGTGAGGGAAGATATTCTGTACTCAGTCTCCTGATTCAAACATTAATCTTTTCCAGAAATATCCTCACAGGCACACCCAGAAATAATGATTTACCAGTTCTTTCAGTATCCCTTAACCTGGTAAAGTTGACAAAAAAAAAAAAAAAAAAAAATAGCTATCACACTCATTTTCACTGCATTGCAGAGGGTTCAAATCTCGAGTTTAGGGAGATCTTTTAGGGATTAATAAATCAGAAAATAATGGACATGGGATGAACCAGATGGCTACAATGGGTTATATTGGAGATAGAAAACAGTGAAATATCTGAAATTTAAGAAAAACAATTGAAAGAACTTATGATTGATTGGGTATAAGACTAAAGAAGAAAAATGAATGAAGATTTGTTTAATTCCAGTGTGCAAAGAATGCCACAAATATATTGACTGTGTTTAAGCAGAGTTAAGTATATTAATTATCTATACCAAGAGGAATTACATACAGAGGAGCATCTTGGTAAGAAAAAAATTACAATGTGTTAATTAGGTGATTGGAAGAGAGTTCAAGGATTTAGTGCTGACAGAAAGTGAGGGCAATTTGATGACTGGATCTCCAAATAATTTATATCTAAGAGATGGGTGTAAGTACTTACAGCCAGATTTCTCATTGGTAATGAAAAAGCAGTAATTCATTTCAGCCAGAAGAAGAAATGGTTTGATCATTTTATGATGGTATAGAGTCCTTCTTTTCTATAATATTTGGGCATGATTACAACATGGTCTTTCATTTATCTTGTTCCACCACAGTCACAAAATGACCTTGTCTAATTTTCTTGACCATTTTTCAGTAGGGAACACTATAACCTAGTTAATAACTGCTCCCGGGGACATTTATTTTAATTAATATTTTCTCTTTTGCAATCAGCCCCATTTTATGGAAGGGCAGAGTATATCAATCTGGTGCTTCAGGTTTGTGTTATTGACGAATTCTGTTGATCAGAAAATGGAAAATGTTAACTGTGATTAGATTAGAGTTGTTCCCTCCTGTTCCTTTTGAAAAATGTTGACTGTGATTAGATTAGAGTTGTTCCCTCCTGTTCCTTTTGACATAGGATAAATTGTTGGATCGACATGTGATAATGGGTGTAAGGTAGGATTTAAGATTCTTATAAAAACCCATCACCCAGTTGTATTTAGGAAATTACCTGAAACAAAATGATTGTCAGTCACTGTAATAAGGTTTCAGTATCGAGGACCTAACACAGGCCACAAAGTTGTTGTTTCCAAAATCTATCTAGGTCTTTTCTAGAAAGCCACATGGCCTTTTCCTTTAGCCTAGGATAAAGTATGAAAGTACTTGACATGACTAAGAAACTGATACAATTCATTACATTTTGAACATAAAATGAAAGAGGCTAGTAGACCAGGCCAGAATGTTTTGCCTGTGGGTCTTACATCCTAGACTAGAAAATTTTGATCTTTTGTCTATATGCAGCAGGAAATTTTAGATACATTTTTTCTTGGAATATGACTTTGGTTTTGCATTTTAGAAAAAGAAAACACTCTTGTCCTAATGTGAAAAGTGAAAAAGAGATAAAAGTTGAAAAACAAGAGCTGGAGATAATCTGTGTTTAAAAACTGTATCACTAAAGATAAATTATTGCAAATAAAGTCAAAAAGAAAACAATGTCAGTAGCAGTGGCTCACTCCTGTAATCCCAGAACTTTGGGAGACTGAGGTGGGTGGATCACTTGAGGTCAGGAGTTCAAGACTAGCCTGGCCAACTTGGTGAAATCCTGTCTCTACTAAAAATACAAAAATTAGCTGGGCGTGGTGATGTGCACCTCTAATCCCAATTACTCGAAAGGCTGAGGCAGGAGAACAGCTTGAACCCAGGAGGCGGAGGTTGCAGTGAGCCAAGATTGCACCACTGCACTCCAGTCTAGATGACACAGCTAGAATCTGTCTCAAAAAAATAAAAAATAAAATAAAATAATTTAAAAAAAGGAAAAAAGAAATTGCATTAAGATTTGAAGGAAGACATTAGGAAAAAAGATTCATATAATTTGATTCGCAGATGTTTGACATCACTAGTTAGGAAAGAATATTGCCATGATATTGTGAATACTAAGTAAAAACATATTTGAGAGAGAACAATTTGATGAATATTATATAAATAACAATTGTGATGTCTAATTTTTTGTATCAACGTGACTGGGCTAAGGGATGCCAGACAGCTGGAAAAACATTTCTGGGTGTGTCTGAGTGTGGTTTTGGAATAAACTAGTATTTGAATCAGTACACTGAGTAAAGAAGATCTGCTGTCACCAATGTTGGTGGGCATCACCCAATCCATTAAGAATTTGTATAGGACGAAAGGAGAAAGTGCTAGTGCTTTCTCTCTTTTCTTGAGCTGGGACATCCATCTTCTGCTGTTAGACATCAGAGCACCTGGTCCTTCAGCCTTCAGTCTCTGGGACAGCAGTCCCTGCTCCCACTTTCTGGCTCTCAGGCCTTTGGCCTTAAACTGGGAGTGGCATCATTGGCTTCCCTGGTTCTCAGGCTTTTGGACTCAGACTGAATTATACCATCAAGTTTCCTGAGTCTCCAGCTTGCAGAGAGCATGTTATGGGACTTCTCAGCCCCCATAATTGCATGACTCAATTCTCATAATAAATCTTCTCTTATCTACATTAAATTCTCATTTAATATCATTAATAAATTCTTGGAAAATATGAGCTTAAACAAAAATATGTGTAACAAAGCCAATGTTTTTCTTCTCATTGATGTTATAATGAAACAACCAACATTGAAGGAAACAGGAAATAACCTTATTTGAAGACCTGCTGTACATTGTTTTGCTTAAAATTGAAGTTTCCAAGAACCTATCAACAAAGTTAAGTGAGGGCTTATTGTATAACTATATTTATCCTATTGGTTTGGCTTCTCTGGAAAATGGCTTCAGTAAGTTTGAGGTTCTTATTGAAGCCACAAGTGGTGATAATCTAGTTAGGAATAGAAGGAGACATATTTTTGACTAAATTCCATGTCTTTACAATCCAAACTAAATGTATATTGTGTTTTCATAAGAGCAAAAATGATCACACATCATATAGAAATTCTATTCACTATAAAAAATACTCAGTATAATTATAGATGTCGTTCAAATTTACAAGTTGAAAATATTAGTGAATAATGTTAATATTTTTTATATTGCAAAGTATTTTTCTCAAATTTCTCTGCTTAGATAGAGGTAGTGGAATTCACATCAAAGAAGTTTTTGGAACCTGTAGTTTAAGACAGAAAAGCATCTTATATTACTTATTGCCAACTGGACAATTTCAAAAGTTTTAATATTGACTTCTCCATTAGATTAAATAAATAAATGGAAATTTAAAAGTAATTAACCATATAAGTGATCACCTCTTTATCATTCCTGGTAATTTTCTTTCAGGAAGAATCAGATAGGGGCAATCAGGGTACTGTAAGTCCTGATTACTCAGAGACGTTAATCGCATATCATGTGAACCCCAATCATGTCCTAATTTGTCCTCCAAAAGAAGGAACAGGTAAGGATTATGCCAGCTGATAATACCTGGTGATATTTTAGAAATATAATTTCCAGACTCTATATGATCACTTTCTATATTAAAGTAGGACTTAGAAATATTAATATCAATAGTAATAGTTTATTTTATGTAAATAAAATAGCCCCTGATCTCCTTTCAGGAACCAATATATAAATTTACAAATATTAATACAAACTGCATTCTAGGACAGGTTTATAAATGTCATTTTCCTTGTAGTTAATATTTCTTTGTTAGCACTATTTAACCTTTAGCAAATTTGGTTTTTGTAGTGTACTCTGAAAAATCACCACTTTTTGTCACTCTCTAGATATTTGATGTTGAAATCCACACAACATAAACAGAACACTACTGTCACTAGTTAGGGTATTTTACTATTCATTCACTATTGGAAAGATAAAACATAAAATGCAACAAAAATAAACATATAAAAATCTCACTTGAAGATGGCAGTTTTAATGGTATTGTCATTTTTAATTACCACTGGAATATAATATTTTATACTATTTTATTAACATATTAAACTTGTTAGTATTTAAGAGCAAATTCAATGTTTCACTTTTTCCTTAAAGTCATTATCTAGTTTATTCCTCAAAATGACACTTAAGCAATCAGAAAAAAAAAAAAACTGCTGACAAAACGATTCCTTAGAAAATATAAGAACAATTTTCTCTCTATTAATTTGGTCCAAAAACAATTAGTAATTCCCAGAATCTAGAATTGCATGAATTTATAAAAAATGACAGTATATTTTAATATAAAATTAGTACCAAGTTTAGAAAAATAATGTGCTCATTTAAATTTTATTCCACTCAGGAATCAGTAAAATATATTAACTTAAATAATGACACAAATAGAAAAATACCTATTAGTCAAGTGATTAGGAGCAGAAACAATGAAGTAAGACTGTCTGAGTTGAGCTGTAAGTTCTAACACTTCCAAGCCCTGTAATATTGGGCAAGATTTTAAAAGCTCTTTGTGCCTCAGGTTTTGCATCTATAAAAGAAAAATACTTAATATAAGAATATTGAGAGAATTGAATAACAATACATCTTAAGGACTTGAACAGTGTATCACGTGTAATAAGTACAATATAAATGTTAGGTGATAGTGATGAAGTTGATGATTATTTTCTTTAATAATTTGTTTTAATGTGCATTGTGGTCAGTTTCTATGACAGTGTCCTTATATATAACAATAATATATTCATTTTTTCTCAATGATTGCAAACTATTGTAAGAAAAAATGTTTTAAAAAAAGTTGAAATAATACTTTTTTCATTCTGTCACATGAGTTAACATATGAAGTATAATCATATAGTCACATGAATTAAAAGCATTTAGACAAATACTTAACTAGAATAAGATTCAGTATTCTGTGAAAAATAAAGAATATGTACTTATATGACAGTGACATCTAATAATAGATTATCTGCTTCTTAATGTGGAAGGAAATATAAGTCCTCTACATTTAACTTCATAGCAAAATTGAAAGAAAATACAATTATGACAACAACTGTCAATCTTCTTTAATGCATGTTTTTAAAATTGACCAACTAAAACATGAAAGGAGAGAAAAAGAAGAAAATTGATAATTATTTAGTGTCGATCATGTGGTAGGCGCTGTTCTAGTTGCTATGAGCATTTAAAGTTATTTAATACACTGACACACTGATAGTATTCTATGACATTTAAATTAATATCTTCATTATTCTTATATGTCACACAATTTTAACAGTTTTTTTGAGGTATTATTGACATACAAAGAACTGCTCAAATTTAATGTGTCCAGTTTCATGAACCTGCACACACATGAACATCCATGGTACCATCACCACAAACAAGATAATAGACATGTCCAATATCTCCTAAAGTTACCTTGTGTCCATTTTTTTGTAGAGAGCATATGGACACAACACAAGATATCCTTTTTAAACAAGTTTTGAAGTGCACAATACCATATTAAATATAGGTACTATATTGTACAGAAGATCTATTATTCATCTATCATAACTGGCAATTTCCCATATCCCCTATTTCCCAGCCCATGGCAATCAATATTCTCTGCTTCTATGAGTTTGACCATTATGACGATCTCATATAAGTGGAACTATGAAGTATTTGTCCGTTTATGACGAGTTTCTTTTACTTACCATAATGTCTTCCAACTTCATCCATGTTACAAATAGCAGGATCCTTCTCTTTTTCTAAGGCAAAAAGATCTGTTGTATCTATTTGTCACATTTTTATCTATTCATCTATTTTGATCTGATTTCTGACAAGAGTGGAAAGAATACACAACGTGGAAAGGAAATTGTCTTCAACAAATGCTATTGAGATCACTGGGTATCCCCAAGTAAAAGATTGAAGTTGGACTCCTTCCTTATACTATTTACAAAAATTAACTAAATTAAATAACCTAAATGTAAGAGCTAATACTATAAAGCTTTTAGAAGAAAATGATTACAACTTTATTACCTTGAGTTTGGCAATTGATTCTTAGATATGACACCAAAAATGCAAGTATCAAAATCTAAAACAAGCAGATAAATTAAACCCCATTAAACTGAAATACTTTTCTGCTTCAAAGGCATTATCAAGAAAATTAAAATACAACCTATAAAATGGGAGTGGATATTTGAAAATCACATGTAAGATAAACGTGTTATATGCAGAATATATAAATAATTCTCACCACTCAGCAACAAAAAGTGAAATAATCCAATTTAAGTATGAGCAAAAGATATACAAATGCCCACAAAGTACATGAAAAGTTGCTCAACATCGTTAGTCACCGTAGTGACTAATGCAAATCGAAACCACAATAAGATATCATCTTATATCCATTAGAATGGCTATAACTACACACAAAGCAAAAATAAACAAAAAACAGAAAATAACAAATGCTAGTGAAGATATAGAGAAAGAGACACTCTTAAACCTTGCTAAAAGGAATGTAAATTTATTCAGCCACGTGGGAAAAAGTTTGTCAGTACCTCAAAAAATTGAATTTGAAAGTATTATATAACCCAGGATTCTACTCCTAGGTATTTACCAAAAAAAGTAAAAACAGATACTGAAGCAAAAACCTGTACATGGATGATAACAGCAGCACTATTCACAATAGCCAAAAGATGGAAACAACCCAGGTTCATCAACCGACAAATGGGCAAACAAAATGTGGTATATCCATATGATACAATAATAATCAGCCATAAAATAATGAAGGTCTGAGGCTTGCTATAATATAGATAAACCTCAAAAACATACTTTGTAAAATAAACCAAACATAAAATGTCATTTTTATGGTTATATGATTATTACCATTATGTGATTCCATTTATAGAAAGTATTTAAAATAAATGCATACAGAGAGAATGCAGTTTGTTTCCAGGGGCTGAAGGGACCGTGGGGGAGTGGAGGATGGGGAACGAATATTTGTATTATGAATTTGGGGGATTTGTGATAAAAACATTTTGGAACTAGACAGATATGGTGATTGTACAATATTGTAAATATACTAAACACCACCAAATTGTTTATATTAACATGATTAATTTTATGTTATGTGAATTGTACCTCAATAAAAAACAAATACACAACTTCTAAGGAAGGTGGGGTAGAGTTCAAAAGTCATCTTACGGAGTAACAAGCGTGTAAAAGAGTTAGAAGATGGAAGCAAAAATGTTAAGTGAGGTACTTAGATTTGGACAGAACCGATGTTTATGCCTCAGAGAGAGGAGAAAAATAGATAAGATGGATGTTTCATCAACTGTAAGACAAATAATATTTAAGACATTTATTTTATCTTTCACTTCTTTTTTCAATAGTGTTCAGACATGAAACTCATTTAGGGGAGGGATACATTTAAGGCTTTCAGAAATTTAAAATATTTTGATTAATTAGTATAGGGTCTCAATCTATTGCTCTAATATAAATAGTAAGATTTACAGAAAGAATACAAAGTTGTGAACAATAACAAAAGAAATAAAAATCTCTGGAATCGAAGGAAATTGATCTACAGGGTAATATTTTATGCCAACTTTAATGTCTATCATGGGACACGTTTTTGCACAATTATAGAATTCAAGGGTCCAAGAATCATGATGATATTGGATTTATCAAGAGCATCAACTGGAAAAAATAAATCAGTGAAAACCGTATTCAATATTTTGATTAAATTAATTTCATAGAATTTAATATCAATATCAACTACCAATAAAAACTGATGGTAGAATAAAATTGTTTTCAGATATACAAAAATTTCAAAAAATTGTTTGCTGTAAACATTTAAGTTGTCTACCAACATTAGATTCTCTTGTTTTTACTGGGAACCTAGATGGACTATACTTTTTACCTCCTTGCAGTTGCATAGATGCCATACAAATTCTGAACCTAGTTTTCTGAGCTGTGAGTGGAAATAACATGGACCACTTTGTGGACTAAGAATGGAAGCGTTGATGGGGAATTTCTGCACTTTCCACTTTACCTCCAAAGTGACAAGGGAGGCCACAGTCACAAAAATAAATTAGCCCAATTCACTAAGTCACTGCTGCCCTGATGAGTCACCTAATCCATACCAGAATTAGTATGAGTGAAAAGTAAACCTGTGTTGTGTTTTCTGCTGAAAATGTTTGCAGCCTAACTGAACTAACAGTGAATAATGAATGATATACTCTAATAAAATAGTGGGGTTACCTAAGAAAAGAAAATACAGGTGATAGAGGAAATGAGAAATCCAATAGAAAGGAAAGAAGCAAGTAAATCCAATAGAGAAGATAGAAAAAAAAAAAAAATCAATGGCAATAGTGTTTGCTCTCAGAATGAAAACTTTGCTGCTAGTCTTGTTGACAACTAGTGTTGATTTGAATAAGCTTTTAGAAGATTCTAGACAAGATATCCTTAAGGAAAAGGAAGGAACAATGGAAATAAAAGGCTTTTAGTTGTTATTATGTTCATTCTTCTGTCCCTATTAAGTAATGTCATTACTGAAATAAATGGAAATAGCATTAAAAGCTGTACAGATTATTCTATGCTGAGGGCAGAAACTAGCACTTGATTAAACACTTTAATAGATTGGCTCAATTTTGAGATCTTTTCATCTCCCTAATTACCAGTTTTTCATAAAATTACAAAACTATCTTATTTTCACTTTAATCATGAATTTCATTCTTTTTTGTTCTAATGTATATATTTTATATGTAGTTTAACTCTATAAATTTTCTTATAAACAGCATTTGTATATGTTGTATTGCTTTTCCCATTCACTTAAAAATATTTTCTAATTTTTATTTATATATGGGTTATTTATAAGTGTATTTTCTTAAATTCCATACAGTGGGGCTTTTCTAGTTATATTTATATTATTATTTTTTGTAATTGTGCTATACCTGATTTAAATACTTTGAAAGTTGTGCAGAATTGTTTTGTGTTCTAGTATTCCATCGATGAAGTAAAATTACCATGTGTTTTAAATGAATATGTACTTCTTAGTCCCCTGTTTATATATGCAATTTAAGTCAAGTTTGTTAATATTTTTCAGGTATTCTAAATAGTTACTGTGAAAGGAAAATATCTTGGGCCCCCAAAATCACTGAGCTAAAGAGAAAATTCAGGATGGGAACTGCTCAGGGAAAATCTGTTTCCCATCCTATTAAGTCATCCCTCTGCTCACTGACATAGTTGCATATTCTGATTGCCTCATTTAGAATGGTTTACCAGACACTCAAAAGAATGCAACTGTTTGTCTGTCACCTACCTGTGTCCTGGAAGCCCCTTCTGTGCTTGAAGTTGTCCCTGACTTTCTGAATGGAACCAATGTACTTCTTCCATATATTGATTGATGTCTCATGTCTCCCTAAAATGTATAAAACCAACCTGTGCCCCGACCACCTTGGGCACATGTCCTCAGGACTTCCTGAGGCTGTATCACAGGTGCATCCTCAACCCTGGCAAAATAAACTTTCTAAATTAACTGAGACCTGTCTCAAATTTTCAAGGTTCACATTACTGAATTTTTTGTCTGGCTGTTTGATGAGTTACTCCCACAATAATTGTAAAGTTGTCTATTCTCTATTCTATATTTTCATTGTTTTTAAATATATTGTTATATCTACTTTACGAGTTGACCTTTTGACTTTATCTGTTCCTCTTATCTCTAGTAACACTCCTTGAATTTAGATACAATTGATCATATATTAGTATGACTTCCTTTGGCTTTTAAAAAAATTATGTATTATATAGAGAATGTTTCCTATTCTTTCTTCTTCAACCCTCTGTGTCCTTGTATTGAATGGATGTCCTTTGTATGCAGAATAGAAATGTGTTTTCTTTTTATTCATCATAAAATTGCCCTAGACCAAATTGCCCTAGAAATTGCCATATCCCTGGACAACATGATGAAAATCTCTCCTACATGAGTAGCTTTCCTGGTAAAGGATGGAGAAAAATAACTATTCCCTTCCTGCCCAAAAGAGAGAGCGAATGAAAAGGACAAGAAAGGAACTCATTTTTGTTTTTGTTTTTGTTTTGATATGGGATGGAAAGGATCATGAGTTATTAGCCTAATGTTAGGAATCTAAATGAATCTTTACAAAGGGCAAGTGGATCCAATGGTTCTGGCTTTTTGACCTAGAGCCACCTCCAAGGTGTAGATTCCATACATTTTGAATTGAAAATATCTAGGATGCCAGTGATCTAATTAAATTATCGTCTAGGGATTAAGCTAGGGACCTATTCTGGGCTATAACTGTTTGGTCTTCTTGAATGACAATAATTAAGTACACAAATAGCTAAATGCTATAGATCTAACTCTGAAGGTATGTGAAAAGTAGTCTAGAAGAAATGAAAGCAAACATCTAATATTTATATTGTGAATATTCCTTGTCTTGGGAGCCCAGGACTCTATACAGCAACACTGAGAAATCAAGAGTAGTTTTATTTTCTCACACTCATTTTTAAATCAGTATACTGTTTATTTATACGTAAAAAATGTAATGCTGTAGTGGGGTTTGTACCTACTATTTTTCTATTTGTTTTCCACTTGATACAACAGTTGTATGTTCTTGTTTTCTTTTCTCTTTTAGTCTTCTTTTTATTAATTAGTGTTTTTCAGTATTCTGTTTTGTCATTCTACTAGCTAGAGAGATACACATTTCATTACTGCTAGAAATTACAAGCACAGTTGAATCATTAGGGGTTAATATAACTGATTACTTTGCTTCCCAGGATAATAATACATTAGAACTCATTAAATCAATTTCTCTCTCCTATTTTTTGTTTTGTTTTCATGCATTTATGGTTCTACATTTAAAAAACCCATATGTATCAATGATATTGTTTATACAATAGATATTTATTAACATTTACTCACAAAATCACCCCTTTTGTCATTCTTCACTTCTTATTGCATATTGTTACTTTTGTCTGAGATTGTGTTTCCTCTGTTAGAAGAACTTTTGTAAAATAATTATTTTCGTAAAATCTTCTGGAAACAATTTTTGTTTGTTTGTATTTGTATGGAAATGCTTTTACTTTTAAATGATATTTTTGATGGAAGTATAATTTCTAGGTTTGCTAGTTATTTTCTTCATCACTTTAAAGGTATCATTTATTTTCTTCTCTTTTATGGAATTATTTGAGAAATAAGCTGTCAATTTTATTATTTCATCTTTCAAAATGACATACAGTTGGTCTTCTGTATCTGTATCTGTGGGTTCTATATCCATGAATTCAATCAACTGCAAATGGAAAAACTACAAAAAATCTGCATCTGTACTGAACACCTACAGACTTTATTTTTTATTGTTCCTTAAATGAATTAGTATAACAACTATTTACATAGCATTGGCATTGTATTAGGTGTTATAAGCAATGTAGAGGTGATTTAAAGTATACAGGAGGATGTGCAAAGGTGATATGCAAATACTACTTCATTTTATATTAGGAATTTGAGCATCCATAGATGTTGGTATATTTGGGAGGTCCTGGAACCAATCCCCCATGAATACCAGAGAGCAACTGTATCTCTTTTATTTGGTTACTTTTAAAATTCACTATATACCTTTTGATTTTCAGAAGCTTTTTGTACATTTTGACTAGTTGTGTCTTTCTGTATGTTTATCTTGCTTGATTTTCATGAGATTTTATTTTGATGTTTGTCTTTATATTTAGAAGATTCTTATCCTTTCCTTCTTTAGAAGGTTGCTTCTCTATTCCATTCTCTTCCTCTTCTGGGACCCTAATAATATATATATTTAGTATTTAAATCAAGTCCCATGTGTTTAATATCCTCTGTATTTTCCTTTCTAAAAATCTTTGTTTCTTGGGTGAATCATTTTCTACTGTTCTATTTAGTTAATCTGTCTTCTGCTATGTCCAATCTGTTATTGAATACATTCATTCTAAATTTTCCATTCTTTAAAAAAATGTCAGAATCTCCATTCAATTCTTGTAGTCTTTAGTTCCCTGGTAAAATTCTATATATTGCTTACTATTGCCTTCGTTGTTTTAATCACAGTTTTAAAAATTTTATTACTAGTTAGTTCGAAATATGTGTCACCTCTGAGTTTGTTTCTATAAGCTAGTTTCCTTTTTTTGTTTTTGCTGTTTTTGTTAATATGAATGATAGTTTTAACAATATTTTAACATTGTCCATGTCAAACTTTAGAGACTATGACTTATTTGATTTATTGTCAGAAAACATTTACTTTGTCCTTCATCAAAGAGCTATACAAGGGAGATTATCCCAAATTACAGTCTAAGCTGACTCTAGTGGGATTTCACTTTGGAAACATGACATTATCTCTTGTTAACAATAATTCCTATGGCATAAGCCTCCAATCATTTTGGCTGCAAACTTGGAGTGTTTATTGGCACCTTTATTTCTTGGTGAATTCTAAACTACAGTTTTCTTCCTTAATATTATAAGAGTGCAAAAATTGTTCTGTATTTTTGTTTTGTTTTTTCTTCTTGATTTATTTGTGTCTTGCCCTGCTTGATTAGAATTCAGCAAAACCGTCAAGGGGAAAACTGCTGCATACAGCCTTACCTCTAATTACCTCCATTCTTTTTCAGATTGGGATCTTTTCTGGGTAGGGGGATATGTGAAGATCTTGATCTTTTATGTCATGGTTACCTTGACTTCAACCTTCACTTGGTTGCTCAGCCCACCTTTCCATCCAGAGAAATATTTAAAAATATTTCTTTTAGTGCAGTCTGCTGGCAATGAATTCCTGAAGAAAAACTGTACCAAAAAAAAAAAAATTAGATTCATCTCAAAGGAATTTCTTTCTTCCAAGATTTGGACCTTCAAGCCTTAGATGTCTTAGCAATTCTCTGATTTCTTTAAATTGACTTAAAAATGTATGTATTACTGTTGCATTTTGTCTGACCATTGGTCTATTGTATTGGTCTGCTCCGACTGCTATAGCGAAATACCCTTGACTGAGTGGCTTAAAAAAAAAGACATTTATTTCTCACAGTTCTTGAGTCTGGGAAGTCCAACACCAAGATGCATGTCAATTTAGCTCCTGATGAGGACCTACTTCCTATGAAGAGTTAGACAGCCACATTTTCACTGTCTTGCCATGTAGTGAAGAGAGAGAGTTTCTTTTTATAAAGCTGCTAATCTTATCAAGAGAACCCTATTCCCATGATTTTACCTAACCCTGATTACCACCCCCCCCCCAAAGGCCCCATCTCCCAATACAGTCACAATGGGGGCTTAGGACTACAATATATTACAGTTAATCCATAAATTTTCAGTCTAAATGATTGTGTCAAGTGCCATGGTCTTAGCTTTCCTACTGCTTCCCAAGGTATCTTCATTTGAGGTAAATGTCTGAAAAAAGTGTAAAGATTGTTGTTGTTCCTTTATCTCTTCCACAGCCCACGTCTTCTGACATATTACAATGGCCCTAACACTTAATCGAGGTGTTACTTTGCAACTTTTGTCTGTAGGTATTGCAAATTGTTTGACTCAGTTGAAGCAAGTATTAAATGTGATTATTTCCCCTTATTTTGAAAAATATGTTCTGGACTTGACACTTTTTGTGCTTATTTTGGCATTTCATGCCCAACCACCTTAAAATAAATAAATATTGGAAGCTGGTATTCTGCCCCTGTGTTTGTTCTTTATCACACAAAAACACTTAATAAAAAAAACTGTAATACTTAAAGTACCTCATAATCTTAACTGCACTGAAACTCCAAACTTTAAGTCTGTATCAAGTTAGTGTCTTATTTCCTTTCTGCTTAACTGGCCAGGGATATTGAGAAGGTACATGTATACATACTTACAGGTAGTTCTGCTCTACAAGGTCACCTAAATACCCAAGTTAGTTCTACCTTCTGCTGGGTTATGTATCTGTTACATCATTTTCATAGACAGTTTAGAATCTATGTCAATAGTATATTCTATAATATTGCAGCTTTAGGAAGGTGAAAAGAGAGAGGGATTACCCTTTCAATTACTTAATGTCATTATATACATTGCTTGTGCTCCACTGGTATTAAATTAATTATATAACCAAATGGATTTGCAAGGGGGCTGGGAGATACAATCTTTAAGTCATGGGCTTGGCTAAAACTTGGAGAGTTCTATTGCTAAATATTAGAGGAAAACATTTTATATTAGAAGGTAATTTTCAGTCTTTAACCCTGGGTTTGTCAGCTACTCACTATTTTCCTATGTTATTTTGGTGGTATAAAGACTTTAAAGCACTGCCAGAATTTCTGCTTGATCTCTGCAACCTCGAAGTTTCTCTATTATAGCTTTTCCATCTCAAAGCAGTTTGGGATTTTTATTTTTATATTTTCAGTCATTTTAGATTCTTACTTGGTAGTAATAGAACAGGCTTAGAATCGTGGTTTTGTGGTAAATTATAAGATTTCTTTCTTATGTAAGTCTAAGACAAGCCTGATTAAACCAGTACTTAGACACCTGTGTGAGGTCCTATTGCTGGGTCATGAAACAGAAAAAAATGGAAGAGGCTTAAACTATATGAATTATTGAAAGAGTAACATGGGAAGTTAGATTCTGCTGAGACCAGATTCAAATGCACAGATTTATTTGGCTACTACTCTGTGAACACTGGGTAGTGAATAAAATGATAGGTTAAAAGACACATGTGCATTTACTCATGAGTTTATTAGAGGAGAAAATATTAATTAAATTACCAATACTGGATTTTGCTATGGCTTGAATGTTTGTCCCCTCTGAAACTCATGTTAAAACTTAATCCCTATGTTAATAGTATTAAAAGAGGAGGAAATCCAACTATGGTATTTGAGAGCTTGGATCTTTGGGAGGTAACTAGGATTAGATGAGGTCATAGGGTAGGGCATTGGTGGCTTTATAAGAGGAGAGAGACCTGAGCCAGTCTGCTCAGCCCCCTTGTCTTGTGATGCCTTGTGCCACCTCAGGAATCTGCGGAGAATCTCACTAGCCCTTACCAGATGCAGCCCCTCAACCTTGGACTTAGTATGTGAATTTAGTATGCAAAATCATCTTAATTGCTTGTGACTTTGGTTCAACATCTTAAGTTTCAACTGGTTTTCATCTTACACATGATATTTCTGTATTTATAGTGATTTCCCCAGTAATTCTTGTGAGAATTCATTCTACCCATTTCCTGATGCCTTGGGCTCTCCCAAAATACTTATCAATTATTTAATTAAGATACATTTTCATAAGAAACAGCAGAAAATTAAGGGTTCATGGAAATGTCATTTAAATGCCAAAATATGACCTCCTATGTTTTCCTAAATTTTATCAAAATAATCATTTATAACTCTAAATATAGTAAAATGCATAATAATTTGAATAAAAAATAGGATAAAATATAATAATAATAAAATACATTTTTTAGGGTCAACTAAACACATTTATTGTTTTGAATGGAAATAATAAAGGTATTCTGAACCAATTCCACTTTATGGAACATTTTCATAGGCCATTTCTTGCTCAAAATTGTCAAGAATCAGACTTTGCCTCCTCAGTGTTGTTCATTTTATTTCTGCTTCTCTGATGACAACGGGGTTTTTATGGCAACACTTTCAGATGCTCCTTTTGCACATGGTCAAAGATGGCCTGCTTTTGTATTTATATTTACTTATTTTATCATATTGAAGCCTCAAAAATCCTAATCAAAGCGAGGGCAAAATCCATGCTTAATTTTTTTATTTTTTTATTTTTATTTTATTTTTTCCTGAGATGGAATCTTGCTCTGTCTCCCAGGCTGGAGTGCAGTGGCGCAGTCTTGGCTCACTACAACCTCCACCTCCCAGGTTCAAGTGATTCTCCTGCCTCAACCTCTCGAGTAGCTGAGATTATAGGCACCTGCCACCATGCCCAGCTAATTATTTTGTATTCTTACTAGAGATGGGGTTTCACCATGTTGGCCAGGCTGGTCTCGAACTCTCAACCTCGTGATCTGCCCGCCTCGACCTCCAAAAGTGCTGAGAGTACAGGCGTGAGCCACCGCACCGGTCCATGCTTAATTTTTTTAATGGAGCATTCTTGATTTTAGATCTGCCTCAGTAGCACTCTGGCTTAGATTCAGTAAATCTCATCACCTTTCTGTCCTCTGTTCATGTTTTTCATTGATCATATTCTTAACATCAGTATAACTCTAACCAAAGATCTAATGTGGGCTACTTACCTATTTATGAAATCATTAGTCTTTTCATTTCTCACTTTGCTGTAGCATTTTCGAGTCTGGCTGATACTCATTGATTAAACCAAAGACATTCCCACCTCAGAACCTTCCCACTTTTTCTGTTCCCTCTGTCTAGAATGCATTTTTTTGTTGCTGTTTTTTGTTCGTTTGTTTTTTCCACCTCTGTCACTTTAGGTGTGTGCTCAAATATTTTCCTATTGAAGATGCTTTTCCTAACTACCTTAACTAAAAAGATTTGTTTCTTCATTGCCACCTGAGCATGATATCTCTGTCTCCTGTATGTTTTTCAGCAAAGTATTCATTACAGCTGATAGTACATTATATATTTGTTGTTCATTTTTTGTCTTTTCCCCTTAAGAGAGTGTAAGCTTCAAGAGAATAGGTACATTATCTGCCCCCCACACACACTATTTAATTTCTAGTGGGTATGACAGTTCTTGTTACATAGTAAATGCTTAATAAAAATGTATTGAGTGAATGAATCAATGACCTTGATTGTTCCATGACATAAGAAATTGCTGAAAAGTTTAAAGGATGCCATCCTAACATGACTCAAGGAAAACATTAAAACTGAAATAAAATAAAAACATGAATAAGACACAATGAAATGGTAAATGGGTAGAAATATGAAAACAATTGAATCCTCTTAGGAGAGATATAGTCTCTAAAACTAAATAGTATTCTACTTAAATATATCACAAAATCAATTTATTGAAATGTGCAGCCGATGAAAATACTTTGGCCTTAGCACTTGAAAATTTCCATATGTTTCCTCAAACTAAGGCTTGTGTATGTAAAACTGTTTTAAATAGAATGTGCACATTACTAAAAACAAACCGGAAATGATAAGGAAAGTATTAATAAAAGAATGAAAGAGGAGGAAAGAAATAGAGAGATGATTTTATTATTCTAAGTACACTACTCAACAAGTGGTCTTTGTGAAGCTATTTTTTTTTTCTTTGAACTGTACTTGATCACTGCAACAGATCCAAAGTCCAAGGTCTGTAATCTAGCCGTGTGGGTTACCTCTCAGTCTAACACAGACTGGAGAAATTGCCTCATTGTGCCACAACACCCGTGACCTTGAAATGTAAAACAACCTATTTAGAATCTTGTCAAGATAAATGATTACCCTTTTCTTTGACTAGATCTAAATAATTTATTGCTTCTTTTATAAAGTAGGGAAGACTTAAGAACACCAAGTGGTGTTAACATACACACAAAAGGTTTTCTTTAGTCCCTTGATTTCTACACAAATTAGTTTTGAGTAAGAATCAGATGTAACCAGCACCAGTTTTCAAAACACTTTAAATATTTCATAATTTTTTTTCAAATAATGGCAGGATACAAAGCAAAAAATCGTCACAAGTAAAGGAAGAATAATTCTGCAGCAAATTTCCAAAATGCCTCACAGGCTGAAAATAGGATTCTCGGTTCTCTTAAATACCACCAGCAAATGGAAACACTGCAAAATATCCACAAGTAGGGTCATCTTTTGTATGTGGAGAAAAACTTTCCTCAGTGTTCTTAATGTGCTTTGTTTGTTCATTTAATGACAACATTCTCTGAGCCTGTAGATCCCTAGATGACTTTGAAAGTGCTCAACTTTCAATATTATACAAAGCAGCTCACCTCTCCCCTTTTACAAGCAATTGGTATACACATTTTGTGCTGCAGCTGTTGTGTGTAAACAGCATTTGGCTTGTCATCCTGAGACTTGCATTCAAATGGCAACTGTCCACATTACTGCTAGCTGTATGACCTTGGTCAAACCATATTATGACTGTATCTCTGAGTTTCATTTTCTTCTTAGAGAAAATGGGCTAAGATTTCATAGAGTTAATGGGAAACCTGAAGGTGATAAAGTATTTGGAAGCATAAAATACATTTTCTGTCTCACTGAAGATACTCAATAATAGTTAGTTGAATTATTTAGCTGCCTTTTGTCAACATTAAAATGCTAGTTTACATTCTAAAATTCTTCATATTTTTAAATTAAAGATTTCAGTGTAGTAATGAAATCTCTCTTCAACACAAACATCTTTTATTTCCTCAAAAGTGTTTCTCCTAACTTTATTCAAGGTCAACTCAGCATATAAACAATTTTAATATATCAAAATAAAAAGAAGTCTAGACTTACATAAGCTAAGACACCACATAAAAGACTATTACAAAGGGAGAATGCTGTAACCATAATATCCCAAAGCGTTTCCAAGTAAAGGAGAAAAGGACTTACCTCTTTTATAGAGATAAGTAATAACAAGACAGGAAAGAACCACACATGGAGGAGTGGGGTAGCAGGTGGCATGACAAAGGAACTGAAGAGAAAATTTTTTTTCTAGTCAGCTGATTCTCAGCAGAGGCCGTTAATAGGGCATTGTTCTAACTTTCAGTGCTCAAGCTCAAGGATGGGACAAAGTTCAGGGGTCTAGGAAAAGGAGAGAGTCCTCATTAAGTTTCTGTCAAGTTATGTTAGCAGGTATTTGGTGGGCATTCGGCCAAACATAAAAGAAACAAGCATAACAATAATATTCTTTTTTGTAATGCTGAATATCTAGAATATCATTGAACATGCAGTGTTTTCCATGTGAAATAATAATGCATACAATGAAGCATAAACAAATGAACAATTATGAATAACCTAATTTCAATATATGCTAATAACAAACGCAGTCATGTAGATGTTGTAGTAAAAGTTAGATCTTTCAAAAGGTATAAGGATTCTAGAAACTGACAATCTAAGTATGTCCTACCTGTCCTTCCTCCCCCAAATTCTCTTTCAGCCATCCTCCACTCTTGTCTCCAGTAGTCAGGTCAAATCTGGGGAATGTAACAAGAGAGCTGCTGCAGGATACTTTCACCTCTGATCCTGATGAGAGACTGGGAACAGGGTAGAAGATTAACAGGACTAGGATAAGAAAGTACTAAATCCTCCTAGGACCAGAGATGTCTTGTACACTTTAAGAAAGGTCAGCTGTGGCTTCTTTAGATGTACTCATTCTCCCTGATTCCCAAAAGCTTGGGTATTTGCCAAAAAATGTGATGAGTTATCTCACTTCCTGCAGCTAGAAAGGTGGGAGGAGAGTATGGAGTAAAAATGTCTCTTGGTGATTGAGTAGGCACTGAGGAATTCCCCACAGCTATAATGCTATCCCAGGAGCAGAGTCCACTGAGCCTCAAATCACTCTGTGAACTTCTGCACCTTAAGAACAGTAGCCACTAAAATTAAACCCCAATGAGCAGATACAGAAAAGGCACTCAGTAGTGACCTAGAGAACATTGAACACACCTATCAGAAAAGGTCTCTAATTAAATAGATATATTGAGAGCTGCTATTTTGGAAAAATAGCAAAAGTCCTTAAGGAGATTAATATACACAACTAGCCTAACAAAAACACCAAATCAACACGTTGTTTTAGAAAACTTCAAAAATTTTATAACTTTTCAAAATTTTAGATGATGATCTAAAGAAAAGAAGAGTTATTACTGAGACATGAATAAATGTTGTGGAGGCAAATGGAATGAAATTCCCCAAATTGCTCATTGACAATGCAACTACATACTGTTATACAAAAACAAACTTTGTGAACAAGACCTCAAACAGAAATAACTTTAGCCATTAAAAGAGAGAGAGAGAGAAAAAAAAAGGCATTGAGTTTGTCATCCTGCCACACTAGAAAACAGAACACAGTAGAATGACATGTAGAGATTACCCAGAGAATAAAACATCAGTGTGAGGATTATTAACCGATATACATCATTATCCACTGGTTATAATGGAAGACATTTGCTTAAAGGGTTTCAGTAAATCTATTGCCCATTTACAACAACCAAAAAGGCTACTCTAAGAAAAGGTTTAACCAAACAACAAAAGACAAAGGCCTTTAAGATGAGCAATTGAATTGAAAGGAGAAGTATTGAGCAGTGAACCTTGCAGATACAAATGTGTATATGTAACTGAGCAGATTCTGCGAAAGTTGAAGGCTAAGTATTCTTGAAATAAAAGGGATTCTTAAACAAAAAGATATTTTAAAGGATTAAGCCATTTCATCAAAAGTGAAGTAAGAGTAAGTGGATAATTAAAGTATTTCAAAGTTTACCCCCAGAGTCAGGGTAAGAGATAGCAGAAGTAAAAATATCGTGAAGATCTCACAGATGGAATATATAAGATGCTATGGATCAAATTGCATACCCCAAAGCACATAACTTAAAGCCATTATATGACTTTATTTGGAGATAGAAACTTTGAGGTAGCAATTAGGATTAAATGAGGTGATAAGGGTGGGGGTCCTAATCCAATAGGCCTGATGTCCTAAAAAGAAAAAGAGACACCAGGAGTGCACTTATACAGGGAAAAGGCTACAGGAGGACATGAAAAAGCAGCCCTCTTGAAGCCAAGGAGAAAGGCCTCAAGAGGAATCAACCGTGTTGACACCTCGATCATGGACTTCCAGCCTCCAGAAATGCGAGAAAATGAATTTATATTGTTTAAGCCACCCAGTCTATGTAATTTTGTGTTAATATCTCTAGCAAACTAGTACAGGGAGATAAGTCTGTCCGGAATTGGTGGGTTCTTGGTCTCGCTGACTTCAAAAATGAAGCTTCAGACCTTCGCAGTGAGTGTTACAGTTCCTAAAGATGGTGTGCCCAGAGTTTGTTCCTTCAGATGTTCAGATGTGTCCGGAGTTTCTTCCTTCTGGTGTGTTCCTGGTATCACTGACTTCAGGAGTGAAGCTGCAGACCTTCACAGTGAATGTTATAGCTCATAAAGGTAGCACAGACCCAAAGTGCAGCAACAAGATTTATTATATAGAGCAAAAGAACAAAGCTTCCACAACTTGGAAGGGAACCTGAACCGGTTGCCACTGCTGTCTTCCCTTATCTGACCCCACCCACATCCTGCTGATTGGTCCATTTTACAGAGAGCTGATTGGTTCGTTTTGACAGGGTGCTGATTGGTGCATTTACAAACCTTTAGCTAGACACAGAGTGTTGATTGGTGTGTTTACAATCCTTTAGCTAGACAGAAAAGTTCTCCAAGTCCCCACCAGATTAGCTAGATACAGAGTGCTGATTGGTGCATCCACAAACCACGAGCTAGACACAGAGTGTTGATTGGTGCATATACAATCCTCCAGCTAGACATAAAAGTTCTCCAAGTCCCCACCTAACTCAGGAGCCCAGCTGGCTTTGCCTTGTGGATCAGGTGCTGGGGTACCAGCCAGAGCTACCCAGTCACCCCAGCACCTGCACTCCTCAGTCCTTGGGAGGTTGATGGGACCGGGCACAGTGGAGCAGGGGACCGCGCCTGTAGGGGAGGCTCTGGCCACGTAAGAGCCCACGGGCTGGGGGAGGCGGCTTGGGCACTGCGGGCTAGAGGTTCCCAGCCCTGCCCCATGGGGAGGCGGCTGAGGCTGGGTGAGAATTCGAGCATGGCATCTGGGCTGGCAGTGCTGGGGGACCTGGCACACTCTCCGCAGCTCCTGGTCCGGGTGCTAAACCCCTCACTGCCTGGGGGGCCAGCCTCACTGGCCGGCCTGCTGCTCTGAGTGCGGGTGGACCAAATCTGCACCCACCTGGAACTTGCACTGGCCCATAAGCGTGGGTGCAGCCCCACTTCCCGTCCGCACTTCTCCCTCCATACCTCCTGGCAGGCAGAGGGAACTGGCTTGGGCCTCGGCCAACCCAGAGAGGGGCTCCCACAGTGCAGCCACGGGCTGAAGGACTCCTCAAGCGTGGCCAGAGTGGATCCCTGAGGCCGAGGAGGCACTGAGAGTGAGGGAGGGCTGCCAGCATGTTGTCACCTCTCATAGGGATTGAAAAAAATATGAAGGAAGAGAAATGTATTAGATTATCAGCACTAGGAGAGGGAAAGACATTGGAAATAAAATTAAAATACATGAAACAGAAGTTCATTTTAACAAAAGAGAAAAAGTTAATTAGCCCCTTAATTAACATAGAAAAATAAAGATGAGAAAAAGGAACAATTAACTAAAATTTAAAAAATGTGTGAAGAATTAAGAAGGGATTATAATAAGGTATATAAGTTAATCTATGTGAATAGACAATGTGCCAAATAAAAATGGGTACCAAATTTGGCTGTATATATACACACATAGTCTATGTAGAGACTATGTATATATATTTTATCATTTTCTGTCATACATGGACTGCTCTTATAAATTTGCTGTTTGTCTTCTTTTTTTGTGTGTTCTTAGAGAGACCTTACCTACTTATATAGTTTCAAGAGCTGTTACAAACATTTCTATTGGTCTATTTGGCTATATATATATACAGCTTCTCAGAGCTTGTGTAATCTCCACATCTTCATCATCCGTAATTATGCTCAAGAGTAAAGAGGTATAATAATGAATCAAGAATGTTATGCTTATATTGTCAATAATGTTCCTAATTTATTTTTCACATATATAAATGCCCTCTTTTTTCATTAATTGTTATGATTAGAGTCTTTATTACCTTTTTCATGCTTCAATTATAGGTAAGATATTTTTAAATCCTAAAAACTATAACAATTGAAATTGTATGCAGGAATAAAATTATTCCTTTTATTCAAGATAAAGGGGATTGTTTGTGTGCACTTGTCTTGTGAAAGCTATAGATCTACATGGAGTTCTTTAAAAAAATTATACTAGGCTGGTCGCAGTGGCTCAGGCCTGTAGTCCCAGCACTGTGGGAGGACAAGGTGAGCGGACCACCTGAGGTCAGGTGTTCAAGACCAGCCTGACCAACATGGTGAAACCCTGTGTCTACTAAAAATACAAAAATTAGCTGGGCATTGTGGCATATGCCTGTAGTCCCAGCTACTCGGGAGGGTAAGGCTGGAGAATCCCTTTAACCCCAAGAGGTGGAGGTTGCAGTGAGCAAAGATGATGCCACTGCACTCCAGCCTGGGTGATAAATTGAGACTCAGTCTCAAATAATAATTATTAATAATAATAATGTGCTTAACCTAAGATATTATCCAAGCTCTGTTTTATTTTAACCTGAGTTTAAAACATACAAACAAACAAAAACCCTTTCCATTGTGAACAGCACTTATCTCTAGGATGAATCTATATAACAGTTTGTCAGCATTACATATGATATTGAAACTGTTTATGCTGAAGTCAGCAATAACTATACCTGTCACATTGCCAGAGGCAACATCCTGTTTTCCCTCTTGCCCTTCATCTCTCTAGCAGTTGACACTGTTTACTCAGTCTTCTTCCCTGAAAGTTTTTCTTTTTCTTTGCTTCTGTGAAACTCACCAATAAGCTCATTTTTATCCTTTTCTGTCATACATGGACCACTCTTATAAATTTGCTGTTTGTCTCTCTCTCTCTATATATATATAGCTTATGTAGCTTCAAGAGCTATCATCGAAGTTTCTATTAGGGAGAAAGAGCTTGTGCTTAGGAGAATGTGATGGTATAATGTCCTACCTGAAGACACACACACAAATACACTAAACTAGCTTGTTGGATTTCTTTTCTTTTTCTTTTTCTTTTTTTTTCAGGAATAGGGTCCTGCTCTGTCACCCAGGCTAGAGTGCAGTGGCAGGATATCAGCTCCTCACACCAGCCTTGAGTTCCTGGGCTCAAGCCATCCTCCCACTTCAGCTTCTTGAGCAGCTGGGACTACAGGCATGCACAACTTTGTGTGGCTAATATTTTTAAATTAATCTTGTAAAGATGAGGTCTCCCTATGTTGCCCAGGCCACTCTCTAACTCCTGGGCTAAAGTGATCCTTCCACCTTGGCCTGCTCATGAGATTTCAAATTGGCAGGACAAATAGGAAAAAAGGGATGCTCGGGAAAAATTAAGGAAAGAAGAGAGGGAAAAAAGACAGAGTGGGGTATAGTAAGGACACAGTCAGCAGTGGTTGAAGAATCTTTAAGACCAAAAATGTGTAATACTTGATTAACATTGCTCATTTTGTTTTGAGTTAACTCTTCTCTTTAGTTAGTTATAATGTTACACATTCAGGATTAGGATGGCAGTTTTATTTTATTGTGTGTAGTTATATAAAGAAAAAAAGCTGAGTTTTATATTTTTGTTACTGAAAAAAATAATGTTGTCAAGGTGCTGAACAAAGAAACAGTCATGGCGTTGGAGCCAGAGATGACCATCTTGGAGTAGACTTTTTCCCTGGACATTGGCAGAAATCTGCAGAAAGAATTAGACTGTTCTTCCACAGCCTTCCCTGAATACCTTTACTTTCATAGTAATCACAGTCTTCAGAAGTTCTTCATCTATATGTTGCCCCTCTAGACTCCAAACTACTTTAGCACAGAAACCATGCCCTTTGATGCTAAAATAACACCCTGCTTATAGAAGCAGCTTAAAAATCAGCAACTACAGTACAGTAAAGTAGGTTTTAATGTTGGCTGACATAGGCCTTCTAGGTTTAAAGGAGGAGAGGCACAAGTAGGGCCAACAGTATTAACCTAGTTAAGAACTGGACCCAGGAGGTAAGCTACACTACAAATAATCACGTTCAAAACATTGTGAAAAGCCCAGTTTCCTGGCAGGCAGTGTGATAAAGAGGCAAGAACACATATTTTGGAGTTATTCAGATTTATGTTTAAGCACTGGGTCTACCATTTACTGACTGTGCAATAGGTTACCACTTTTCTGAATTAAAATTTCTAGTTTAGCTAATCATATTTCATAAAGTTATGGAGAGAATTAAATTATTTAACATATGCAAAATGAGTCACTGTTCAAGTAAAGTAAATTTAATGCCTGGAACATTTTTACAGAAGTGAAACAATATTATAACAGCTGTAGACAAGCTTTGCTTACTTTACAGTTTCACCTGGAGCCAGTTGTGTGGTGATGCAGCCGCTTTTTATTTATGTCTGAAAAGTGTATTGCTGAAGAACGGAAAACAAGTTTTACTTTTGTTTGAAGAGCCCAACTTTTGTTGCCAAGGGCATAAAGCCAAATCATGTGGGCAAGCGGGAACCATACATTTGTGCTTACTGGGCTGTGTTTGGTGGGAGTTGTAGATTCTAGGTGAGTACAACCTTGGATTCAGCAGAAATGCTCGAAAGTACTACTCCCCCAAGACTTCATGAAATCAACTATTCATGAGAGAAAATAGAATGGGGAAAACAACTAAATTCATTTTCTTTAAAACATTTACTTTATATTACCTTATCCTCTAACTTACAGGAGATGATGAAAAGAAGTCTAAAATGTGCTTGAACTAAAGTGTTTGATTATTGTTGGTAAGAGAAGAAATATATCTATAATTCATTTTGTAAAGCGTATTTCCCGTTACTTGCTACAGAGATAGCTGCCACCTCTAATTGTGTTTGTGTAGTTCCTTAATTTGCATGAAAGAAGATAACATAAATGAAAACTCAGGAGAAAAACTAATTCAGATTACTAGTCCAGGCAAGCTAATTTGTTATTCATTAAATGCTAATGAACCCAGCACCCTTGTTTTATTTGTCTCATTCTATTTGAGATTTGAAAGGTCTTGTAACACAGTTAAAGTCTACAATAAACAGATATGTGAAATTAATGCACTGTTTTTCCTCTTCTTTCTGTTTGGTAGATATACAATTATTCCTGGACTAGGCAAACTAAATAAATCACTATAGAAAAGTATATTTCCTTTCTGTTTAAAAAGCTAAATTTAATCAAAATGAAGCTCTTCTCATTGTATATTGTTTTCAGTTTCCATATGACCTAGACATTCCATATGTCTGTGCCATAGTCCAGCCTATTTTTTAAAAATCCAAAAATGAGATTGAGTTCAGGTAAATTGAAACATGTTATATTTATTTGTTTTTCTTACCATTCAAATGTTATTTTTAACAGGCTTTTTCTAAACATATTTTCTATGACTGTTTACTATAAAATACAGCAGATAGAAGGTGATAGCATATGTATTCAGGGTAGGTTGGTTTTTTTCATTGTTTATTTGCTTTCTTAACCTAGTTATTACTAGGTTAGATTATTTATTAGTGAACTTGGCCATCATATAGAACTACTGAATTTACTTACCTTTATATGTCATTTATTTACTACAAATTCTATGTGCTGTTATAGCTGTTACATTGCAATATAACATATGGTGAATACAAGATCAGAATTATATTTCAGTCATCACCGCTCATCTACAATGAGTATCACTTATGTTCATACTTCTTGTTAGCAATGTTTTTCTCATTTTTATAAAATCTGACTCATAAAGAGGTTTAAGAAAAGGAAAGAAGTTAAACTTTCTTTTCTTTGTAAACTTCATAGAATAGAATCATATATCCACTAATATTCCATAAAGTAGGTTATTAAAATCACTTACAATGCTTGGTGGAAGGAGATAGTTTTAGTTTTTACCAGGGACCATTCGCTCTGGTAGTTGATCAAACTCTCATTCTAAGATGTGATGTAGTTTGATCATGGAGGTACACCTATTTAACTGCTTTGCTGAAACAAATGACATTCCGGAGGCCAGTCTATTATTTTTTTAGCCTGTTTTCTTTCTGGCATCCAGATGAGACTGTTATTTAGTAATAATGAAAGACCAAAAAGAGAAAGAAGTTTCATTTCTTGCAATTTATGGTATTTTTTAACAAAACATCTTGCACAGACAATTCTAATAGCTACTGAAAAATGCTAACCAGTTTTATTTGTTTTACAGGCCACTTACAAAGGCCTCAACCTAAAACAACACAGAAATAGCTGCCACATCCAATAGGCAGCTAGACTTTTTAAAGAAAATCATAATTTTGGAGCATAGAGGCCTGAGGATCGTTTAAGAGAAGGAACATGAGCCTTACAGAAAGAAAGAAGGTTTTAACCCTGACTCAGTTACATACAAACCTTATAATATTTTAAATCTATTTGTACCTCAGTTTCTTCAATTGTCAATTTGGAATAATTATACTTTATATCATTATTGCGTATGTGGTTGAGAGCTCCGATGATTTCAACCTGCCCATCGTAGGCAGTTGATTCACATTAGCTTTAACTTGAAAGTTTAACATATCACTCTCTGATCAAATCATTGTCTGTCTAAACAACCGAGGGCAGAGCTTTATCTACTATATTTGCTGCAGTATTTTAGCACCAGAAAACAGAGCTTAGTATGCAATATCATTCAATAAATATTTGTTAAATCAACAAATAGCTTACTAGCTAATCCTTAGTTATCATATTGTTGATTTTGCATAAATTTTAAAAGACATTGAGAATTATAAATTATTGTGTTTCCAAAACCTCCTCTAATGGTATTTCTGTCTTAGGATATAATAAATATTGGGAATACCTTAAAAATGTAATATAAAAATGTATTTTCCCATTCTACTTCCCTTTTTTAGAAATAATTTAATATTAATAATTAAGCTTGGTCAAATTATTATAGTGTGAAGCAATTTTGAAAATGATTAGTAACCGATAGACTTTAGAAATATTTTCTCAAAGCTATAGGTATACTACCACTAACTAAATAAACCTACTCTTCTTTACTGCACTTTGATTACTGCTGTTACTCCATAGAAAATGTGCATTGCAAGATGAGCTCTATTTTAAAACATATAAATGCCAATGCACCATCTACAACTCAGAAAAAAAATAACAACACTCTTGATATCTTTGGCCTTATAGTCAAATGACATCTTGAAATCCTTAAAAAACTACTACCAGGAAAGAAAAATTGAGAAATAAAGCAATTGGTTCTGTTATGGATGTATTATGGACCCTGTGACCTACTGAAAGATTTTGACAAGTTCAATCTTCCAATGATGGAGAAATTTGTGATGGACTCTGATTTCATTGGGTTATTGGACAGTGCAGCATTGTCTTTGTGTATCAAATTAGAGCGAATACTTTCATTTCTCCATAAAGGTTTATGGAAAGGCTAAAAGGTCATTTGTTGTATGATTATGGTTACTGCAATGACACAACTGCCACAGGCCACAGGTCACACATGTCACAGATTTTTCTAAAGTTGAAATTGGAATCCAACTTAAGAAATTGTGAGTCCCTGAAAATGAGCACTAGATGCTTTCTTTTTTTCTTTATTACTTTCTCTTTTCTTTCTTTTTCTCTGCCAGTCGACAATTCCTTCTCTACCCATCCTTCATCCTTGTACTAAAGAGAGCTCCCCTCAGATAATTTCACCCTCATTCCTCTCAGATCAAAACCTGGGAAGTGACAAAAACCTTCAAATAAATATTTACATACAAGAAGAGATAACTTGTTCCTGCTTACTGTCTGCAACCTTGTGGCAACATTATGAACTTGATAGGAACAAAGGGCTAGGCAGTTCTCCAGATTTCTGCTGGCCCATAGGGCACAGAAAGGCAGCAACAACAGTGACTCTATGTGGGCTGACAGACTTGGAGACAGCAGAACACAAAATGCATTGTCTAAATAACCTGAAGTCATGGAGAGCTGCGATGATGTTTAATGCATGAATGCAGAGGGACCATGACATGATGCTCAATCACCAGATGTCATAAGTTATATCATAGCTAGGGACATCTAGGACAGATCCTGGAGTCCAAGACCTCATAGGATGACCTACAGGATGACTCAACTGGAGATCGTTTTTTTTCTTTTAGTTTAGTCTGTAATTATCTCCAGATTCTTGCCATACCCTCATAACTGCCTTCTTTCATCTCTATTTCTCAAATTCTTCTTCTAAATCAATATGTAGTCTCCAAACTTAATTAATTGCATACCTTCGTGTTCAATCTTCACCTCACTGGTAAAAATATATTGAGCTCTCTGACACTCTATATTTTTATATAGTGTATACATATTTTATTATGCTACTATATTATAGATCAGTAAAATAATGCACATTTTGTGAAGAGAGTGACATAAACAAATTCAATCTTTCTCTCTCTTATTATCATAACTTACATACTTTTCATCTCCTACAGAATAAATGATAAGATTCTAGCATATCCTTCTTGCATAAGAAGGAATCTAGCATAAGATTCTTGAATCCAGCATAAGATTCTTGCCCTTCTATGGTTTGATTCTCCAACCTCATCTCATACTAATCCATCTTCCCTCCTTATTTATGTTCAAGAAATACATAACTTGTTGAATTTTCAAGGATAGCTATGAGTACAAATACTAGTCGATATATGTTTTATACTGTATTAAATTAATTGTGTATTCCTTGTACCCTGACTAGACTATAAGCTTCTTTTGGAATGGGTCCTGGTCATCTCTCTGTCTTTCTTCCTCAAAAGTTAGTTTGTCAAATATAGTGAGCACCCAATATACACTTTTATTTTCTACTTTTGGCAAAAAAAAAAAAAAAAAAAAAAAAAAAAAATCTGAGCACATGCATATTCAAAGTCCATGCATGAGCATAAATTTATGATAATGCCTACGTGCTCATTTTATTAATACTACATATGTCATCTTTTATTATTACAATAAATGGGGCTCTGCTGATACCTGAATAGGAGGAAAATAAATATACAGACTCACAAAAGAAATACTCTTTATTTGGTCAAGAACCAATGAACAACTAAGCACTCATTAAATAACAAAATTATTCAACAATTTAAAACGTTTTTAGAAAAAGCCTAAATCTATGAAAAAAATAGCAAACATATCATACATGCACTCTGATTACACCTCTATAAAAAAGATATATGCAAAAATAAAAATTATGAGATTTAATAATCAAGAATTAATATTTAGAACATTTATTCTTAAATATATATTTTGACATATCTTTCTCATGGTATCATAAATTATAAAATAAAAAGATTTAATGAAGTATTTGTAATGGACAATTTTATTGCACAGCTTCCTTTGAGAGATTCTCTAAAACTGGAACCATAATAAATGTTATAAAAACTATATGAACCCATAAATCTCCTTAACAAAAAATAAGTTTATAAGAAACAAACATATGGACACATTACTCATATAATGTTTGCGATCCTAAGGGAAGTTAAGAAATTTGTGAACCCGAAAAATTAGACTACTGCAAATAATTTCTCTTGACATTCATTCCTACTTGTAATTAACATATTTTAATTCTATTACTGTAAGTCACCCATGCTTATTTGTTCTTTTTAAATTCTAAGTAGCTTGGCCAACACAGAAAGAAGACACAAGCAAAGTTTGGGGCTAGAAAAGCACTATTCACTTACATTGTTACTTTGTGGGCCTATAATACTAAAGGGAATAGAACAATGCACGATCCTGGCATCAAAGGAATAAGAGAAAATTGTTATTTATCTTTGTCTAATTAGAAATAAAGGATCAAAATCCAGATAACATAATTTATAAAGAAAGTATAACCTTACTCACTTCAACTTCCAGGATCAGGTTAGCAGCAGTTACAGTTCAAAGAATTCTGAAGATTGGAATTACAAAGGTGAGCTTTTTAGTGTACAAAGATCCTTTGGCAAAGACCCTTTTATCACATTACATATTTAATTTAAAAAAGAACATTGACCCTGTCTACACTTATACTATATTTTTAATCTAAATAAATAGCTTTCATTTATTGTTTTTTTAATGATCTAAATTGTTCTCTATTGTCTTATGGGCATTAGAAGTACTTTTCCATACAACACTTTTTACTTTTTCTAAATGAGTTATTTTTTCTCCTGCTTTTGGTCATTAATTAGGAAGGAAAATTTTAATGACCAAACAATGATAACAGATTTTTCTTCTTCCATTGTTATTTGTGAGATGGGTAAAACTCTTATTTTTGCAGAGCTCAGGAGAAAGGAGAATGAGTTCTGGGTTCTTATTTGATTGACTAGCCCTGTGTGAATACAATTTAAATGTCAAGGGATGTTTAACACCACTAGTGCATCATACAACATCATTTTGTACTATAATATGTAATCACTGTGACTTCTACAAAAAGAAGGGTATTTTTTTCCTTAAAATTTGCTTATATTATTGTCACCTGGGGACATTTTTTGATTGTTTGTTTTTGAGACAGACTCTTGCTCTGTTGCCCAGGCTGGAGTGCAATGGCACAATCTAGGCTCACTGTACCCTCCAGCTCCTGGGTTCAAGCAATTCTCCTGCCCTAGCCTCCCAAGTAGCTGGGATTACAGGTGTGTGCCACCACACCTGACTAATTTTTTGTATTTTTAGTAGAGATTGGGGTTTCTCCATGTTGGTCAGACTGGTCTTGAACTCCCGATCTCAGGCGATCCGCCCGCCTCGACCTCCCAAAGTACTGGAATTACAGTCGTGACTCACTGCACTTAGTCTCTGGGGACATTTTAGAACTAAAATAGGAAATAGTTTCACTTAAAATGAACAAAACATTCCAGCACATCAAGAATATAGAATCTGCTTGGCAACCACTGCCAAATGGTGCAATTTACTAACATTGTAGGATCATACAGAACTATAAGTCCTCTTTGACAAAAGAAAAAAAAATTGAAGAATAGTATGCTTTTTGGTAAATGGATGTTTGGTATACTAGGGAATTATATATGTTTGTGTATATATATTATATGAAATATATATATAGAGAGAAAGAGCAATTGCTCTATACTCAAAAAGAAGATAAAAACATATGAAAATTAATATGTTCCAATGATATAGAAAATAAAATTGGTAATAAAACTTTTTCTACCTTGGAAGTTAAATAGACTATAGACAAAAGTCATTTGCTTCATACAGTTAGTCGGGTTTGTCCTGCTTTATTTTGTTTGTTTTTACAGCTTTTAAATAACGATAAAATGTTCTAAAGTCTCTCACAACTGTTCTTCCCAACCGTATGTATGTGTTGAGGCCCCATAGTGGTTACTGTGGTGGTCTTATTGCAATCATCCACAACTTAAAGCCTAAGAAGAATTCTTGTAATTTTACTCGTTGTTCTCAGGTTTACTTATCCAGATTCTCACAAAGTGTGGTGGCATGACTTTTATGGGTATTTGTTGTTGGTTTCTGGTTTCTGTGATTCATAAGACCCTGTGCCATTAACACTTTATGGTTTCATATTAATCTTGATGCTGTGGCAATATATAGGCTAGTCTTGATGTACTCTAGAGTTGCCTGAATATATATAATAAGTTGAGTTGTCTTGTTACCAAGTTTCAATGAGGATGTTGCTGGTAGGATTTTCTGTGCTATGCTGATTGTCTCTGTCTCCATCCCTCTTTTCAGGGATTTGAGGGATATATATACTGTATTCTTGCTATCAGAAATGGTCTATAATGTTTTTTCTTGGCTTCTATGTTACTGATTTTTAGTTTTCTATTGGATAGACATTTTAAATTCTAGTGATCTAAAGCTACACATTTTTTCTCTTCTACTAAAGCTTGCTCTTAAATTTTCCTTATATATACTTAATTTTAAATTATAAAGATAATCAGGAGATATAGCCTCATCCCAAACAATATTAGAGCTGATAAACATTTTACAATATCAGAACATTGATAAACATTTTACATGTTGCTGCTATACAATGTTTTCATTGTGTTAATTTTTATGTTTTTATATTTATTATTGCTTTATACACTCCACACTCTAGGAATTTCTTTAGTCTCCTCCCTCTATATCTAATTCTCTACTTTTTAAAGTACATGTACATTTTTTAATTGGAAAGTTACCAGTGATAAACATATTTTGATAGAAAAAAATTTTATTTTTGTCTTTTTTTTCCCCTAGAGCTTTAAAGATATCCAGTTGGATTCTAGTTGCTTGTGGAAACTTTGTCATATACCTAATTTTTATTTCATACCTATGATTGTTTGTAAGATCTTTATTTTTAGTACTCTAAAATTTCACTAAGACATTGATACAGCCAGGTAGAAAGTGGTCCCCAGGGAAACTCCAACCAGCCTGTGCACTAAGAGTGCAAACTGGGGTGATGCCGTGGAAGTTTGTTCCATTTGCAGTGGGGTGAAGCCTGGTCCCTCCTCATCCTCGGTGGTATCTGGGATTCAAACTTTGAGGCAGGAAGCTCACCAGCAGTGACTCTGGCTTTATGAAGGATCCCTACTTCCCTTTTTTTCCCTTTCACCCAATAAAAACCTGCCTTACCTTTCAAATTGTCTGTGAGTCTAATTTTTTGTGGCCCTGTGATAAGGACCCCATCTTTAGCTGAACTAAGAAAATGTCCTGCAATATTTCAGAAAATGTTGCAACATAGGGTCGAGAAGCAGTGACTAAGCTGCAAACCAAGCAATATTTTTCCCTCTTGCTTCTAAGTCTTTTCATCCTTGGACTTCTGAGGGTAGGGGAAACCATGCCTTCACCCCATCACTCCTGAGGGTCAGGAAGGTCAACGTCGGTCTCCATGGCTCGCTGATTCCCATCACCTGGGAGGATTTGCAGAATAATTGCTCAAAACTAGAATATTGATCCAGATTTCTACATTACCCATCCCTTTTGTTCTTTCTGAGCTGCAGCCGGAGACTGCTGGTTGGTTCACAGGAACCAGCAGGATTAACCTAAAATGTAGGAGAAAACTTAAAAACAAGTAATCCATATAGAATTTAATGACAAATGTATGATAAGGTTTCAAATATAATTTCTCTCTCTCCAGTCCTTATTTTTATTAAAATAACAAATCATAATAGGACCAAGTTGTTTGCAAAATAGACTTTAATTTTATACTTGGCTTGATTATTTGCATAAAGTGCAGCAAGAAATAGAGTAACTATTTCTATATAGGCCTTTTGGATTGGCTTTCATGGAATTCTGTTCTACAAGGCGAGCCCAGCCATGGGTTTGTAACCTCAAATACCTATGAGTTAGGTGATTCTCTCTTCTTAAGGTCCCAAGATAAACTTGGAGCTTGTTGAAAAGTGACATTCTTTACTGACCACAGATCAGAGCCGTGTATAGGGACTGTGTAGACAAAGGTATGAGGCCAGTCTCATTTTTCCTTTCTCTTCCTCTGTTCTCTCTTCACAGATAGGTAATTGTGTCTCTGTACTACAGGACACTCCCCTCAGATGCCTCCTCCAAACTGGAAAGAGTTAATTTCCCAAACGTTAAACTGGTTGGCTTAAGATTAGGGTCAGCGAAGGGAATCCAGAAGCCCAACATGCTGCCAAAAGGGTAAAGTTTTTTTTGTTTGTTTTGTTTTGTTTTGTTTTGTTTTACCAGTCAGGCTTTTGGTCTCCCTCTCTCTCTGCAAACTGGTAAAAGGCCTCCAGATTTTTGAGCTGTCCTTACATGTTCCCTTGTTTCATTTTGATAACATGTTTTCTAATAACCTCGTTTGTCTTTTCTTGCCTTCAGGCCATCAAATGCCAAATGGTCATGCAACCAAAGCCTCTGATGATAGCCCCTTCTACTGTGTACCCTTAGAAAGATCTCTAAGGAAGCTCTGAATGTTATTTTCCCCAAAACAGCGCCCCCTGTCAGCAGGAAGCAGTTAAGATTTGTCTTTGTACTTATCCTTAGTCTAAAGGCATTTAGATGTACTTCTTTAGAGAAGGGCAATGAGATAGCCAGGTGAAAAGGGATCCCCAGAGAAACTCCAACTAGCCTGTGCACTGGGAGGAATGTGCACTGGGGTGGAGCCACAGAAATTTGCACCGTTTGCAGCGGGGAGGAGCCTGGACCCTCCTCTTTCTAGGTGCTACCTGGGATTCAAACTGTGAAGTGGGAAGCACACCAGCAGGGACCTGGCTTTGTGGACGGTCTCTGTTCCCCTTTCTTTCCCTTTTTACCCAATAAAAACCTGCCTTACTCACCCTTCACATTGTCTGCAAGCCTAATCTTTCGTGTCCCTCTGATAATAACCCCATCTTTAGCTGAACTGAGGAAAAGTCCCACAACAGTATGTTCAGATGTTGACTTTTATTCATTCATTCTGCTTGTAGCTTGTTACGCTTTTTTACATTGCAAAGTCTTCAATTCTGGTAAATGCTATGTCATTATATCTGAAAATTTTGTTCTTTTTTTTTTTACTATAACTGTAAATACTTCGTTAAATAAATTTAATATACATAACTATATATTTTTTGAACTAAGACATATCAAATATATATATTTGGATTTGTCTTATTTCATTTTGTGTTGCTATAAAGGAACACCTGAGGCTGGGCAATTCATTTAAAAAAAGGTTTATTTGGCAAATAATTTCAAATGGATGGGAAGTTCAAGTTTGTACATTTGCATCTGGTGAGAGCCTCAGGCTTCTTTCATTTGTGGCAGAAGGAAAAGGGTATTCTGTATGTACAGAGATAACATGGTGAGAGAGGAAGCGAGACAGAGAGAGAAGATATGCTAGTTTCTTTTTAACAACCTGCTGTCATGGGAACTAATAGAGTGAGAACACACGGACCCTTTCCCCTATTTCAGGGAGGGCTTTATTAATGTGGGATGTCCCCTCAGGATCTAAACACCTTCCATTAAAACCCACTTCCAACACTAAGGAAGCCAAATTTCTACATGAGATTTGATGGAGACAAACAAACTATATTCCATCTATAGCAGAATTTTATCATTCTAACCACTATTTCTGTTAACCTGTATTTTTATATCTTCCATCACTTTATCTCACAGTTTTATTCTGGAAAGTAATTTGAGATGTATTTTAATTCAGTATTTATTTTTGAATCTTTTCCTTAATCTATTTTTGTCTTTTTACTTAAATTTTTTATGTCCCATTTGAGATTCTCCCCTCCGTTATCCACTCAACCTAACTGAGTATTACAACTATAATAAGACAAGACTTCTTTTTTGTCATAGTGACCTCTATTTCCTATGAGTAGGTCTTTCTTTGTCTTCCCAACATTGTCTGAAACTTGACAAAATTACGAAATCATGGGCACTAATTTATATTTTAAAAAATGCCTTACAGTATAGAAGTTGGGCATATTGTTCTTAACTAATATGAAGTTCTTCATGGCAGTTTCTTCCTAGAAGTGCAATGGCAGCTTGAGGGTATAAAGTTTAAAAAGGTGTTTCAGAACATGCTTGTTCACTTTCACAGATACCTTTGCTTATTTTTCATTGATTGCAAGTCTTTATTTAATATGTATGTACTTAAAATATTCATATTGTTATTCCTAGCAGATTGCTCAATGATTAATATAAGAATAACAATACTTGAAAGTAAAATTATACTCTTAGTTGTTTCTGATGTCTCTTGCTCATGTAGCCTTGTTATCTTAGATGTTTGTAATATTGTCTTATGAAGTCCTTCTATTAAATTTTATCTGGGAGAAACCTGTGATGGCGTGGGTTGAGAGTTGGAGTGTATCTCCGTAGTAGATTGTGGTTTAATTTCATGAGACATCTTAGGAGTTCAAAAGCGAATGACCATTTTTATGTTAATTTCATGGCCTATATGTGCTTAAAGCATGTCGAGGCCAAACTTGAAGAAGTAAAGGCTGAGTAGAAATTTTGAGTTTTCTGAGAAGACTGCTTTTTCTTGTTCTCACCTAGAGCCTATGCAGGTACAGTGCAGCTTACGGTTTCCATGCACTTACTGTCTACCTACTTTTCAAGGTTTATAGACACTTGGGGTTCCTGGTTTATATTCAGTGATCTTATTTTCTACCTTATGTCCTAGATGGGCACAAGAACTAATCTCCTGGGTCTTGGGGGTATGTAATCCCCTTCTAATGTGTATTCTTATCCCCTGACACCTGGGGCATGACAGGATAAGCTTATCAGCTTTTCTGAGTAGGTCTCAGTTTTCACATTATTTCTGGAACTAGAAACTTACTTTTCTTTAAGGTCAAAGCAGATTTGAATTTAAAATAGATTTGTTAGGTATTATGTAGGATTTCTAAATATTTATGGCAGGTACATATTTAGATTTCTTTAATCCACCATCTTACAATAACCACAAAATATTCCATAACTCAATCTCTTTAAGCAGTTCAGAAAAGTTTTCTACTCAATTCACATTAAGAGACAATTCACAGTTTAAATCTATAGAAGAAAAGGAAACAATAGTTGTAATAAATCATGATTTTAAAACTCTACCTACAGACTTTGAAAAATATTTTATTTTTTAATCACTTCACGTAAATATAAATGCCTAGCTCAGTCCTTGGCAACTGCAGACAATAAGCACTTATTGAACAAAAGAAAAAGAATACCATAGGTATATTCCCCATGACCCTAGAGGTTAAAATAATTATGCTGATTATGTGGCTGTTACAACTGTAAATGCTTGATGAAAATGTTCTGTTCCACTTATTATTTATTAAACAATGTCTTCTTCCTCCCATACATATGGGCATCATGCTGTAATTCTTAAAATTTATACGCGCAAGCTGCCATTGCACTTCCAGGAAGAAACTTCCATGAAGAACTTCCTATTAGTTAAGTACAATATGGCCAACTTCTATCCTGTAAGGCATTCCCTTTAAATATAAATTAGTGCCCATGATTTCATCATTGTGTCAAGTTGCAGATAATGTTCAGAAGATACAGAAAGACCTACTTATAGGAAATAGAAGTCACTATGACAAAAAAAAAGTGTTGTCATATTATAATCATACTGCTTAGTTAAATAGAGTGGATAATGCAGGGGAAAATCTCTATTTGAAACCAATGTTACTTCCTGTCATAAAACATTCTGGTTCTGAAATGTGTTATTTTGATTTTTTTCTTAAAAGTAATTCACTTGCCTGAATGAAATCCAGTGATATGTTTATGGATATTGCTTTATTTGTGCTTCTAAATCTATTATAAAAAATAAAGTTAGAAAATAACTCTTCATATGTGGAAAAGTTGAACATAAGTTTTAATGTGACTGAAACATATTTTCTCTTTAAAAAACTTAGAAAAACTACTTAAGAAATGTTAAAAAGGTAATGGAGCACATTAACTCACATCATTCACTCTATAATTTCGGGGATTCAAAATGGGTCATTAACTATAATTTGATAATGCCATTCTGAGTGGGAAAAACAGAAATGTTATTAGAAAGCTTGATACTGTATTCTATCTGAAAATGTATAGTTATCATGCTAATACAAACATTTAAAAGGGTTTTTCCTTTGACTGTGAAATGTAATTATATATGGCATCCTTCATAAAAAAAGTTCAGTGAGACCTACTAGGCAATTGGTACTTTTAGTTCAGTACAATTCATCTGTAATATCAATTTTCTATTATTTGAAATTATATTATTAATTGAAAGCTCCAGATATTCAGTTGCAATTTCCTTAGGAAAAGAAAATACTGGTGTTTTTAAAGACTTCCACCAAGTGTTTAATTCAAAATAAAGTTTTTCTTTTTAGCTATAGTAAAGTCTGTTGTATCACAACTCATTAAAACCCCATTTTTGGGCATAAATAATGATAAAAAGTGATAACATGTAAAAACCAATTTATTATTATTTAAATATGTAGTTCAGTCCAATAAAACTACTTTCAACGTGACAGCTCTGCATCCATCATTCTGGTGGGTATGTGGTGGTATTTCATTGTTTTAATTTGCATTTCTGTATCATGAGATTGAACACCCTTTCATATATTTATTAGTTATTTGAATGTTTTCTTTTGTGACATACCTATTCAAAGTTTCACTCTGTTTTTTATACATTTTTTTAAAAAGTGTATATACTTTTTTTTAAAATTTTTTTTAATTTTTTTTTTCTTTTTTTTTTTTTTGAGACGGAGTCTCGCTCTGTCGCCCAGGCTGGAGTGCAGTGGCGCGATCTCTGCTCACTGCAAGCTCTGCCTCCTGGTTTAATGCCATTCTCCTGCCTCAGCCTCCCTAGCAGCTGGGACTACAGGTGCCCGCCACCGCGCCCGGCTAATTTTTTTGCATTTTCAGTAGAGACGGGGTTTCACCGTGTCCGCTAGGATGCTCTCGATCTCCTCCTGACCTCATGATCCGCCCACCTCGGCCTCCCAAAGAGCTGGCATTACAGGCGTGAGGCACTGCGCCCGGCCTATATATACATATTTTTAAAAAACATATTTGTGTATACATTTTTTTCAGAATATGTTATTTATGCCTTGCATGATGTATGAATGTCTTTTCAAAGTTTGTAGGTAGCCCCTTCATTCTCCATGCTAATTCTTGATTACTTAAAATTTTATTTATTTTTTAAAAATAACTTTCTTTGTGGTCTATTTGGAAAGCAGTCTTTGTCTACCCTACTTAGGAAAATATTCTTCTCTGTAACCATCTAGAAGTATTATTAGTATGTTGTAGGTGCTCTGAAATATACTAATGGGATATATGGGAAGCAATAAGGATCTCACTATTGTATCATTCATCAAGTTCAGAAGCCCCCAGGTTAACTTTCTTCTTCCTACAGTCTGTCATAGTCTTCCTATACTTGTTTGTTGATTATGTCCAGGGTGTTTTAGTTATGCATGGGAGACACATGGAAGGAACAATTTGTCTTGCTAGAACTAGAAATCCTTCAGTATTCCTTAAAATGATTTTGTTTTGTTTTTCTGATTTATTTGTACCTATGTCACTGAAATATTGAGAGTTATATTTCTTATAAGAGTTGTGTTTTGCTAGTATTCCTTTCTTAATGATATTTATCTCAATATGTGAGTATTTTCTTACATTGAACGTAGTTGCTAAGTAGTAGAATCAGTATACCTGCTTTCTTAGGTTCTGCTGTGATGCATATCAATTTTAGAATTAATCTGCTGGCAATGAATGCAATATGCTAAATGTTGGCATTCACACTTGGTTGGAATTCAAATGATTTATTTTATTTTAATGTAAAGAGATGCAATTAAATGAACATCTATAGTGTGGTGTGAACATTTTGTAAAATAAATCTATATATTTTCTGTAAGAGAGCTACCAATTATTTCTTTTATTTCTACAAAATGTAATCCTGGAAGTCTGTACTTAACTATGGGAGATATCTCATAGATAGGGGAACCTCACCTACTAACAAGCTGAATTATTGAGAGCAGAACAATACTGAGAACAGATGTTTCAGTATTCATTTTTAAAAACCTTACCATTTCATTTCCATCTGGTCAAAAAAAGGCCACTGAGGACTTGGCTATTGTTTCTCTCCGGAAAGTAGCCACTAAGTATAGAGAATTAGTTAATAAAATACCATATCACTCAATAATAGAAAATCAGGTTAATTTTATTAAGAGATAAAAAGCCATTTAATTATGTAATATATCAATGGTAAATGTCATACAGAATCTATTTTATGAAGTGAACACTTTTTATTAATAAAATTCCTGCATGTTAATTCTCAATGCTGGATAATGTTGCTTGACTGCAGTGCCATCTGTTTTCAGATCAATGTACTATAATTGACTGATGGGAATTTTAAAACAGAAAATCCAGCTGTTCTACATTTGTCCTCTTTGACCAAAAGATAAATTATCATATTACACAGCTCCATAATTACTTTCATTTCCACTAGAGTGTGACCTTGTAGATAGTGGTGTCTTCAGTAATCAGATGACACAAGATTGTGTTTATGGAAACTTCATGTTAATAATAGGGTATCACACTACAAAGAAAACAGTGGCACAAATTTAAATCTAAAAGCAGTCCAATTTTAGATCAGTCAAGACTGCTAGAGTCATTAACAACATTTAATACCTGAAATTAATTTGACAGCAAGGGAGGTTTCACCTGCCTTGATGGCAGCATATGTAGTTTACTAAGTATGCCTATAGGACTTGTCTCATGTTCGGTTTTTACCAATATTTATATTAAGCATATGGTATGTTTAAAACTACATGGGAAGTGATTCTTTTTGTCTTCATGAGTACAGTGTATGATTCTTTGAAATAATTTAGATACAAGTAACAAAAGATTTATTTTACTTGATTCATTTACCTATCTGTATACTCAGAATAATATTATATTTGCATTTTTGATATCTCCCTAGATGTGTTATTATTGACTAATTTGAAATTTCAGCTATACGTTTTTAGATTATTTAGATGATAAAATTAGGCACAGTTCAGGATAATACCTCCATGGTAGTATTTTTCCAGCAAAGTATACATGCTACTATTAGCAACAAGTACTGCATAATAATATGCTTATATATATAATGACAAAGTGTAAAAAGCAAGTCCATACCATATGAAGTCATACGTTATCCCTGTTCTTTAATTTTTATTTTAATGCACAGAGACTATCAAAGATATTAAAACAATTTCAAAGTATTTTAAGACAATGCTGATGTTAACATTTTGTATATAAGTGGTTATTTTTGTTATAAGTAATAATGAATATGTACAGAAATATTAGACCACTATAATTTTATATTTGTCATACTTTAATAGGCTTTTTAGTTACACAATTATATTAATACCTTGTAATTATAAAATATCAATACACAAATATAACACATCTTTGCATCTGAAACTGGAAACAACTATATAAAAATGTGATGCATGTTCTGGTTGATGTAAATATTTATAAACATATAGCACAAAAATATTTTTGAAAGGCCTGCTTTTTCCACTCAACAATATAAGATGGCATTTAGTAATTCTAAATGCTTTTGTACAATGTAATTTACTTCTTTATTCAACAAACATTTATTAAGCACTTCTAAAAAAACTAGCTTAGGTATAGGGGGTGCGCTTGTATATAAAACAGTAGACTATGTGTCTCCATTCATGGACCTTATGTTATAATGGGAAGAAACACAGGATACAAATAAATATATAAAGTGTCATGTCACGATAAGTGTTGGGAAGAAAAATAAATCCGTAGAAGATGGATACATTTAAGTGGAATGTGTGAGTACATATAGTGTGGTCTCAGAGGAACAATTATATTAGGCACAGTTGAGCAGAGACTTAAGCGAAGTAAGAGGAGGTGAATAAAGCACACAATGGGCAAAAGCATTCCAGGAATAGGCAGTTTTAGTGCTAAGGATCTCAGAGTGCCTTAACTGTTTGCATAGCAAGTGTTACTGAAACACCAGGGTAAAGTCTAGGTCCTGTTGCTTACCACAGAGAAAGCCAATCACTAAAACAAATATTTCCAAGGGAGAAGGCTTTATTTGCATCTCTCAGCTGAGAAAGTGGGAAGTCAGTCTCAATTCCATCTCCTTAACCTACTAAATGTAGGGGTTTATATAGCAAGGAAGAAATGTAACTATATGTGAAAACACAGGAATTTTGGAGCGGTAAGGAAGTGGAGGTGGTCAATAGGAAGCAGGAGGTTGAATAGGCAATCATGATGGGTGAAGAGTATGGCATCTCATTGTCCAAATGTGGTGATCTGCTAAGTTTCAGTTCCTTGATACTATCTGGGAGGACTGATGGTTGGTTTCCTGAGAAAGAAACTGAGATAAAACAAATTTGAGTTTCTCAAGTTTCAAGACTGGGAGGGTCAATTGTTTTGTGTCATCAAAAGAAGCCATAAACATCAGTTCTATCAGACAATTATGCTGGTTTTACAAGACCAGTATAGCAAGACAAAGTGATCCAGTGGAATAAGGGAGATGATGCGTTCATCAAAATATCACTGGGCTAAATCATGTAGCAACTGATATATCAAAAGGACTTTCGATTTTATTATAAGTGACACTTTAAGCATTGGAGGCATTGGAACAGAGGAATGTAATAATCAGAATTTTTTAAACAAAAGTACTCTGGGTTGAGAGTAGTAGATTAAGAATAAACCTATAAAGAGGTAAGAAGATAGTTAAGAAAACTAATCATGAGGATATTGCAATAGTTTTGGCAAGTTATGAGGTCCAATTAGGGATCATAGTAATTTGGAACAGAGTGATAGTGGTGAAGAAACTAAAAATTTTCATATTCTAGGGTTTTTTTTTTCAATGGTAGAGAAATAAATTTGATGATGAGTTGTAGTGAATAAAGGACAGGGAAGAATGAAAGGTAACTTCCAGGTTGGAGGGCTTGAGAAATTCATATATCTGTTATTCAGCTGCAATTTAATTCCAACTGCATAAGTAGATAAAGTAACTATGTTTATAGAGATTAAAGACATAAGTCTTGAACTAAAGAAGCTTGTAATCTACTCAAGAGATCAAAATACAGCAAAATACCCTGTGTGCGTTTATTCAATTGGATAAAACTGACACAAAAATGTTTTTAATCTCTGATAGAAGCATGTACAAAGAGATGAAATTAAACAAATAGTGGAGAAATCTATCCTAAATTGCAATGAGAAGGTGGGGTGTATTTGTTTCGTATTGTCACTGCAGCAAATTACAACAAACTTAATGACTTAAACAGCACAAACATATTAGCTCTAGAAGTTTTGTTTCTTATTGTATATTTTATATCTGTATTTTACTTCTTTAACATGTGGAATTCAGTTATCATAAATCTTTTAATGTACTGATATGCTAATTCTAATATATGTGCCATTCTAAGCCAATTTCAACTGAATGATATTTCTATTAGTTATGAGTTGTATTTTCTACTTCTTTGCATCCTTGATAATTTTAACTGGATGCCAAACACTGAATTTTACCTTGAGGGTTGCTGGATATTTTTGTTTATAAATATTCTTGAGTTTTGTTTGGGGATGGAATCACTTACTTGACCAGCGTTTGATTTTGTTAGGTGTGCCTGGAACGGTATTCCTTGTAAAGCTAATTCTCTTCCACATTGGCAGCAGTACCCTTCTTTGCACTTGATCACATTCTCTGAGAATCATGTTGTTGTCCTGTTAGCCTGAAGTTAACAGACACTGATCCCAGCTCTGTGGGGCAGATGGGCATGGTTAACTTTAAAACTTTTCAATAGCTTTCCCTGACTTCTTTTAGATTTTGAATACTCATAAACTAATTATACTCAGCTAAATACTTAAGGGAGCCCTTTCTAAATCTCCAGAGCCCTTTTTCCATGTCGTTCTGTCTTTGCCAGTACTCTCTTTTACAGTTCTGCTCACATAGTTTTTATTTTTGCCTCCTCCACTTAGAGAGTCTGCATTGCTCTTCCCTAGTTTTCTCTCATGCTTCACTGTTACAGACCATTCTAAAGGAACTGGCTGGGGCAATAACAGGGTTTTCCCTCTCTTAAAATAATTCAAGGGTGGGGTCAACATGGTCAACTAGAAGCATCAGTGTTCGCAGGCTCCCATCGAAAAAACGAAAACAAAAACAAAAACAAAAACATAATAAGCATGTGAATCCTTAACCAGGGACCAAGATATCCAGGTCCTCTCATCAGAACTGACTAGGAGGCTGGTGTGACCCGCTGAGAGAAGGAAGAACAGTGTGGTGCAGTAGCCCACCTGAGAGCACACAGGGCAGGGAAGCCTCCTCCCCCAGAAAAGGGAGGTGGTGAGTGAGGATGCCACCCAGCACGGGAAACCGTACTTTTTCCATGGAACCGTGCAACCCACCTGGGGTTGGGGTGCTACGCCCTGGTGGTGGCGTGGGTTCACGAGTGGGATCTTCTGATCCATGGGTTGCATGGTTCCGTGGAAAAAGCAGTTTCCCCAGCTTAGTAGCACCCTCACTTACTGCCTCCCTTGGCTGGGGGTAGGGGGGTACCCCTTCCTCTTGTGACTCTCAGGTGGGCTGCCACATCACACTGCTCTTCCTTCTCTCCATGGGTCACAGCAGCCTTCCGGTCAATTTTGATGAGAGAACCTGGATACCTTGGTTGCTGGTGAAGATTCACATGCTTATTATGGTTTTCTCAATGGGAGCCTCTGAATGCCATGACTTCTAGTTGGCCATCTTTGACATAATATTCTTTTCTTGTTTGTTGTTTTCACTCATTTGTTCCTGTTGCCTACTATTTTGCTCTTCTTTGCGTTAACATTCACTGTAATGTCTTGGTGTTTTTTAGCAATATCATTAGAAATATTGTTCGGAAATGTACAGAAGCTACTACTTACCCAAATAGATTTCTATTCTATACTTTCTCCTTCATCTTCAAGGATATTATTGTATTTCAAGAACTTGCCATTTATCACCTGGATTATTACAATAGTCTCTCAATCCACTCTTTCTTTAACGTACAACAGAAAGCTTTTTTAGCTTTTAGCAACAAAAAAAATGACTTTTGCAAAGTGCCCAAAATTATTACTCTAA